>NC_085053.1:6108092-6415383 GCF_963662255.1 Cinclus cinclus | reverse complement strand
CTCTATTAATTATCATCTCATTGCTGAATTCCCATGTAAATCCATGTATTATTTGGGGTCACATTGCAAATCAACAGTTTCTCCATTCTAAGGACCATCTTACTAATTTCATAAAACATGGAGAAACTAAATGTCCTTGATGATTCTGACCCTTTCTGAATTTTTGAGACGTTATCTGAAGACTTCCAGGTCTTGTTGGCAGAAATAGCATAGGAATGGTAGACAGCACTGACAGACAATACGGCTGTATCAACCTTTTCCCCCTCGGAATCCAAGTAGGAACACATGCAACGTTGAACCAAAACGAGCACCAGTGGTGCCCCAGGGGTCCCAAACAAGAACACTTAGATGATGGTGAGATTATTGTAAATCTCAGAACCAGAATCCAGGTTATGAGTGTTTATCCTCAGTATCTCCTTTGTGCCTACACATTTGAGAGCTTCTCTGTGTTCATATATGGCCACATTTTTTCCTAAAATTTCCTCAGTTTCAAATGGCGTATAAACATCTATTTGCTGTTTCTTCTGTTTGCTTTAAGATATCTGTTAATTGTCAGCACCATACTCATGGATGGATTTTCATAGGATCTTTTCCAGCTTTTGAAGAGCATCAAGGTGGTGTGAGTTTTATAAGCAATTATGTGTAGATTTAAGAGTAAACATAAAAGAGCAAATGTATCTCCACACAAGTACAAAGTAACTGGGACAGTTCTACGGCAAAACTACTCATCTCTACAAATTCTTGAATATTGAAAGGAAGGATCCATCAAAATCAGACACATAAGTAAATAGGGAAGGCAAACAACCACTTGAATAAAGACTAAGTTTAAGAAAACATCACATCCAAGAAAATAAACTGTTTGAAGTTAAAACTGTTTGAAGCAAACTAAGTTTGAAGAAACAGGTGAAACCAGCAAAGTGCCTCACAAAGAAGAGAATGTAGGAGCAGAATCCTAATAATCTTTTTCTTTAATAATTGCATTCAATACCCATCAGGGTAGGGTTTGACAAGTCAAAAATGTGAGAATCATTTTGCCTATCTATAGTAAATTCTCCGAAGTAACTAACAGAAATTGCCCCCACTATGTACCTAGTGATCATGTGGAAAATTGCAAATTTAGCAGCAGACGGCAGGAAATGGAATTTGCTATCTTATCAGGACACTAAAGCTGAAAACAGTTGGGTTAAACCTGTTACAAAGGCAAAAAAATCTAGCAAAAGAAAATAGAACAGATACTCTAGTTCACATTTATAGATTCTATTAAGGACAATCTATTTTTAATTGGAGAGAGCTCCCTGAGCCTGAAAATGTAGTGCCTAAGAAAGTATTTGCAAGTTATTGTCATGCAGAACATGAGCACTGCTCATTCACTAAATTAGATTTCACTGCTCAGCGACTCCACTTCTGTAGCAGCAAACCAGGAGAATCATGAGTGGTGTCTGAAACAGCATCTCCACCAATCACTTACCTTGTAGTAGAGCCTGAGGAGAGAAGCTGATTTTTTCTACAGCTCAGCTCAATCACTGCTGCTCAAGGGTTCTGAAAATGTATTGCACAGGTGACTGGCACCTTCAGTGGGGCTCAGCACACGCTGGAACGGGCAGAAGGTCTCTCTCAATTGAACTGAGACATGGGAAATTCACGAGCCATTTTCAGTGAAAGAGAATAAAAAAGACATAAAGAAAAGACTCCAGGTATCTTCACAGAGTACAGGGATAGCCTGGCTTGAGGGGTCAGCCCAAATATTTGCATTTCTAATATTTGCAGGGTTTCTCTTTGGTTTTATTGCTGTTTTAAGGTTGGTATTTGATGCAAGAAAAGGGGAGGGAAGTTCTGGGAAGGGAAGTTCTGGGAAGGGAAGGGAAGTTCTGGGAAGGGAAGGGAAGTTCTGGGAAGTTCTGGGAAGGGAAGGGAAGGGAAGGGAAGTTCTAGGAAGGGAAGGGAAGGGAAGGGAAGGGAAGGGAAGGGAAGGGAAGGGAAGGGAAGGGAAGGGAAGGGAAGGGAAGGGAAGGGAAGGGAAGGGAAGGGAAGGGAAGGGAAGGGAAGGGAAGGGAAGGGAAGATGTAATGGATTGCTAGTTTTGAGTTCACTGTGCTATGACCTCAAGTGACCCTTAGAAGGAGTTTTGGGTCTCTCTGTCCTTGGCATGGTGTCCTTTGTGGGCAGAAAGTCTCATCCATTAATCACTTCTGAGAAAGACCTCTGCTCCCGAGGAGTAGAATTGCAGCTATATCCACTATGGACCAGTCACTGGCAAAAGAAGGAAAAGCAATGTTTTATCCATTCTCAGCTATCTGATGTGGGGACAACATGCTGCTTCCAGCTGCCTCCCAAATAAGAGAGCTGCTCCATAACTGCTAGGGACATAGAATAAGGCAATTCTCAGCACAATATAAATGACGTATTTTCCTCAATAGTTGCTGAATTTTCCTAGAAAAAAGGTTTGCAGACCATCCTACATATATTAGTAATAAATTTCCCTGTGATATTTAGAGGAAATCTTGGTCAGTGTTATATACAAGGTGTTCATAATTAGCAACTTGTTTATCGAAGATATTGCCCCCTCTGTGCTCAAAAGAGATTATCATATATGAAGAAAAATAAATAAATGAATATTTTTTAAAAAACCAAAAACAGCTCTCCCAAACAGAAATTAAAATTAGCCAAGAAGAAAACTTTTAAAAAAATGCTTTCCAACATTAAAATAAATGCAATTTTACTGTAGAATAGTATGAGAGTTGAGAAAGTCTATTTTTCTTTTGGCCGCTACAATGCTAAATCCTAGTTTCTGAAACAGGTTTGTACAATTTTGGTCACCTCCTCTTTGCTTTGTGTCCATTTAATCTGAAGCCCAGTGGTTCTGTCTCCAAACTGAAATGCCCTGATGCCAAGTCATGATTCATGTTTTAGGAAAGGCCACAGGAATTAACTCCTCAGGGTCTCCTGGCAGAATTCAGCCAATCTTACAGCTCCCTGCCTTCTGTACCTGTACATTAGGACTGGACTTGACTTCAGGATTAACTGGAGGATAAACGCTGATTTTTGGGGGTGGGGGATTATGCCTTGGTACTACAGATGTTGTTTTGCACTCCATCTAAAGGGTTTATGTTTTGCATGCTAAGCAGCATTACCTGAAAACATGCTCAGGATTTTCATGGTGGAAACCGTAAAAGACAAAAATATAAACTATATTAAAGAGGTCAAAATTTAAAAGGTCTGTGAAACAACCTCAACAACCATGTTCAACTTCAGCAGAGTATTTTAAGTAAAAGAATCAATCAAATCATAGATCACTAGGAAAAAAATTACTCCCTTGGTAAGACAATGAGGCTTTCTCCCACAGCAGCCCTATCTTCCTCTTTATACTGGTTATTTTTACCCTAATATTATCCTCAACTGGGATGGGATTTCCTCGATGGGAAATCGTTGAGATCCTCAAGCTGCAGGATTTAGTAGGATGCAATAAAGATTATGCCCTGACAATTCAAATTTTCTCCCTCATCACAATCATTTCACGCTGGGAAACTAAGTGGTCTTTGAGTACCTAACAAACCTTTATTTCTGGGGCTGAGGGTAGAGACATTTCTTTCAAGAGTTCAAGTGCCCATTTGTGGACAGGGAGTCTATGCAGCAATTCAGTCCTGTGTGACAAAAAAATAATTGAATGTGTTTCCATAGAAACTAAAGACAGTCAGTGGAAACTGCTGTAGAGTATTAAAAGAATTCAGACAAGTTTTATTTGAGTAAATAAGGATCGCTAGCAATATACTGCTGTTTACAAGGACAGGCGGTACTCTTAAAATTACTTTTAAAATTACATCACTGAGCAGGAGCTTCTCTGGTTTCTCACAGAGCTACAGGCTAGTATTAAAAATATTAGGACTATGTAAATGATTGATCAGGAATGCTCTTAAGTTAAAGGGGTCCTTTTTACTACTGCCATAATTTTTTTGGAGCAAGCCCATAGGAAGGTGAATTAGATAGATTAAGGGAGTAATAGGCATTCAGATAATAGTAATGCTTGACAGAACTAAATTGCAATAAGCAGCACTGATTGTAAAACTCCTGCCAGATGTAAAGCCAATGTTAATTTGCTCTCCTTATATCATGGACAGTTTGGGGTTTGGAGAAGGAGTGCTTGGCTCTTAAGAGTAAATTTCAAAATCTAAGAAAGGATTTGAGCAGAGCCAATTTTTCTCTAACTTTCTGAGGATGTCAATCCTGCCTTGTGAAAAACACCGACTGTGTGTGGATTTGGTCTCCTCTGTTCTTTTGCCATTGGAGATGGATGGTGTGGCAGAGGCAGTGTAATTACTCATCAAGGTGAGGGTGTTTGTGCTGCAGCTGTTTACCTGCCCGTGACAAACCCTCTTACCCTTGCAGTCCATCAGAAGCACTGCAAATGGCAGCAGCTTGGCAAGAGGGAAAAGTCATCAAAGGTTGGATCAAAGTGCCATGGTCGGCAGGCTGAAAGAGATCCCACCAAAATCCACCTGTCCTTGCCAACTCCCTTTTAATAGAAATGCTAAGCCACCTTATCCACTAGAATCCATGTAAAGGATACTTCCAAACTTCATGCGCTGGACAAACAGGAGAAATCACAGATGAGATGCTTGCCTGAGGACGTCAGTGCTATTTTTGTGGCTACTCCTTGTTATTCAGTGGTGTTCGCTGTGCACAGCAGGAAATCTTCTGCATGACAGAGGGACTATTAAAGATCCAGACTTGTATTTCAGCTCATGGCTCTGCAGTTATCCCCCTCCAGCCCTCACCATCCCTCACTGCAGCTCTGAAACCCCTGTGAGCACATCCTGCAACCCCTTGTTATTAATTTTGTGTGGTTTGCACCTAGATTGGGATCTCTTCAAGGCAAAGGCTCTTAAGGCAGATTGTTTTTTTCAATAAGGATCATGTCTTCAGGCTTTTGTTGTCACTTCTGCTATAAATAAATTAGAAGGTGCAATATCATTTGCAATACCAAGAGCAGATGTAACCCTTATGGGGACATCTTGGTAGGGCTTTTACCCCCATAATTAAACATTTAAAAATCAGCACTACGCCATCCTTTGTGTTTCATGACCTCATTCACAATCTTAAAATTTAACCAACCATCATAATCTTCAGGAATTTAAAGTGCAAAGAGACTGAACTACAGGTGGTGTAGAATTCTGTACAGAGTGGTAAAGAAGATGAGCTCTTTGCCATTTCTCTGTCCTCAGTAAAAAATTTAGTTTTATCTCTTTATCATTCATTTCCATTAATTAGTATCATCACCATTCCTCTAATGCCATCATGACCCTTGTTCCTTTGGTTCATTTAGAGCCCCTGAGTGTGTGTTTGGAAGGACTTTTTTTTTTTTCAGGGGATTTTTGTAGATTTGCTTTTTTAATTTTTCCCAGGTGGAAGCATCTGGTCTTTCTGGAAGGGACAGATAAACCTTTCTGAGAGTGCCTGGGGTATTAAGGAGGAACATGTGTTTTATAGTGTATATATGTGTGTGTATGCTTTTATATAAAGCATAGTAGAGACCTTGTTAATGACAGTATTCCTCCAGAACCTTCAGTGTCCCACTGTGATTACAACCCCAGATTCTTAGGATTACTCTGTTAAGAATGCTAAATATTCCTTAAAGCACATGCCTTTGTAGGCTCTGAAAAGTTATACATCACTTGTCAGAAAAACAGATTCTCTAACAGCTCTTTTTATTCCTTCTCCTGCAAGGAAATCTTGTCTGCTACAATCCATTTTTGGTTATTGATGTGAACACTTAGGAATTCTTTGTGAAAGACAAGGTCCTTAAATTAATTCCTTCTGTAGCAGCATGTTAGTTTTACTAAGGAGGAATTTAAAGTGGACAAAAATGTTGGGTATTTTGTTAGCTTTTTGTTGTTGATTTGGATGTGCTTGTGCATGTGTTTAAAATTATGTTCCCTTAAGTAAAAATGGTGAGGTATCAAAGAATCTGTTCTGCATGGGGAGATTTTCTTTCCATCCTTGAATATTATGGCATATAAAAGCATACAATACCAATAGGGGATTATCAGAATAAGGGAATAAGGGAATAAGTGAATTTATCAGAAGATTACTTATGGAGGAAAATATTATTTCAGGAGTAACATGGTCCTTCTTTGCAATAAGGGTTGTCACAGCTTCAGGGTGTGATTCAGAGTTCATGTAGAGTTGTGGCTCACAATTCCATATCTTCCAAGGTGGGACTTTGGCCCCTCACTCTGTAGTCTATAATAATTTTTTTATTATGCAGATTAACATGTAGAAAACTTCTCTTTTTTCCCCCCTATCACCTTCTATATTGCATTTCAGACTGAGGGTTTGATTGCTAAGTCTGTCTCCTAATTTATATTATAGACGTGCAACGTTTGCCCAGTTATTTTAATACTTTGTCTGTTTATGACTGTTGCACAAGTGACATCTTATTACAAGAATTATACATTATTAAGTGAAGTGAAATATGTGTTGTTTTTGAAGCAGCAGGATCCAACTTTTCTATATAGCTTTTAATTTTCCTTCAGAAATTTAAGGGTGTCCTTGCAATTTATTTGAACATACACTGGCAGAAAACCAAGCCTCTCTTCTGCAATGTGTTTTGTGCCTGTATTAAAATTTTAAGGGTTTGCTCAGAATTAGAGTTATTTTCAGTTATTATAAAATTAGAGAAAAAAGCATACTGATCTTGCAATCTTATTATTTTTTTTTAATAACATGATAAGCAAGGTATGAATACAGAAGTGAGTTTTGTATTCTTTAATTAAGACCATTACTCTTGTCTGGGAGATTCTTACTTTGCTGTAATCCTTCTGTTTCTACACAATGGAAGAAAATGACAGATTGTTGCTGTTTATATTATAGTGCCTTTTAGGGATAACTATATTTATAATCCAAATAGGAAACAGCAGGGAAAAGTTAAGGATCATTATCAAAGGAAAGAGCAAGTGACTGATCCATAGTCATCATCATACAGAAATAAACCAGGAATAAAAGCTAAGTTTCCCTAGCTCCACATTTATATCTGACACAAAATTTGCAAAAACAGCTTTCCATTAATTTATTTATTTTATTTTATTTTATTTTATTTTATTTTATTTTATTTTATTTTATTTTATTTTATTTTATTTTATTTTATTCCAGTTTCTTGTATCTGGGAATAAGGATGCCTCTAATAGGACTAAAGGCCCTGTCTCAAAATCAATAGGAAAATGGGAAGATGTAATGGTCTTGTATCAGCTTCACAGATGTAATCATAGACTTGCCTCTCTGCTACAGGCTGTTAATGAGGCTCTGATTTTACCTGGAATAATGAGGTTTAATTCCAGAAGCTCTGGAATTGATGGCTGCTTTTTCTGGTGCTAAATCTCTTCATATGCAGATTTACCCCTTACCATGACTGCAACTTTGGGTGCTTTTGTCAGCAGTGGGATTTTTGTGGGTTTATTATGGTCCAGCAGCCCTGCCAATTACCCTTTTGCTTGATTTTTGATTATCCTAAAATATATTGGGTGGCTTTAGCTCAGAAATTATCTCCAGTCTCTGAACTTCCTACTTTACTCCTGTTTTGAAGAAAACACTCCAAAAACATGGAGGCTGCTTCCTGTTCTCTGAAGTACAGCATTAAAACACACAGCATTCTGTTCTCATTTTCAGTAGATTTTGTGATCTGCTACATTATATACAAAGAGCTTTCAGTCAAGACAACTTTTTGATTAATTCTAAAATTTTTACTGCCTACTAGACCTGCTGGTACATCTTGTTATTGTTGCCAGTACAGTTTGCACAAACAACTTAGACTGTTATGGTGCATTTGGCCTCCAGATCTTGACAAGGGAATCCAGTTAGTCTTAGTAGCTGCTATTGGCTCCCTTCCTCCTAGAGATTAAATATTGAAATTAGGTTGATGCCAGCTATACATACATATTGAAATTCAAAGGAGCTCCTTAATTAGCTACATTTACACTTCCATCTTAAATTACTCAGAGAAAGGAATTTTCGTTTCAAAATCCTATTTAATTTTTCTCCTTTTTCCAAGTCAGGGTGTTCCTTCACTTCTTTCTTTTTGGCCTCTACCTTATGGTCTGCTGAACACAGAGCAAAGAGCTGCCAGTGGCCCTTGCTCTACATTGATGTGAGCAACTTTTGGGGTTAATAAATCCATCTGGTAGGGAAAGGCTGGCAGAAATGCAGGCAAAATACACTGTGAGAAACATCAATACAGACTGAGACATGAATGGACTTGGATAAAATGTGCAAAGTGATTTTAAAGAAGGTCTATAGTGAGGGGGAAAAGGGCAGTGGTTCTAAAATAAGAGAAGGTAGATTTAGACTGGGCATAAAGAAAAATTCTTTTTAGGATGAGGGTGATAATGACCAACTAGAAATATCCTCTGAAATATTATATGTTTTAGTGCCAAAATATTGTTTAGCTTGACGTATCATGAAGCCCATGATATAGGCAGTTTTCTCTATGAGATGCAAAAGGTTTCAACCACTTAATGTAGGGGCTTAATTCCTCCATTTCTCATAATATAAAGACTATCTGGAATTTAAAAGGAAGAATATGTATTATTGATTTAAAACTGTACTGTGCCAGGCCTGAGGGGCCCAGGCAGCAGCTGCAGAATGGTGGCATGAGAGCTAGGGGATCTGGAAAGTCTCTCCTTAAATGTGATTAACAGGGAAAACAAGGTATTTTGCCTTCATAATTCAAAGTAGATTCAGTTTAGATTGTGAATAGCCCCAGCAACATAGTCCAGAATCACGCTCCAGGTTTATCCAGTCACCACAGAATATCTTCACACTGAGACAGATTTCTTTAGTTACTGCACCCACTTCAATGCTGGAAGCAATTTTAGCATATAGAGACACCACTTCCATTAAAATTCAATAGCTAGTTAAGATCCTTTCCGTGTATGCTAACAGTCATTCCCTTAGGTAGAGGTTTCTTTTTCCTTTAGAAAGCATACATTTAGAAAAGCATCATAGTCCTTCCCTACCTTACACTACTCTCTGTGTTCACCACGGGCCACATAACCCAGATCAGCCTTAAAGTACCTGGCTCAGCTAGAGCAGCTGTGAAATTGTGAGATGTGGACTCAGAAGAGCTGCACTGCTCCTCTTTGCCATCTCTGGGAGTGGGATTTGCAGTGTCACCAAGAGTCTCAGTGCCATTCCTGTCGCATGAGCCACAGCAAAATGATTTCAGGCACATTTATTTGAGTGGTGGTTAATCTTGTGAAGATGAATAAATGAAAAACTTTCAATCTTCTAATGACAGAGGTATTGAGGACACCCTCAGCCGGTTTGCAGGTGACACAAATCTGAGGGGGCAGTGACACCCCTGAAGGACAGGATGACATCCAGAGGGACCTGGACAAGCTCCAGAAGTGGCCCATGGGAATCTCAAGAGGTTTAACAAGATCTGGTCAGGACAACCCCCGGGATCAATCCATGTGGGGGCTGAGCAGAGGGAGCAGCCCTGGGAGAATGACTTGGGGGTTCTGGTGGGTGAGAGCTGGACCTGCCCCATCCCAGAACCCCACAGAACCCCTGGGCTGAGCCCCCAGCGTGGGCAGCAGGGGAGGGATTGGGGTTCTGCCCCTCTGCCCTGCTCAGGTGGGACCCCACCTGCAGAGCTGCTCCAGCCCTGGGACCAGCACAGGAAGGACCTGGAGCTGCTGGAGAGAGTCCAGGGGAGGCACCAGCATCATCAGAGGATGGAGCAGTTCTGCTGAGAGAAAAGGCTGGGAGAGTTGGGATTGTTCAGCTTGGAGAGAAGTTCTGGAGTGACCTCACTGTACCTGAAGGGAACCCACAGGAAAGAAAGAGGGAGAATGTTTCCAAGGGATGGAGTGCCAGGACAATGGGGAACGGCTTCCCACTGCCAGAGGACAGGCTAGATTAAATATTAAGGAGGAATTTTTCTCTGTTTGGTTGGGGAGACCCTGGCACAGGGTGCCCAGAGAAGCTGTGGCTGCCCCTGGATCCCTGGAAGTGTCCAAGGGCAGGTTGGATGGGGCTTGGAGCAACCTGGGCTGGTGGAAGGTGTCCCTGCCCATGGCAGGGGCTGGACATCCCCACTGGATGGGTTTTAAGGTCCCTTCCTACCCAAACCTGTCTGTGATTCTGTGATTCTGCGATCACTCACTGCTCTTCTGGCTACTGTGCAATTGTTAGTTTTACCCTGATCCTAGAAGAAAACAACATTCTCATAAAGACCATTATGAAATTAAGCATCAATTACTGTTGTTGTTTTGAATCACAGCACGGAAACAAAGTACTTGGAGTCTGATTTGTCCTTCCCAAGATGTAAATCCACGTGATCCAGAGTAGGATGCTGTAGAGATGTCTATAAGTGCATTTGGTGATGTTGCTGTCTCACAGATTTATATTGGACTTGGCTTCCAAAGGAAGGGAAAGTAGGTAATGGGTATTTTACTGCCTCTCCTCTTCTTGTTAAATTGTCTTCATCTTTTTACTTAACATCTGCCTCACTGAGTCCTCATCATCTGCTACTGAGCCATCTGATGTACAACAGATGTTAAGCACTTAGTGAGGCAGGGAAGGAGGTAAAAGTGTCATATCATGATTAAATACTTGCTCCAGCTAGTCTATAGGGTGACCATAGTGCTTTGTTCTTACATTTAATGTTACAGTGTACTGAACAGGAATAGGCACGTGGTTTGGATTAAGCTTGCAACTGCTCTAGTAAAAATAATCCTGTTTTTCAGTAAAGTTTTTTTCATAGTGAAAAAAAAGAATTGCAAAATATTTAAGATGCACTTTAGAATCATGATTTATGCCTGTCATTAAGATTCTCATCAGAAGCTTGACTGCTGTTAATTGTTGCATTAACTTCCCTAGCATTATAATATTTTTTACCAGGCTTGTGTAAAAGTGAGATTATCTGGCAGGCTTTCTTTCCCCTGCAAGCATTCCAGCTGAAAGCTGGTGCAGTTTATAGGACAGCAGGTTTAACCACAGGAGTACCTTCATCCTGCAACAGTAGCCTGAGATGGTAGAGAATAGGAAATGAGTAGAAGTTGGAACTAAAGCTGTCATTGAAGTAGAATTAGTTAACAATCTGCTTCCAAGTAAATTTTAAGAACTGAGAAAATCTGTGGAATATTGTCATGCACCTCTAGGTATTTTCACATTGACATATTTGATCAGAGAAAGTTAATAAGGAGGGAGGAATTGTTATTCCATGAGAGACACGATTTGTATGAGTAGGAGCTCTGTGCAGTCAATGGTGAGATTCAAACCCCAGAATAATGGAGACCAATTTTGGGGTGTTAACTAAAAGGCAGGAGTTTGGGATTTGGATGGGTTACCTGGTTCAGTGTTCATAAGTCAGAGCAGTGGCTTGATGATCTATTTCTTATAGAGACAACAGGTTTTCTACTAACAGGACAATCAATATTCATGTTTTCATAGAAATTCTGTCCGGATTTAGCACTTCTTTTGCAGTTTTGTGCTCGTTTTGAAAGCTTGATTTCAATCACTTGATATTAATAAACAAAAGAAGTTTATAAAAATTACAAACAATTTGCAGGAAGGTGCAGTTTGTTATATAATTTGTACTGTACTTACCAAGTATCATATTTAATTAAACCAAAAAATTACTTCTACAATAAAGTGATTTCAAGTGTGTGAATCACCAGAAATAGTTTTTGATTATAAATTATAATGCAATTTTGCACTATGAGGAAGACACAGGTATTTCAAGCATTCCATGTTTATTTGAAGCTCACTTGAGTGACTAGGAATATTTTTGCTGGTTTCATTAGGTTTGGAAGCTAGTTCTATTCTCCAGTGTTTGGAAAACTAACTCCTTAGTCCAGCATATGTAATTTTCCAAATAAAATAATAGTACTTTTTGGTTAAATGAATAACTGAAGAACTCTTTCTAGCCTCACTCAGGGCACCTGTGGTCATGTTGTTTTCTCCAGTTGATTTAGGGAGGCTTCATCAATTTCCTTTTATCTTATGGTGTGTAATGATTCTGATAGTGTCCCTCTCACTGTCCTCTCCTCTCATCCCTGCCCTGGAGATCCCAACCAGTCCATTGCTCGTTCAATAGTGAAGTTTTAGTTCTGTAGTCTTCTTTTTTGTGGGGAGTGCGGCTGTTCACCTTCTACCTGGTTTCACCAAAGAGACTCGGTCTAACCACCAAATCTCTGTGGTACCAACGAAGTCACAGCACTGGAAGAGTGTCCAAATCTTCCTGTTTCCCACACACATCTACGTCCAGGCACAGAGAGGGCTCCCTAGGTGCGTCACCTTCTGCACAGAAAGAATCACACAATCATAGAATGTTTTGGGTTGGAAAGAACCTTAAAGATAATCTCATTCCAACTGGATTATGCAGTTCCAAACCACACGGGAAAGCCTCTCTCCCTGGACGCTTTATTTCCCAGCCCCATCTAGAACTCCAGCCCCAAGCTAACAATACTTGAAGCCCGTGTCACAGGGTTAGCAAATCTGGCACTTGAGATGTCACCTCTCATCTTCTCTGAAACCCCTTCAGTCCCCAGCTGCTCCCGTCCTCACAGTAGCTGTGGCAGCCTCAACTGCACCAGATGTTCAGCCAGGTGTTGTCCTACAGGACACATCTGCCTCCAATCAAACCACTTCCTTGCCTTCAGGGTCCAGAAAGGTTGGTTTCCCTTCTCTGGGAAGAATCTGTTCTGTTTTGGTTGCTGTGGTGCCCGTGGGATTATAGCAGTAAACAGGAGAGTTCAGCCCAAAATGGACACCAGGGTCACACACACCTGGTCTGGCTGGGACAGCTCCAGATGTGCAGGGTGCTGTCAAAACAACCCAGACAAAACACAGGAACTTCCAATTACACCTGAGACAGCTTTAAGGTCTTCTCAGTTTTGGGGTAGCTTTTATTTTGTGACATTGACCTTGCTTGCAGAATGGACACTGTGACTTTTAATCAGGAAGCAAAGGAGTAAACTCACCCAGAATATTTTTGCTTAATGCTGACTTTCAAATAAGCACCAAGAAGAATAATAATAAGGTATGTTGATGTTGCGCACGTTATTATATTTACTTATGCTTCTAGAAAATACATAGAGCAATAGACATATAAACCCCCAACCTTGAACAACCAAAATTCCTGCCCTAAAAATGCAAAAAAATAGATTTAAAAAGTCACCAGAGTATACAATGATGTATTTTTTTACTGGAGTTTGTTTTCATGTCTCTAAAAAATCTGACTTTGAGATGCCATGGATTTCTCCTTGAGACAAATTCAGATGTGATTTAAAAGGCAGTCAGGTTAAATGAGAGTCTTGCATTTTCTCTCCAAAACAGTGTAATGAAAGGGGAATAAACTGCACAACCATCATCATTCATGTGTCAACAATAGATCTGATTGCAGCAGACAAAATAAGTTCTTTAAACTGTGCATTGCTGGGAATAATAGAAGCTGGAAAATGCAAATAAGATAATTTTTCTGACTATTTCCATGTAGCTCTGCTCTTCCCATTGTCTTTCTTCTAGTGGCTGTGCCTCATCAGCCGAAACTGTTGGTTTCAGTATGTTTTCCCAGTGTGATGTAGGATATTAACTGTACCTCCTAGTGAAACCAAAATGAAATGACAAGAAGAATATTAAAGTGATCTTTTAATTTTGTCCCCAAAGATGAAAAGTAAACACAGCATGCTCATGCATGGCTTCCTGTAGAGATTCTGTAGTGCTGGAAGTCATCTAAAGAATCTCTTTAGGTGGGGAACAGGGACCTACTGCTATTCAGCAAAGAATTTTGGCTCACTGTCTATAAATCAATGCAGCTCCAGCCTGTAAAAAACAACCAACCAACCAACCAACCAACCAAATCTTTATAATAGAATAGAGGGACAGTAGTGTTGTACACTTAGATACGCACGAAGCACTTCTTTGGTCAAATAGAACACACAAAATAACCTCAACTTCATAGGATTTCAGGATGTTAATTTGAAGACAGTTACAGAAAATGGCAGTTTGTCAGGCTTCCTTGACAGAGACGCAGAGAAAACAAATCAGGAACTAAACGGTCCTGTCCTACCTGTGGGTTTATAAGGAAGATTTTCTTTTGTGATTTTGCACTGTTAAGAGGCAATTTATACCTGTATCTATCTGGCAGCAGATGTTATCATGCCTTAATCTGACACTGAAACCAGCTTTATTTTTCTCTTCGTGATAAAATATGACAAAGTTGTATTCATTGTGTGCAGGCCTTTCTTTGTTAAAATAAGTTATTCTCACGTTGCAGGTCTTCCAACTATTGGCTCAACCGCATCCAGTCGTTTCTCTACTGCAACGAGAACGGGCTCCTGGGAAGCTTTTCTGAAGAGACCCACACGTGCACCTGCCCCAATGACCAGGTGGCCTGCCACGGGTTCCTGCCCTGCACAGTTGGGGACGGCCCCGCGTGCCTGAGCTGTGCCCCTGACAACCGCACACGCTGTGGGAGCTGCAACGCCGGCTACATGCTGAGCCAGGGGCTCTGCAAGCCCGAGGTGGCTGACTCCACCGAGCACTACATCGGTTTCGAGACGGACCTGCAGGACCTGGAGATGAAGTATTTGTTGCAGAAGACAGACCGGAGGATCGAGGTCCACGCCATTTTCATCAGCAATGACATGCGCCTCAACAGCTGGTTTGATCCCTCGTGGCGCAAGCGGATGCTCCTGACTCTTAAGAGCAACAAGTACAAGTCCAGCCTGGTCCACATGATACTGGGCCTCTCTCTGCAAATTTGCCTGACTAAGAACAGCACCTTAGAGCCCGTCCTTGCTGTTTATATCAACCCTTTTGGAGGCAGCCACTCTGAGAGCTGGTTTATGCCTGTGAATGAAAATAATTTCCCAGACTGGGAGCGGACTAAACTGGACTTACCCCTTCAGTGTTATAACTGGACGCTGACTCTGGGCAACAAGTGGAAGACATTTTTTGAAACTGTGCACATCTATTTGAGGAGTCGAATAAAGTCAAACGGTCCAAATGGCAATGAGAGCATCTACTATGAACCCCTGGAATTTATTGATCCCTCAAGAAATCTGGGCTACATGAAAATCAACAATATTCAAGTGTTTGGCTACAGCATGCACTTCGACCCAGAAGCAATTCGAGACTTGATTTTGCAGCTGGACTACCCCTACACTCAGGGCTCACAGGACTCAGCACTTTTGCAGCTGTTGGAGATTCGGGATCGTGTAAATAAACTCTCTCCACCCGGCCAACGTCGTCTGGACCTCTTCTCTTGCTTGCTCCGTCATAGACTCAAACTGTCTACCAGTGAAGTGATGAGGATCCAATCTGCTTTGCAGGCCTTTAATGCCAAATTGCCAAACACAGTGGACTATGACACAACCAAATTATGTAGTTAACCATAAATGTGAAGCACAACACAAAACCTTGAAGGAGTTTTTACAGTGCTTTTGTGGAACAGTTTATGTTTGGAAGAGTAAATTTAAATTGTCTTTTCAATATCTGTCTTATATCAGTCAATACTGTTGGATGGCAATTTACACACATGAACTTGCTGACAATGAATATATTATACCTGCAGTTTTGGTTTATGAATGAAATAAATACTGACACCCGTCTAGAAGACATTCTACTTTTTACAATAAATTTCATTTGTAATTTTATATGTTCTGTGGCAATGCTTTTGTGCATTACATCCTCTAGAGGGAACATAGAAGGAGACCAATAAAATTTTGTAGCTGAACAGTTATTACAAAGAAATGCTGTGGGATTTTTTTTTCTTACACAAAAGTAGTAAATTTCATAGACTTTTGTGTGTGCTGAACTCAGGTAAAGAGAAGAGATCGACTCCAGATTTTAAGAGAAACTGTCAAAAAGTCAAAGTGATAGGATATTTAATTTTAGGATGTGGATCTAAGTACTCAAGCTGGGCTGAAGCGACAGCTGTAGCAACTCTTTGCACGCTCCACCTGAGGCTTGTCCTTTCCAAGGTGCTCAATGTGCCACCCAGACATCAAAGTGATCCCACAGAGTGTTTTAGGGTGGGCAGGAGGTTGGAACTGTGCAGTTGAAGGCTGCATTAGCTCTACAGGGGATGGGTGAGAGGCTACCTGCAAATGACCAAAATGCTTTTCAGAAGTCTCCCCCTGATCCTTTGCTTTGTATATTCACCAAAAGAATCAAGCACATGTACACATTGCCTTCTCCCAAATACACACACTATATTATTCAGAATTCTCTGTTTTGAACTGCTCACCCAGGTACAGCCATGCTGCTTAGATTCAAGTTAATGTTAAAGATTTTCCTGCCAATGCAACTGTTTAGTAGATGGGTGTTTTTTTTCCATTATTTTCAGTGCAAGAATTTTCAGTTTTTTTTTTTAAAAGCCCTTTTACAGATATGCAGATACAAGAAATCCAGTTTATTAGCTGTCAGTGCAAGTCATTAATTAAACATTGTCAATTACTGAAATTAATTAAATCTGAGTGTCTGTGGATCAGAATTAGGTTCTTTGTTATTTGACACATCCCAGCAGAAAAAAAGCACATCTGAGACAGCAGAACCTGGGACTCACAAGAAGCTTTTGCTACCTCTTGAAAGAGAGCAGAACAAATGGCTGGACTGTCAGAAGGCCTCGTTAGTAAATGCACAGTAAAGTGAAGGAAATTGATACAAAATGATTTAGTAATACCTCCTTACATTCAGTCTAAATCTGTGTCATAGTTTTAAAAATAATTTTGCATTTTTTAAATGGGAAAAAATGACATAAAGAACGATATTTTATGAGCAAGCACAGAAAACAAAAACCCCCATTTCATTCATAAACAATTTTAATTCAGTTGGACTCTGGTTCAATGAAATTCACTTTATTAATTTCAATTTTTTACATTATGGCGTCATTTGAACCTAGCCTAATCTGAGTTTAAGACACACTCCTCACTTCCAGCAGGACTCCAGCAGAGGGGAGAAAGGACCTTGTAAGTGAATGTAGACAAGGTTTTTACAAGGGCAGAAAGTCTTTAGAAAGCCTACTGCCAAGGGAAATATTTTCCTCAGTGATTCTTGTCTCTCCTGGTTTCACTAATTATTTATGTGCATTACTGTTTCACTGCCACCCATTTGGATAATTTCTCAGACCATCTATACTAAGAAGTCACTCAGAACTAAAATAAAAAAAAAAATTGGTTGGGGGTCTTTTTTTGCTTTTTTTTTGTTTGTGCTTTTTATTTTTTTGTGGTGCTGGCAGAATTAATCTCTGGATGAATTTTTGTTTGTTTTCAATTTACAGCTTTTTTTTTCCTGATAAATAATGTATCTCATCACCTCTTCTATGTGTCCAGATTTTGGCTTGTTCTTGCATTAGTAAGATCTTTACAGTTAAAATTCTCAGTATTCTTGTTTTCATCTTCAAGTCTTTCTTTTGCTCTTTTGTTATGTCTTTGGCAACTATAATAACTTGCAAAATTACATAGCTGGCTTTTACTACTCAGTACTTCGTGTAGTCTTTTCAAACAAGTGAAAGGCTCTGACGTTATAAAATGAACAAAAAGCAAAAATAAAAGTCATCTTCTGCTTATAGAAAGTAAAAGTTATGATGGAAGTGTGGGGCAGTGATGAAGCATTTGGTTCCCTTCACTAAGAAAACATACGAATTGTCACAGTAAATGATCTAAGAAGTTTCCTCCCCCCCACCCCTTTCATCCTCCTTCTTAAATTTTTCCCCCTCTTTTTTTCTGTCCTGAATGAGTTGGGATTTCTTTTTTGTTGTTGTTGTTTTTTACATCTCTTCTTCTGGCAAGATTTGAAGTTCTTCACTGTTCACAAATATGTCCATAATAGAAGATACAGATAAGAAGAAGCCATAAAAGTGGGACATAATTTAGTTATTACACAACACATTAATTGTGTTGTACTGGAGTAGTGGAATCCTCCTGTCATTACTCACTAGCTTTGTGCCAGGTTTCCTAGCCCATTAATCATGGACTAGTTTTGGATTTTGGAAGCTGCAGTCTCATGGAATAGGGAGAGTTTCTATTTTACCAGAGCTGGATTCTATAAAGATAAATATGATAGGAAAGAAACCCTCATGAGTATGTAGTGAGAAAAAAAAAGGCACAGGTTTATCTGGTTCTCAAACAGGAGACAAAAATAATTCCCTTTTGAATTTTTTTTCCAATTGGAAACTTTCCATGTTCTCAAAAAATGACTTCAGGATGGTTTTTTTTAGGAAAAGATGAGTCTGGATAAGTCAAATCAGCAATCAACTTGATCCATAAGAAAGTTTTTTAATAAGATGCAAACCCAGTGATGGAGAAGAAAGAATTGTGGCTACATCCATGTGCACTGATTTCTATCTGGCCACTACAGATATTTGGAGTGATCAGATCCTGGTGCTTTCTGCTGGCATTCACCAATGCTGTTATTTCCTGCCATCATAAATTTTAAAAAAGAAACAAAGCAAGGAAAGAATGGTAAGACAGAATCACAGAATAATGGAAATCCAGACTTGTTTGGGCTGGGAGGGACCTTAAAGCCCATCCCATCCCACCCCCTGCCATGGCAGGGACACCTTCTGCTACCCCAGGTTGCTCCAAGCCCCATCCAACCTGGCCTTGGACACTTCAGGGATCCAGGGGCAGCCACAGCTTCTCTGAGCACCCTGTGCCAGGGCCTGCCCACCCTCACAAGGAGAAATTTCTTCCCAATGTCTAATCCAAATGTGCTTCTGTTTAAAGCCACTCGCCCTTGTTCTGTCACTGCCTGTGTATTGTACCCATGGAATGGCACAATGACAACCTAGAACAATATTCAGAACAAATTTTGTCTCCAAAGGTATGCATATGCTGACTGCATTTCTTGTGACAGTGCATATTTGGCAGACACCTCAAGTCGGCAAAGAGGCAAAAGCCAAAAAAGTCAGTTTTCCCAGGCTAAATAAGGAGCTTGTGCAGGAAGGAGGATGGACAGGCTACAACTATCTGACGGTTTTTTCTCTGAAAATGCAGCACGTATTCCAGGGACAAAACAAAATGTCATGGGGGAGAAAAGTGGTCCACACCCTCCTCGCTGCTGTACTGACAGCAAGTAGGTAAATGGGGTATGGTGAAGGATCAGTGCTTTGCAGTCCAGCAGCCGTCATTTCTTGGCAGGTAGGAGGCAGAATCTGAGCTGCTGTGCCAGCACAGTCACCCTTGGGAACGGGAACACCCCCTGGATGGTGCAGCCAGGGCTCCGGCCAAGGTGGGTGGAATACAAAGGAGAAGCCAGGGGAAAGTAGAGAGAGGAAAGGAACCAAGATCTCATTTGAGTAGGCTTTTAGGCAAGCAAGAGAGCTTCATTAGAACTGAAAGCAGAGGCTAAGATCTCCCTGGGTGTGGATGAGGTTTGGAAACAAGGAATCTCATGGCTACTTTTAATGTGAGTCAGTGATGGAAAATCTCAACAGCAGAGCAAGTGCAGTTTTAATGCTGATGTGCAGGTTTCATGGGGACCCAGCAGGGCAGTTTATGGGACTGCAGGACTGACTTTGGGGTCTATTCACTCAGCTTCATTCTCTAAGCACAAAATCTACTCCAGAAGTACCACATACCTAACACTTTCTGCAAACACAGACCACGGATGGAGCAACCCATAGCCCTGGGTCACAGTCAATAAAATGTCAACTTATCCATATGGCAGAGAAGAGTATGGATTTCTGACATTCTAATTTCACAAATTTGGCAGCATTTCACACTGCTTTGGGAGCAAATGCACGTGGGAGAGCAGAGTCATAAATTCATTCTTTCCCTGCCAAGCCAACAATAGTAAGGTATGAATTATGAGCAAAGAAATAGTTTAACCTCCCAGAAATGGTGAAATTTTTCCTTCCCTGCAGATTACTCCTTGGATAGTAATGTGCATCTAAAAATATCAGCGTATCTTGTCAACACACTCACATATTCCTCTGTTTTAGGGAATATTCAGTGCTGCATGCAGATATGAAAGGGAAACAGAAGAAATGCCAGTGTTAGTAACAATAGGTGCTGCAGGATTGCCCACCCTCTGGTAACACCTTCATGAAGCATTGTTTGTCTGCCCATGATCTGCTCTCAGCACACAGAAGACAGAAAAGAACTTAAAACCACCTGAGAGGCAGAGATAACTTTGCTCTGAAAACAGTGCTCTCTGAAGAGGTGCTAATCCAGAGTGTGACCACTTTTCAACACATTCCAAGAGCTTTCTCTTTTTAGAAAAAGGCTTTTTGCCAATTGTCATCTGACAGGGAAGAGAGAAGAGGAGGAGTAAAACAAAGTGAGGTGTGTACATATCAAAACACAATTCTTTAGTGGGGAAAGAGGGGACAACAAGGTGCCTTTGAAGAGCTTTGGGATCCCATCACAGCTGTGTGGCTCACTCCAAAAGCATTTAGGTACCACAGGGATAACAGAAGACCAAAAATGCAAAGATCAGGTACAATCACTGAACATGAATGTGACAGAAGAAAATTAATCATCACTAGTTTTAAACACAAAAATTTTTGTCTTATATTTTTGTTGGGGGTTGTTTTTTTCCCTTTTCCCTCTGTGTAATTTTCCCCATTGATTAAGCCCTAGTGACAGGGGGAAGGGAGGGGGGGGGAAGAGGGAAACACCTCAATATCCAAAAATCCAGAAGAGGAGAGGGCAGGCACTGGCTCAGCCCATTTTTCCCGTGGAGTTGGAGGAGCAGAACCACCACCGCTGTTCCATCCCTGCCATCCCAGCACAGGAGCCATCCTCACTGCTGTGGGACCCTGCCCTGCTGCCTTCTTGCTGTAACCTGCCCTCATCCAGCACTCTGCTGAGCACTGGGACCCACACCATGAGTGGAGGGCTCTCTCTCTCCATCTCTCTCTCCCCCAGGACAGCGCTGCCATCACCCCCAGCCCTCCTGCCCCTGTTCACCACCGGTACCTGCAGCTCAGGGAGAGGGTGCCTGTGGCCAAAAGGGACTGGGACTGAGTTACTGCTGTGTTTGGTGATAATTTCACAGCTGCTGTTGGTTTTTGTTTGTCTTGTTAGACACATTAGTAAAGAACTGTCATTCCTATCCCCATATCTTTGCCTGAGAGCTCCCTTAATTCCAAAATTATAATAATTTATAGGGAGGGGGGATTACACTGTCCATTTCAAGGAGAGGCTCCTGCCTTTCTTAGCAAATTCCTGTCTTTCAAAAAAGGGCAATCTTTCCCTGACTCTCAGCAGAGAATAAACTTTAAGCATTAAACAAGAATAGGGTAATGACGAAAGATAATTATGGTATTAATGTGCAGAGCTTCTTTCATGTGCCCTTTTCATTGGAACCCCTCATGTTCCCCTCAGTTATTCAGTTTACCAGGTGTGTATTAAGGCCTAACTTCTCTGCCTAAAAAACTAAGGCATCACAACATAAGAGAACTTTTTGGTTATGTAAGGTGTCAAAATAATTTTAAATAACCCTGTGTCTTGCGCATCATAATAAATTTTCCATCTAAGTCCTTCTTCAGCATCAAACAAACCAAACCAAACCAAACCAAACCAAACCAAACCCCCTCCCCCAAAAGATTGTTGACAATTTCTACAATATTAGACAGTAATTCTACAATGTATCAGCTCTATAATTTTTTTTTAAACTGGTTTTGTATCACCGTCTTCCTATGAATTTTCTTCCTCTCTTGCTGTCCAGTGGTAAAGATTTCCCTCCCAGAATCCATATTTCTGAAGAGACTAGTTTGACAGCTTGAGATGTGAAAGTTCTTGTTTAACAGCAGGACATCAGAGCGCATCAGAGCTACCTTTTCATATTTAGATGCATAAAGTTAAGATGAGGACTGTGCTGCTAAGCAGTTTAAAAATGCTGACTTGTCAACACAAATAGAAAATGGAAATTCTTAGCTATGAATTTTATCTGGACTCCAAATATTAAAGCCTCTAGTCTATCAGAATTTAGTCATAAACATATAAAAGTACCAAGCACTTATTTTCATACATTATTTCTTGGCTTTAACAGACTCAAGAGAGCAAAATGAACACATGAACTGGCTGAGACTGGAAACATTGGTGCTATTTCTAATATACCTTTGCAAGAATGGAAGACACTGACAGCAATTTATTTCCTTAATTGGAAAGGCAATATTTTGTCATATTCTCTTAAAATAAATTGAAGTGACTATATTCCTTTACTTCAACCCAGATAGATATGATTTTTTTTGTGTGAATATTTACTAAAGTAGCTGGATTCTACACACACACAGTCATTAAACTGCCTGGTTACTTTTTACCTTAAGAGACAACTTTTAATGTCATTGACAGAGTTGGGAAAAGCTGTTCTCTAAAGAACTCAGACACACTGGGCAGTAATCCCCCTGCAAGTGCAGATATTTGACTTTCAGGTTAATAGATGTCATTTCCACCCAAGCACTCAGGGAACAGGCAATTCTTGATCAGGTGAAGCTGCTCTGTAAGCAAGGCCTTTGTCACACTGCTAAAGGTAACACATATTTCAGGTGGCTGAATCCATCCCTGCACAGATGGAGGCATCCTGCTGGTAAAACTTAGAACATCTGTAATGAAAGCTTTAAGATAGGAGCCTCTTCTATTTGCAATAAAGCTCTGAAGGGCAATTTAGACATCTGATTAGCATGCACCTGTCTATCAGCAATCCAAATGTCCAAGGTTTCTAGCCTAGATTAGAGGTATAATATTGGGCAACGTGAAAAATCAGCCCAGAACTACTGAGGCCGTTATTGGCAATTCTATTGAGTCTAGACTCATTTTCTATTAAAAAATCTGCAAGCTAAAAAAAAAACAAAACAAAAAAAAAAAAGGATAGGGAAATAAAATACCCCCAGTATATCCCAAAATGGTTTGGAATCCCACAATGGTTTGAGTTGGTAGCACCTAAGAGATCACCCAGTCCCACCCCCTGCCACAGGCAGGGACACCTGCCACTGTCCCAGGTTGCTCCAAGCCCCATCCAACCTGGCCTTGGACACTCCCAGGGATCCAGGGGCAGCCACAGCTTCTCTGGGCACCCTGTGCCAGGGCCTGCCCACCTTCTCAAGGAAGAGCTTTTTCCTAATATGTTATCTAACCCTGCCCTCTGTCAGTTTGAAGCCATTCCCCCCTGTCCTGTCACTCCAGTTCCTGATGAATGTCCCTCTCCAGTTCTCTGCAGCCCCTGCAGACCCTGGAAGTTGCTGTGAGGTCTCCCCACAACCTTCTCTTTTCCAGGCTGAACATTCCCAGCTCTCCCAGCCTGGCAGCACAGGGGAGGTGCTCCAGTGCCATCAGCAACTTCATGGCCTCTTCTGGACTTGCTCCAACAGTTCCATGTCCTTATGTTGGAGACAACAGGACTGGACGCATAGCTCCAGGTGCTCTCACCAGAGCACAGCAGAGCAGAGCAGGGGGAATGTGCTGAGGCTGCCTTGATCCCACTGCCTGTGGAACAGAACTGTGCAGAAAGGTTCCTTAATGTGCTGGAATCCAGCAAGGTGTGATGCAGCTGCATGTGGAAGCGTTAGCACAGTCACACCTCAAGGAAATATTTTTAACACATTAGGAGAAAATGTAAAATCTCCTTATGAAGTATGATGTTTGGATTTATAACTGAGTTTTCCCTGGAAAGTTCTGGGAAATTTTCCTAAATCAAATTAAATGCAGGGAACTCAGCTGGCCTCATAAATCTCCTGTCTAAACTAGGAATGCTTCAAGTGATGCACGTCCTAGTCAGGAACCGTGACAATAAATTTGATGACATGAAATGAGCCTGTTAGGCCTGCATAAAACTGTGAATAGGCAGTTTTTATGCCCTTCCTAGACAACTACAAATGAGGCTGGTTTCTGTAAAATGCTGGATAAAGTGTCCACATGTGCAGCTACAGACTCACTGGATCTTATTCACAGCAATGAAAAGTTTTCTGCTCAAAGAATTTGGGATGTTACTTCAACATTTGAATCTGAAAATGTTGAAATGAATATCAGGTCTTGGATATCTCCTTCTCCAATGTCTGTGGTACCAGGCAGGAGGGAACTAAACAGGAAGGCAGTGGGATTAACACAAAGATGAGAAGCAGTTTGGAGCATCTCTGATGAGGAGAGACTGGGGGAGATGGGTCTGATTAGTTTGGAGAAAAGGTTTAGAGGGGTTTTCATCAATCTATAAAAACATCCCAAGGGCAGGTTCTAGTAGGATGGTGCCAAGCTCTGTTTAGAGATGCCCAGTGACAGGACAAGAAGTGATGGCTGTAAACAGCCAAGCACAACAAATTCTACCTCAGCATGAGGAACGTTTCATGGAGGGTGGCAGAGCACTGGAACAGCTGCCCAGGGAGGGCCTGGAGTCTCCCTCTCTGGAAACATCCCAAAGCCTCCTGGATGTGCCCCTGTGTCTCCAGGCAACCCTGCCTTGGCAAGGGGTGGGACAGAGGATCTCCAGAGGTCCCTCCCAACCCTAAGGACTCCATGACTTTGTGAATGAAGCCCCGTCAGCTTTGGAAATTTATTGCTGGGATAAGAACAAGACCTTGCTCCTTACAAAATGTCATTGATTCACAATGCAAAGCAACACTCTAGGACTGTTAATAGTCCAAAAGTTAATAGATGAGAGACAGGCTGGGAGAGCTGGGGCTGTGAGACGGCTCCAGAGAGACCCTAGAACCTCTCCCAGTGCCCAAAGAGGAACTCCTCCAAAGGAATTCATTGCTCACACCTCTCCTCGGGAAAAGGTTGGGAAAAAACAGCCCATTATCCTTCAGAACCTTGTTACAGACAATGATAAAACACATATTAAAGCAAAGAATTGGTTATCAGCATATTTAACCTCTTACCTGAATAACCAGAGAATTAATATTGCTTCAGATCAAATTATTAGAATAAAAGTAAAGAGTAGAATACTATTACACAAACAACAAAAATAACAACAACAACAACAACAACAATAAATAGCAACACTAAGATAATATTTAAACCCATTCTGTAGCTTCAGACAATAGTACATGGTGGGAGGAACACCAAGTTATCAGCATCCCATTTCTTTTGCTGGAGAAACAGGACGTGATTTCCCACACATTCCCCACCAGCCCCCAGGGACAGGCTTGGTATTTTCATGTGTTTTCCAACAGTTTTATCCACTTTTATCTTCCTTCATTGGTGTGAAGGTCCCTACTATATGTGAATTCACTGCACATGGTGCATTTTGCATGAGTTAAATATTTGGGATTTGTTCTCTTTGCTACCTCTAAATTGATTTTGTCCCGGTCCAGTTGGAATACACAGCACATCATAAAGCACCTGTATCTGACTGACATGCTAATAAAAAGAAATAAATAGTATACTGTAACAGGACTTTCAATGCTACCCTGATCTACCCTATTAACCCCAAAGGACACATTAAAACTCAGCACACAGTTTCAGGTTTTTTCAGGGGGACTCTGATGGCCAAGTTTCCATTTAGAAGGATATTGGCTTGCCTTTGTTTTCATTTCCAGAGTGCTTCATTAAGCTTGCAAATGTTTAATTAAGTTTTATTAAATGCATTAAGCTGAGAGTAAGGAGCTGCACTTTGCACGCTGGGTGAAATGGACTCAGTGGAAAAAGCCCATTATCAAGAGTGATCAAGATTGATCTATGAATGCTTTGGCCAATTTGTAGCTAGAGGGAGGCTACAAACTGGCCAAAGCATTTTCTTGCTGCTTATTTAAGGGAATGAATCATACAAATAAGAATAAATCATTGTTTTGATCAGCCATTTTTTTCCCTCTTTCTTTCTTTTATTATTTTTTAAAGTTTCCTTGTAGCAAATGTCTATTCTCCCTGTTAGAGACAGGCTGCATTGACTCCTTCAGGAAGTACTGATGTTTTGCCAGCTCAGGGATTTTATTGTAAGGCTGATGATACCAGATTTGTATTAAAGTCCAGGTCTTGGAAAGATGTCATGGAGTGAGTCTTCATTATGTGCACACAAAAAACTTGATATCCTCAAGGCTAGAAATAATTGGCGATATAATGGGACTATTGTGGGAAATAGCCTTCCAGGTGGCATGTCCCATACCAGGCTTCAGCTAGAAGAAAAATCCAAAGATTTTTAAGCTGCCAAAGCCATCTGATGTATAAAAGCATCTGATAAATAAAACTTCCAGTTTCTGTGGCTGATAAAAGTCTTCTCACTGTCCTTGCCCTGGGTAAAACTGATATCTGTGGGTGACAGTTCCTGACTGGAAAAATTCAAAATAATGCACTAAGTCAAACAAACACTAAATTACAATGCAGTCTCATGCTTTTAAAGCCAGATTACAAGGATCAAAGGTTTGTTGTTTTTCTTAGTATTCTTATTATGTGTAATTTATGCTAATATATATTCCTGAGTTCTGGTGGGTTTACTTGGAAGCTTACAACTTATCAAAGAACTATTGCTATCCTTGACTAAACTCTAATTTTTGTACTCAGAGAGTTGTATCTGCTGCAATGTCTTGGCTCCTTGAGAAGATACTTGTTTTGGAAAAGAGTAACTCTTCACTCAACATATCCAGTATTTTTGTCTTAGTTTATATATACTTTGTTCTAATTGGAAACAGAACCTTAAGTTGAATTAATTATTCTATCAATCAAGCACTGAATCTGCACCAAACAGAACAGCTATTTAATTTGTTGATGAAACTCTACCATATCCCTGCTTTGCAAATAAACTAAGAGTGAAGAAGGAATTGGGAAAAACAGCCCTGAAATTTCCAGGGGAGAGAATCAGGGGAGAAGGTGCTCCAGATTCTCCTGCAGAGGCTGGGGAGACCCCAGTGGGGCAGACACCCACAGTGTAGATACTGAAAGCTTCAAGTTATATCGAGGAGGGTCAGGCTGGAGGCCAGGGAAAGGTTCTTCCCCAGAGGGTGTTGGGAACTGAACAGGCTCCCCAGGGAATGGGCACAGCCCCGAGGCTGCCAGAGCTCCAGGAGGGTTTGGGCAACGCTCCCAGGGATGCACAGGGTGGGATTGTTGGGGTGTCTGGGCAGGGACAGGGACAGGAGCTGGGCTGGATGAGCCCTGTGGATCCCTTCCAGCTTTGGATATTCTGTGAATCTGTGAAAACTGTAATTAATCAGTAAGTTGCTTTGCCAGAAAGCTTAATTCTAGTTATAGAATCCAAGTATCATGGAATCATTTAGGTTGGGAAATACCCACCCCTGAAGCCTTGCTGTCAAACCAGCCTGTGCACAGCATTGATGCAGCTCAGTGGGACAGCTCTTCAGTGACAGAGAAGGGAAGGGTGAACCAGGAGAAATTACTGCATGGCCTGTTCAGAACCTCCTCCCAAGGCCTGACCTCTGTGGTCCAGACCGAGAAACATTCACAGAACCTCGGGGCAGAACTTGCATGGACACTTGGCATTCTGTTGAACTCTGTGGTGAAGCAGTTTTCTACATGACTTTTAACCATTACTGGTAAGAAGTTGTACTTGGAGAAGGGGTGGCTTGACAAAAGCTAAATAAGACTCCGGGTAGGGCTCAGCTCTTGCTTCCTCCCCTGACAATAGTGGGACTAAATTTAACCACTTATGTGACACATGTATTGTGTACCGAAACTGAAAAGCCCATTTGTCATATAAAACATATTTGTTTCTGGTTTCTAGATGTTACAAGCCACAGCTGATCAACACTACGATCAGTAATACAGACTTTGGGGGTCTTTTGCATTGTGCTTCAGGGCTTTTAAACATTTCTACCAGCATGACATTGCTTGAAAACACAAAAATCAGTTTACACAGTGCACCTCCACCTGAAAATTCAAGAATGATGTAATTTTCAAGTTACACAAGGTAGAAGATATATGGTTTTTATACATAAAATAGGTATATGTCTCCTATCCCATACATTACATCTTACATCCTACAATTATTAAGACATTTCCAGATAGATGACACTAGAACTAAACAGCAGGTATTAAATTATTACTTTTGCATCCTTGTTGACTTTTTTTCAGACATTCTTAGATGAACATTATTAACTCCCAAAACATTTGGGATCTTAACCTTAGGACTATGAACAATCAGGAATGAACTTGAAGTTTCCAATAGGTTCCAAATTTGTGCTGAGACTTGAAGGTGTGTGAGTGAGTCAGAATGGATTAGAGACACCTCTGCTTGTGAATGTTGTTTTAGAGCTGCTGCAATTGGAACAAACACACAGAACTCCTCTGCTGCAGCTGAAGGCTGGGAGATCTTCACACCAGCACTTTCAGGCTTTCACAGGCACTGAATTCAAATTCCAAGTAAGAGTCTCTCACTTTCTTCTTCCTCTGCGAATCACTGAGCACCATTTGAGCCTGCAAGTCTTGCTTGAAAGAATCTGTATTAATTACTACTCATCAGCCTTAAATATGGTGACAGCTTCTGTTGGCAGCACTGTTTATTTTGTGACCATCTTTTCAGCTCTGCTGTCAAATGGAGTTTCTTATCTCATTCCCAAGAAAATAACCTTCCTTTGTGACCAGCTGCTGAGAACAAACCTCCTCTCCCTCTCCTCCCCAATCCTGCACATGCCATCCTTATTTCCTTGCCAACGAAATTATGTCCTTATAAATAGGGGCCAGGCTGGAGTTATAGATATCAAATTTTAAGCTGCTCAAAGGAGAGAAGGTCTATACTGCTTCTCTGGCTTTCCCCTTGATAAATATTGTGATCCATCTGTCAAAATGTTTTTAATTTCCCGTGACTCTCTGTGGTTTCCTTCTCTACAGAAATATTTCTTGTTGCAAAGGTTTGTTTCGAACTCTGTCTATGAACCTAATCCCTGTGAAAATCTTTTCTGCTAGAGATGTTATTTAGTAATTTTTTAATATTTCTTGAGTAATCTAGGTCTGTAAAAAAAGAGGTTGGAAAGCTGTAAAACACATCATCTTCTACCATCCCTTTCTCATTAAAAAAAAAAAAGTAAACTCTTCCAGATTTCAAATAGCACCCAAAACTATATCATTATAGCTGAAGAAGAGTAGTTATTGCCTGAGGGGGGAAAAAATCCCTGAATAAGATACCTCTGAAAGAGAAGAAAAAAAGATTATTAGAGAATTAAAAGGTTTTGGAGTCTAAAGAGTAGAACCTACAACCATAAAAACAATTTAGTGTAAGTGGCTTCACTTACACAATAAAACCTGAATCATTAAGTGAGAGAAGATTTAGTGGATAAATGTGAACTCTTGGCCAGCTCCAGAGGACAGAACAAAAGGAAGGAGGAAAGGAAGGAAGGAAGGAAGGAAGGAAGGAAGGAAGGAAGGAAGGAAGGAAGGAAGGAAGGAAGGAAGGAAGGAAGGAAGGAAGGAAGGAAGGAAGGAAGGAAGGAAGGAAGGAAGGAAGGAAGGAAGGAAGGAAGGAAGGAAGGAAGGAAGGAAGGAAGGAAGGAAAGAAGGAAGGAAGGAAGGAAGGAATCAGAAAAAGCTTTTAAAGCAAAACAGGGGCATATTAATTCTCTCTTCTTCTACTCATCTGCATGGGTACAGTCACAGATGTGTGCAAACAGGATCATTTTTTACATTTTGAAACCTTAAGCCTCTGTCCTAAAGGTCCTGTGCAAGTAAGGATAACTCAGCAGAACTTCCAGTGACTCAAGCTGCTTTTACATCTACATTTAAGTTCCTAAATAATGATGCAGAGATCAGAGTTGCAGACCAATCCCACTGTCAAGTGCAATTGGGACAAGGAAGGATACTTATATGAGAACAATTTCCCTTCTTTTTCCTTTTGCTGGTGGTCATGTCCAGAGTCAGGGTACATAATTTGACATATTCAACTGTGTCAAATTAAGTTTCTATGAGTTTCTCCACTTGCTTCATATTTTCAGCCACTTTATCCTTTGTTTCTGTCCTAAAAATACTTGTCTTAGAAGTATGCGCAGGAAGCCCCCCCATATGTCACTGCTTGGCAGAAAAACCAGAAAAGAAAACCTATTCTGAGGGAGCAACAACGAAGCAGCATAAAACACCTTTATTCTGAAAGTACTTTTGTTTTAATGTACTTCTTTTGAGGAAACTGAGAATTGAATTTGGGCTTTACTACAATGCTGCATCATTAACTTCCAAACATGTCTAGAGCTTTTCTGTTTCCCTGAGTCTATTCTTAAACCTGGAATTAGACTGCCTTTGCCTTGAGTTCAGGTGCAGTGTGTACTTCTGTCTCACACAGCTGTTGTACTTCTCTTCCTATAGATAAATGTCCTATTTTTCCGTCTTTTTTATTATTTTTTTTAATTTCTCAAATGTCTGAGAATAAATCATCTGTACCAATTCTTATTTTCACATCTGTACAGTTAGCAGAGGACTGAAGGAAGATGTCATTTGACAACATGTGAATAACAGAAATGGTTAACAGAGAACAGAAATAAATTTTAGGGATGTCTTCAATTCTTTTTCGTTCTGCTTTGGAGAAGACTTTAAACCTTAAAAGCCATAACCCCCTAAATAATTTTGTGAAACCTATTTTTTGCTGGGAGAGGTTTGGTTTTCATTTAATCTTCTCCACCACCCGTTATTTTCACCAAGTACTATTACAAGGATCTCATAAAACTTTCAGTAAGAAAGGCTGTCAAAACAGACAGAACTCCATGAGATATTTAGCTTTCAATGAAATGGATTTTTCTACTGCAAACCACTTTTTCTGACTAGCCTGGTTGAATGATAACAACCATGACAGATCTCTTACATGGGAAGATTTAAGAGAGTGTATCTGTCACATGTATATTCACCTTAGTAACTCCTTGTTCTTGTAGTAACAAGATCCTTCTTACTCTCTCACCAGGCTCTACATCATCACCTGAAATGGAACTTGGGTGTCAATGCCAAACTTGAATCAATAAAGAGCTGAACTACATGTAGTGGTGCCAGAGGTAATGTTTCAATTAATCTTTCAGAATTAATGTCTGCTTCATTTCCAGGAAGTCCAGAGGGGTACGTAATGGACCCATTTTGTGCTATTTAAATAGGGTGAGAAAAATGTTGCTTCTCTAATTTGGGTTACACAATTACAGGAGGATTTGGGTAGGACCCACACCACCCTAAGCAAATCTGGTTATGGGAAAGAACAGTGAAAAGAGCAGTCCCTCTTTACTATTTTTTGAAACCAGGCAGAAAAGCAAAGGAGTATTGTGCCTTCACTTTGGTATCATCAGAAGCACAAAAATTTGCTGCAAATTCAGCCTAAAAGTAATCAGTGCCCCTGGTGACTGGTGGATTTGTTGGAACCCTCCAGCTGATCTGCTCTCAAGGTCAGGAATATTTGGAGTGGCATCTAGTATCCAAACCAACTGGGGATAGGGACAATTGTTGGAAACTTCTGGATATATCCAGGTCTGTGAAGGTGTCTACAAAAACTTGGGACCTGTGAGTTCTATAATCGAAGATCTAATCAAATCATGGAGTTCTGGAATGGTTGGGGTTGGAAAGGACCTTAAAGCTCATCCAGTCCCACCCCCTGCCATGGGCAGGGACACCTTCCACCAGACCAGGCTGCTCCAAGCACCTTCCATCTTGAGCTTCCCTGTCCTGCAATTGCTTTTGTAGGAGTCAGGAGACTGTAAAATGGCTGTAGAGCATGGAGAGCAAGTTTTCTTCTAGCATTGTTTAAAGCACTGCTATTACTTGGTGATTTCTTCCATTGTGAACACAGAAACGCAATGATTGTTTGCCTGATGCTTGATTGTGGTTTTGTCAATACAGAGTTCTCACTTGCCAATGAGAGAAAGTATCTCATTAACTCTTTTTTTTTTTTTTTTCTCTACTATTAAATATGTTTGAGTCTCTCTGCTCTCCTGTTAAGCCAAATAGCAGGAGGGCTCCTCATTACTTCATTCATTGTTTAGCAACAAAGCCCTGTAGGAGTCCAAATGAGTGACTGAGTGTCACAAGCGGCCCGGTTGTTCCAGCACAGCCCCTTGTCACAGCAAAACACTCGATGTGCTGCCTGCAAGCAGCACACGGGGACTGCCACTGTGCAATTCAGTCCTGGCAGCTGGCGGAGCTCAGAAATTCAATACAACCCATTGTAAAGTCACCACAAAGGAGGCAAACGGATCTGGAGTGGAAGAACTTCTCTGCAATTTAATATTTATTCATAATGAAAGCTGTTCATTAACATCAGGACATTGCACATTTCTTTAAGTATTTACAGTTCATTCTTTGAGATCCAGTGTATTTCTGAAGAACTCAAAGTGATTTCAGAGCTACAGCATTCCATAGAGTCTCTCAGCCTCTCATTGCTCTGGGCCTAAAGCCATGACAAGCAAAATGGCTGTTTTCTCAGGTATTTATATTTTAAAAAGAAAAAAAAATTAAAACCCAGGGAAATTATTTAATATAATCTGACAAAAACCCATTCAGAAATTATTAGAATCCACCACTGTAAGAATAGCACATAGGCAGAATATTCTTTCTTGAGATTAATTTCCCTTCTAAAGCTGTTTGGAGTAGATGCCAAAGCCTGGCATGCTAATGGTTGATGGGGTGATGTCGCAGAAGACATACAGACATTTGTTAAGAGGATTATTTTACATGAAGCATTTCCATGGGCACAGGAAGCTTTATTAAGGACTAAACCTAAGCTAAGGTTTCCTTTTAAGACCGTGGACTTCTAGAGCAGCTCTGGGCCACTGCATGTTCCAGCTGACAATCTCAGGGTCTTTGTCAGAAGTAAGTAACCAGCTGTATTTTTGAAGTGGTGACATGCTTGTCAGTAGAGAGACACTTATACAGACAACAGTTTATGAAAGCTGGTTTGGGATGAAGGAGTGATTTTGTCTTTTTTTTTAAGAATCTGTTGAACTATTATGGATGTTTTTCAAACGCTCTGTGCAATTACTGCCAACTTCTGTTCAAGGCACTGATGTTTCTGAACATTCTGAATTCATTTATGAATTCTGTACATGAAGTGCTTGAGCTCAGGCTCATCCCAACAGGAATCTGAGAGTTAGGTGCAAGCTCAGATATTTAATTAGCAATAAGGAATAGTATTTGAAATATAGAAGAAAATTCCATCATTGCTTATGGCCCAGATTGAGCATTTTGTGTATTTCTAAGTCAGTCTTATATATTTTTCTAATTTAATCTTAGCAAAATTTGTCAAATCATAACGAAAAAAAATGGGACTGGCAATGTGACGTCTACAAGACATTTTACTTTTGTCACTCCCATCAATCAGGGTGAGATGCAACCCTAAGCTACCCTAATGATCAGTAGAAAAACCCCAAAAATTTAAAGGAAGCCATCAGCTTTGTTACAGTCTTAAAAATGCATCTAGAACTTCCTAGGGTGTTAAAAATTCTCTCAGCATCTACCCCTCTGTCTTCATAGGACACGGATTTTTTTTTTTTTTGTATCCAACTGATGAAAGTATCACATGAATAATTAATGAAAAGCACCTGCAGGACATGGAAGATTTGAAATGAAATCAATCAATTGGTACCTGCAATTCGTGTCATTACCTTTCAGAATCCAGTGAGGGGAGAAAGAATGATCTGCATGTTCCTCACCCAGTGACAATGTTTTAACAGCCAAGGCTGGAATTCAGCTTAGTCCCAGAACACCTTCAAACTCAGAGTACACATCAGGCCAGAAGTGTTTCTTCACTTTTCTGATGCTGCCATTGATACCTGAATGTGGTCACAGGCACTCGTAGAAAACTCAGTTATGAGGTAGCTCCAATGTAGTTTGCATCCTACAAGACAATAAACATTTCCTCTGGGGCACCTTATAAATTCTAACTCTCACTAATAACAATATTATTGCTGCTCGATGAGGGATGGCTAATAAATGTTAACAAGAACCAAAGCAAAAATGATGCCCTAAAACACAAGCAAATTAACTGTTTCAACAGAACTGGATGAAAAACAAGAAAGTAATAAGAAGGACAAAACTAGGACAGTGCAGTATTTAAAAATTTGGGTTACTTCAGTCCTCCAAGAACCCAAAAGCTTCCAAGTTGTCTCTATTTTGTAGGAATAGGAGCCCATCAGATCCCATCATACACATGCAAGTGCAGTATTGAACAAAAACATTGACAGTTAAATGCTAAGTACACTAAATCACATGTAAAAAGGAAAGATTTGGTGATTTGAAAGCTTAAGAACAATTTGGTGATTCAAAATCTCTAAATATATGCAGTTTACCTCATGTTACATTAAACATAACCCACTGCAATATACCCCTGCTGCCAAAATAGGAATTTTTGAGAGCTCTTGGGAGAGATAAGGCTTGTCCAAAATCTGTCCCACTGAGTCTGCTATTGCCAACAGGGCATGGCACTATTTTAATAAAATGCATGGAGGGATAAACAATATTTTTTTGGCTTGTTGTATGTTGTCTCTAAAGATTTATCTCTGTGCTTGTCCATTTGTGTTCACTGTACGAGGTCATAAAGCCCAGCACATCCAGAGTGACAGAAAATGGGGCTGCTGGAACACCATTTATCCCATTTTCTTCCAGCAAGGCAGCACTAACTATCCAAATGCAATTGCTGGCAGAGGTTGGCCAGTCTGCTTTGCTCTTACTTCAGTGCCTGAACCCTCCTGTATACTTTATTCCAGTGTGTCCTAGCTCTTACATTAACTAACTAAACGTGGTTTTAATATCAAGTTGTATCACAAAAAGATTATGGTTTAAGCTACATGTTTCTACTTTATTCACAATGGACAGGAAAGTGGATCATTTCCTTTCCCTTTGAAGTTTGGTACAGACAATTTTTTCCTTCCAGAGTAAATATTCAGGAGAAAGTTACAGAGAATTAATGATCTCATAGTCCCTCTCAGGACTTTGAAATAATCCGGTAGCTCTCACTAAATTAATTATTGAATTTTCTCTAATTAAAAATTGTTCATAAGAAATGGCTCCCAACACCAGAAGGAAATCTTGATGTTCCTAGAGAAAAACTGTGCCTGCACCTTGAGTGTTTGGTCACCAAAGTATAGTTAGAGGAACATTTCAAAGGCCTTACAAAAGCCAAAAGGAAGGTGTTCTGCAGGTGAAATAAATTTATTGATTACAGTTAGTCAAGACAGATTTCCTTAAATTGTGACTAAAAATGTGCCTTTTTCTCACACTGCAAGATCTGGAAATGATTTGCACCTAGTGCAGGCTACTACTCCTTTTTTTGTCTTGGTCCCATTGCCTGTTTCAGTGTTCCTAGCACAATTTCTTTAGGAATTCTTGATTTTGTGTGTGGTCAGCATTAGCTAAGTCTCTTAGCAAGGAAGTGGAGGGGGGTGGGGGGAGTGAGGGGCAAGAGGAGTCTGAAGTGGTCCCAAGGCTGGCAGAGCTCCAGGAGGGTTTGGACAACACTCTTGGGGATGCACAGGGTGGGATTGTTGGGGTGTCTGGGCAGGGACAGGGGCTGGACTGGATGATCCTGGTGGGTCCCTTCCAGCTTTGAATATTCTGCGATTCTATCCTGTGATTCTAAAACTTTTCTTTAGTTCAAGTAGTGGAAGGAGTGCTGTGGTGCCACTCTCTGGAATTGTAACTACTCAAATTATGGAGAGGATGAATGCTCTGCTCCCGCCAAAACAATGAGAATCTGCTCTCCACGTTGTTGTTCAACCTGAAACAAGGCTAGAGCAGCATGGCACTGGGAGTGGAATATTGTCTATATTTGACTGTTCTAATTTGGAGAAAATATTAAATATACAAATAAAGATGGAACCAGCAGAGGCTGGTGGTTTCCTTGTAGTAGCCAGAATAGATACATTTATTTGAGTTGAGAGGGTGCATTGCCTTTTGATGTAAACGTACACAGTTCTGAAATGAAAGAAATGAGTAACACATTTAATTATCCTATGTTCACTGTTAATTTAAGTACTTGGTGAAAGTACTGTACAATTGAAAAAAGCTCATATTTTGCTTTAGCTATGCAACCTTTCCTCTAATACAAGGGAAAAAATGATATCTAAAGTGAGACCAAAAAAGACATGAAGTGAAAGGATTACATTTCTTCTTCAGTTTCAGGAGAGTTAATTTTTCTTCTGGATGTTTAAAATGGACAACTTTCAGGTTAAGAGTAGTGATAGAATACCTATTATAGGGTGTGAAAAGGAAGGAAAGCAGCTAAAAATATTGAAAAAAAACTTTGCCAAGTCTTCTGAAGATGTGAGGCACAGCTACAATTTAGATTAGTTATGAGCATTGTTCTGGCTTAATAAAACCCAATTTAAGTTTATTACCCAGCTCAACTATATCAGATTTTTTTAATCAGCACAAGTTTGCAGGAACATTACCAGCACAAAGGTAAACCCTTACTGATACTCCATTCCTCTCTGTAAAGAACATGGTGGTGATTTTTCCTCATGCAAGTCATTTAACCTCCAGAAAAAATGGCATCAGTAACCATAAACTATTTTTTCCAGCCAATTCTTTGTATCAACGTGCATACTAAATGTGTTTATTAACAGTTCAGATGAAAAAATAAAGCCCAAGTTCTCAGACTCCAGTACTACACCACTAAAGGCCATCCAGTTATTGGAGTAAGGTTAGTGACACTACTACAAAGTGTAAATCTTCGTTTTATTTCCATCTAAAACTCACTGTCACATTTGGTCAAACTAAGCATCAAATTAACACAGGCTGTGACTTCCCTGAAAGTTGGTGGTTACCAGTTCTAATCAGGAGCTTCCTGATAGAATAGAGAAATTCTCCATTTAGTACTGAAATAAGAAATTCACGTTAAAAATCCCCATGCCTTTGAAAGTAAATGTATATTTGCTAGAAATCTCTCTCCTCTTCTAAAAAGAGTCTGATGAAGAAATATATGAGAGCTATGAGAAGATATTCCTGCAGAATTGAAAGATGTAATTTTTCGTGCACCATCAAATTGCCAAAAGCTGTCATTGGAGGAAAATATTATTTTAACAAGTGGCATTTCATTTTTAACTGATTTAAGCAATGGCTTTAGAAAAATGTTTAGAAAAGTGTTGTGAACTTGCAAATACATTTTATATCCCATCGTGATTGTTTCGCAAGTAGCAAGATAGTAAAAATGATATATCAGAATAATATAGTAACAGTGCTGGAATGAATGGCTCAGACTGTGACATACTGAATATATTGTGTCTTCTAGATGAACATAGATACAAAAAGATGCTCTTGTCAGTGCAAGAGCAATTTTTTTGCCATTTGAAAAATATATATATTTTGACTCATTATATATATATATATATATATATATAGACTCATTATCTCCTACTTTGCCATTAAGTCTCAGTATGCACAGATACTATATTATCACATAATGTAAAAATAAAAAATACAATAAAATAAAAAACATTGAATTAGAGAATACTAAATTAAGTACCCTATTTTCAGCCAGAATTTATTCAGAGCTGCCTAGCCACGGTAGTTTCATTTTGCAAGAGACTATTTTAGCAAGATCTTTCATCCAATCTGAAGTAATTTATTTTCCAGTGAGAATTTGAAGGAAATTACATTCTGAGCAGTGTCTGTAATTCCTATGCAGAAGTGATCTACAGGAGCTGGTGAGATTTTTGTGCTAGAATTCCATCCGCCTCAGGGCATTGTTTTGCAGAGCTGCTGCTCTATGTTTTGGGTTAGACACATTCTGAAATATATGGAAATGCATTCAGAACTTTTAGGTTTCTTAGTTAAAAAAGAACCTTTCAGCTTTATTAAATTAGGCACATCTAGATTAACAAGTGTTACAGGCATTATGCTTTAGGCCTGATTGAAAATACTTCCAAGTCGATAGGAGGCATTTCACTGACTGTGAGTGGGATGGTAACACCCACCAGGCAGAAGTAATGGGCCTTGAATTGAATATGCTCATTGTTTTTTAGGTTGTTTTGTTTTTTTTTATCATTACATAACTTTTACTCACTTACTCACTGTATTTTCCTGTTCACTTCCCTGTGTCCTTGTGTCCCATCATTGCATCCTGACTCTTATGTTTGCCTTCCAGTCCTCAAGGTTTGTTTCATTGGGATTTTTGCTGATGCATGACTGGTATATTTTTTTCCCCTTGTTTTTTTTTTTTTTTTTTTTTTTTTCCCTTCCTTTTATAATTAATGTCCTGTGATTTATAAGCAACTCAAGGAAAGAAAATTTCACACTCTTGCTTTTCTGGTTAAGAAGCCTGATAAAGGTATAGAAAGAATAATAGGTAACAGAAACTTGTGAACTGAAAAATGTGCAGATGTTTAAAATCAATATCACAGAAACATGGAATATCCTGAGTTCAAAGGATATTCACCAGGATCAGCAAGTTTAATTCCTGTCCCTGCACAGATACCTCAACAATCCCACCCTGTGCCTGAGACTGTTGTCCTTTCCAACCTGGGAATGACATTAATTAGGCTATCTACAATATGCAATTATTTATTACCTAAATCAGTGTAAAGTTATCTTGTTAAGAAAGGAAACCAATGGTAAAACATATAGTAGAAGAATAAAATCTAAAATTATTCTAGTAAGGAATATGAGGATTTTAAAAAAATTTATAATGTTTTTCTTTTCTCTGGGGCTTTATGTTGAAAGGGACATTAAATTGTAATTCCTCAGAAGCAGCAGCAATTTGTGACCAAGGAATTGATCTGGTGTGGGCTGGGAGATGGATCCAAGGCTGGGCTTGTGGTGCTGCTTTGCAGTCACTTTGTTGTAGTAATAGATCTCTGTTCCATGTATTGATGGTTTTTATTTGTTTGGGGTATTTTTTCCTTTTTTTTTAATTGTTTAGTTTAGTTTTTTTTTGTTTGCTTTCTGATTTTTTTTTAATTTCTATTTTTAAATGCAAGTGTATGTTTAATTCACATCAAGGGCTAAAATAAAAATTCCCAGCAAAAAAATGCAGAATGTCTCATTACATTTAGAAATGGAGACTCTTTATGTGAGTAAAGAAAAGCAGATGAAGTGTTTTCCTTTGCTGTCTCTTAAATAATCTCTCCTCAGAAATACGTACATTTTTTAAAAAAAAATTGGAAATATGCTGCTTTAACATGAGATTTTTCTCCTGTCTCCCACTTAACTTTTCTGCTTCAAATGTTTTGTCACATTTTTCTCTTTCTAAAGAAACCAAATTACTCTTTTCAGAAAGGCAAAGAAAATTAGAATTCCATTCAATGGTGTAAATGGGTTTACATGAGGTACTGAGGTACTTCTCCAAAATAATATGAAATGCACACGAAAGAACCACTGTAAAGGTAATAATCACTGTGAAGGCTCAGAATTTAAAGACAGAAATGGCAAGGCATGTACCATAACCTTGGATTTTTCCCTGAGTACCAAATTTACAGGGTGACATATACTAATATGGATGCACCTTAAGTTCATGAATGCCTCAGTGTTTTTCAAAAATATATCATATAATTGCATTTTAGTTTTGTATATGAATTCCTGTAAAACCAGACAAATAAACTGTGAAAAGCAATTATTTATGGAGTTCGATGTGTGCTCTAGGAGCACAACTCTGTATCACAATAAAAGCTGTAGTTTCTGAGATGTTTAGGATTCATTCCAAACAGTATGGAAAGACTCTCTAGAAGAGAGTCCTAGTCCTAGTCTATTTTTAGGATCACTCACACTAATCTTCATAGAGTTTTTTAAAATTAATTTTATTCTGGCTATGTATATTCTTCTGCATATGATTTCTTTCAGGAATCAATCCAGAGAACACAAAAGACTGGTTGATAAAAATTCAAATAATCAAACTAAATAAACAAAATAGACTGGAAAACTAACATTAATAAAATTATGTGATTTGGTTATATTTTCATTAATTTATAATAGTAAAGGCTTAATTTTAGCATATATTTGTTTAGTATGATTTATTTTTGACACATTTGAAGAGTATTCTCATTTCAGATGTTCATTAAAAAGAACTTTTTTAAAGTAATACTAATTTTCTCATTTCATCTACAAAAAGTGGTTTTTTCATTATTACAATACCAAAAGTTATAGTTTTCCCTGGGTATGTGTTTTACATACTTAGATTTCTCTAATTTAGTATCCACAGTAGGTGTAACATCTGAGTTCAACTCACAGATTGGAGTAAAAAAATCCTGTTGTAATTATTTTATATGGATTCTTTGGTGCCTAATACGGTGGTCTTCTTCAACAAGGCAGTATTTCATTTTTGGCCTTCTGTCTTGCCACCTATCTTAACAAGAATTTAATCCTTTAAAAAAAAACTTCTGAAGTTTTATTATAATTTATTAAGATTATAATATTCTGTTGCCAAGGGAAGTCATCAACAACTGTACAGAAAGGGACAAGACAGTGAAAGAATTACATGTCCAAAGATATGAGGATGTTTCTTCACCTCTGTCTCGTGATGCCTACTGTAAAAGTATTGCTGCCCGTGGGCAGCAGTACCAGGACTGGACCACCCAGGTAATTCAGAGAGATGGGAATGATGGAGTTGCCAAAAAACAAAGAACTTTTAATGTATAAAATACCAAATGTAGAAAAATTGCATGGTACAAGGGACAAGCTCCAAAGACCCCGAAACCTGGAAATCACACCAATATACAGGCGGGGTGGAGGGTGCAGGATCCAACTGAAAGCAAGGATAAAGAAGAAAACCACATATGTAGCAGGCAGCCAGCCAACCATATATCAAAACCAAGAGCAACACTTTATTTGTAACAACCTGGTTAACATGTTAGTTCCCATGAGACAACTCTTCTTTCCATTCTCTCACCATGATGTCAAGGATGTCCTTCCTCCCAGCTAAGTGTCCCCAGGGTTTCAAGCTGAAGCTCCCTGCATCTACAGGTTAAGCCTGCTCCCTGTTCCTCTTTAACAGGCCAGTTTCCACATAAAAGCATAATGAGCATTTAAATGATAAGGAAAAAAACCCCAACAAAACAAACAGGCAAAAAATATCCCTGTGAAGCTTTCTTTAAACTGCGTCTCACTAAGAAAGTCCTAAAACACACCCTAAAACCTTCTCCTCTAATGAGTAGAAGAAAATGAGTTTATTATTTTGTTTTAGTTTTGTCACATTGCAGCTGTTTGCATTGCAGCTGGTCTAAAAGCTGTAAGCTAAAACTCAGCCAGCCTGGAGATGGGCAGGTACCTGGGTGAGTGATGGCAGGATGGATTTGAACAAATACAGGGAATCCCAGCCAATCTATCGAACCCTAAGTGCAGATGTATCATTGGCCAAGGAAATGAGTAACTGGGACTGTAAGACTGTAATCACATATGTCTGGGAAATTCAAACCCCCTATTTAAGGAGGGTGCAGAACAATAAAGGAGCTTTTTGTCACACGGATCACAGAGGGTCATGGTGTTTGTCTGCAGCCACAGCCCCAGTTAATGGTATATTATGTGACAGAATCACTCTTAATGTCTTGAAATAAAATTTTAAATGGAAAAGAAAAATATGAAACTCCTACTGTAATGCTTCTGCCATAAGCATTCAAGTGACATTTAGGAACCTACAAGGTCCTTGCAAATATATGGATGAGCACACAGACTTCTTGGCACTCAGAGATCAAAAACATAATGCACATGTGTATTGCCTTTTAAATCCATATATTCATTCATTGATAGTAGATGCAGTAATTAATAAATTGTAACAGAGCAAATTCCTGTGTTTTCCTCATCACCTCTACATCCTGGGAAAGGTTTGTGCTGCAGGAACATGGTACCACCCAGGACACTCATCAGGATTGATTGCCTTGGGCCACTCTGTGGCAGGGTTACAGCAAGGAGGAAACAGGCAAGACAAATTAGGACTCAGAAATGAGCTATTCCTGTGCTACCACCTAATCCTCATTGGGTACCTTCAAAATCAGTGGAAGTGGCTCCTCCTAACACTGCCCAAGTACAAGAAAGGCTTTAGAGGTTCTGAATTGCTTTGAGGGTCCAATTTGCACAGGTTCAGCCCAGAGCTGTGTTTCTGCTGGGGAACTGAGCTCTTTGCTGGATTTAGAGCCTCCTGCCTGTTTTCCATTCAACAGAGTGCTGCTATTTAACAGAAACCTGTTGTAGCCAAGAGCTCTGGTTCAGTGCTGTGTTTTGGCTCTAGGATGAGAACAGTGTTGAACCCACACTGATGGTTTGGTTGCTCCTGAGCAGGGCTTACACTGACCTAAGCAGTTTTTGGCTTCTTGGGCTGCCCTGCCAGCAAGTTGGCTGTGTGTGCACGAGAAGCTGGGAGGGGACGGAGCCAGGACGGTGTACCCAAGCTGCTGGAGGGTTATTCCACACTGGATGACATCATGATGAACAATAAAGGGGGAGGAGGAGTTGCAACCTCTACTCAGCTGGGCATCTGTCAGTGGGTATTGAGGAGCTGCATTGTGCAGCACTTTGTGTATTCTTTCTTCATTATCATTACTGCCCCCTCATTTTATTTCAAACCATCATTTTCTCAACCCAGGAATTTGGATTTTTTTTTTCTGCTTCTCTCCCTCCCTGATCCCACTGAAGTGAGAATGAGTGAATGGCTGTAATGTTTAGCTGCCTGCCAGGAAAACTACAACATCCAATATGGGGCATAAAGCTTGGAGATAATGACGAATCTGACCACAGCATGTTAGAAATAACCCCACATTTTTATAATAATTAATTATATTATTTTAATAGTTTCTGGTCAGAATCTTTATTTATTTGATCTCAGACTTACTGTGCTCACTCCCAGAGTTATGGCATGTGGTACCTCACCTCCTGTGAATGTTCCCTGTTGTGCTGTTTGGCATCCATGGGGGTTGGGTTAAGGTTATTATTTTTCTGTACTGTGTAACCCTCGCTCATGATATGATAAATTTACTGGTTGTGACACTAATCTGGTATTTGTACTCAGCATTACCATCAGCTCTGCAGTTCAGGAAGTATCTTCTGGAAACTATTAATAGCTTCTCTCTTTACCTTTTCTCCTCAAAGCCAATCCATGAGGGAGTCAAGGGAGGACACTTCCTTCCACTCCTTCACCTTTCCCTTCTCCTCCACATTAGTTGCAATGGTTCTTGAGAATTTTGGATATACTTGGAATGTTGAACCAGCATATAGCTATTGCTATGCTTCCTGATTCTGTACATCTGATACTCATCCTTCAGTGAGCTGTGAGACAGGCAAAAAGATTTCACCTATAATCCATGTGGGCCAGCAGCCTGAAGTTACAAGGTAGGGAACCAAGAAGCTGGGATCACTTTCTAGGTAACGGGACAATGACAAAGTGATTTGAAAAGGAGCACAAGCCACAGGCTGTGGAGGTGGCTTCTGTCAGGGGTGAAGGAAGGCACCCCTTTAAAGAAGATGCTGGATGTCATACAGGCAAGGGGGCCACCATGGAAAGAAGCATTAGAGAGGGACTTGGCTGTGCTGAGGGTGATTCAGGATGACCTGGACAATGGGCAGTTATCCAAAGACAGAGATACAGTCAAGTGAATGTGATCCATGTGACAAGTCCTGTATGGAGGACAATATCACTGTGTGCCAGCTCATCAAAGTAATGGCATGGAGAGGGCCAAGCAGAGGGGACAACGGGCTGGCCAACTACAACAATATGGACAAAGGCTCTTTTCCTCCCTACATCCTCTCTTGGCTGTGGAGACACTGTCATGGTAGTTCCAGGATTTCCCACAGGATATGTCCTGTTCCCCACCTGTGTGGGGAGCCTTTTGTCTGTCAGGAGTGTGTTCCTCTGCTCAAGGAGCTGCAGTGGGTCTGTACCACAAGCCATGCTCTGGATTCACCCGTGGGACCATGGAGAGGGTGTGAGGAAGTGGGATGAGTCATGGTATGAGAACTGTAAAGAAAAGCAATCACAAAGGTGTTTCCTCCAGGAAAATTGCTGATCCAGCTTCCAGAAGGCAGTTCCCCAGAGGTGAAGGGCTGATACTTCTGATCTTAACAAGGGCTCCTTTTTTTCCCTTTCCTCTTCTCCTTCCTCTCCCTTTCTTTTAAACTTTCTTTATCTCAGCCCAGGAGTTTTACCTTACTCTGACGCCAGCTGGGGGGAATGAAGAAACGAATGAATGAACAGCTCTGTGGGGTCTAGGTGCCTGCAGGTTAAAACACCACATGAAATGTTGCTTCTTTTTGTAGGAGCAATGCCTTTACAAACAAATGCTTTACAAGCAAATGGCTTGTTACAATATTTAATATTTATGTAACAAGGTTGTACAGACCTTATTCAAAACTATCAACAAAGAATGCCAGGAAGTTTATGAGGTTAAGCATTTGAGTTCCATTCCTGATTTCATACTTCTTCTGCTAAGAGGAACTTGAAGCACTCTGTTTTGCAGAATTTTTACTTTGGTTTCTCAGTTTGTCTCATTGTGGTACCAGTCTGTGGGTTTTTTTTTTCCTTCAAAATCAGGATCTTTACAAAATCCATACCAAAATAACTCTGAATCAAATTTCCTTATAGGAGAAAAATAATAACAAAAAACCCCTTCTTGCCTGGATCACTGTTTAACAGTGATAGCAGTTTCCTTGATATATATGAACAACTGCATTTTCTAATGCAGGATCAGGCAAATATTGATCTCTTATCCTAAATAAAATCCAATGATATTTTCATTGAACAGAACACTTATAACCTAAGATACAGCATTAAATTGCACTGTGGCAAAATGGGGCCAATGGGTAGGCAGGGAAGGGAGAACATTCTAGGGATCATACATATAAGGGGGAAAAGGGGTGGAGAGGCCCTCAGGCTAACCAGGGAAGCAGAACTGGGGTACATTAACGTAAAACTGCAAAGAACTGTGGAGAAGAAGCAGTTCTCCATGCCCTTAAGTGTCCCTGTCACAACTTAAGGCCTTTCTTTCCAAGGCACTGAGATTTCTGCCCCTCAGGCAGGTTCCAGGGCTCCCATGGACAGCGAAATGATTTTTCACACTCTTGTTTGACATACTTATGCTGGGGAAACCTTCAAGCACAGCTCAAGCCAGAAAGGTACAGGGGGATATTCCCTGAGAAAAGCACAACTGAAAAGAAAATTAATAGCCTTTCTTTAGATGAATGCAAGAGAGAACAAAAATTAAATATTTTCCTGTGGGACACCTATAAAGGAGTGATACAATGCTTTTATACTATTCTAGGACCTTTAAATATCCAGTTTATTTATTGTTCAGCAAAAGCAGATGCAAGTAGCTCACTGCCTTGAAAACAAAACTTCACATTCACTGGCAAACTGAAATTCCTGTACAATCTCAGCCTTTGGTTCCAGCTGAGACAAAGTGCCAATTGACTTAAAAAGCAAATAAAAAATGCTCTTGCCCCTATGTTCAGTATAAGAAGGAACAATATTTTACAAGGTCCTTTAAAGTAGCTCCTGGTTCCTGGTGCAATATTTCTGACATCTGTTATTTCAACCTGATGTTTCCATTGGCACTCTAACCCTTCAGCCAGCCATGAAAAACTGAAAAATGACTTTATGCAATTGAAATGACAAATACAGATCTACAGGATCAGCCTTCAGCAGGAGTCAATGATCGTAAATCCCATGTTTCCATTGCTGTCTTGAAAAATTCATGATGTAGTTTGGCTTGCTTTTCAATGCTGAACACATCATCAGCAGAAGGATTCCAGAGCTCTGTAAGCAGTAAACCCTGGGGTTTTTTAGATCCTGAAGATTTGTCCCACTGGGAAGGTTTGGAGCTTTACAGAAGCCTGTTGGACGGCAATTTATTACTTTATTTAGGCTCTCTGTAAAGTTTTTAGTAGGGATTAGTTATTTATGGTTTATTCTACACAACTAGGAATAAACTTCTAGAAGAGGCTGCTGAACCAGTCACGTCATTCAACCCAACATGGAGGTTTAAAATCACCAATACTCTAGGATTTTTACACAATAAGGAGCAGGAAGGGAATATGAATATGAAAATAAAATAGGATTTTCCTTTGATCTGAAAGGGGAAAAAATCCCACAAATAAAACCAGGAATACTTTTAGATTTCATTTCTTGTCTCTTCTATAATCAGTCATAATCCATGTAAACCAAATTTTAAATTTCTCTATGGATGAAATAGAAACAACAGAATGTCCTCTATCTGTATTGAGGAAGGAAGGAAGGAAGGAAGGAAGGAAGGAAGGAAGGAAGGAAGGAAGGAAGGAAGGAAGGAAGGAAGGAAGGAAGGAAGGAAGGAAGGAAGGAAGGAAGGAAGGAAGGAAGGGTTGATTTAAAAATGGTAGACACTACAAAGAGTAACGTGTACATAGATGGTGGTTTTACTTCTATGCATAAAATAATAAGATCAAAAATGTTATAGAAATGACAGCAGTAATAAAATCCCACTGTGAACTGGTAGGGCTCTTTAAAAACTTTTTAAAATCTTGGCAGATTCAATTCTATTCCTGTCTCATAAGCAGTGAAAAAAAAAATTACACTGCATAAAACTTTCTGGTGATTTGTACAAGTAAGGAAAATATAGAAATACTATTGTTTAGAAATGTGTAGGCAGAAAAGTCATCATCCTCGTAGCTGGGAAGTGGGATTTGCTGAGGGCTCCGAAATCCTGCTAAGCTTATTTCTTCTAAAGAAAGAATATTAAAACCAAAAGAAGGATTGGTAACTGTGCTGGAGAAAATATTGGTCCTCAGCAGCAGCAGAAAGCAAAGAACACAACAGTGAAGCACTAAAAGAAAATTTACAAGTAGGGAAAAACTTGTCTAAGAAAGTCACACAAAAATTGAAAAGAAGCTACAGTAACTACTAATTTTAATCATGCTTGCTCTGCAAATGTATTTTGTCAAGATCTTTCCTGGAAATGAGTGGTCTGATCAAGGTGAGAACCCAAAAATTCCTAGGAATTCTCTATTTGAAAAGGGAGGGTGAAGCAGAGGGCACAGATCTCATAAAAAACCAGGAATTATTTTCTTAGTGACTTGGCACCACATTTAAGCACATTATAAATTAAATCTACTTGTGTCTATATAAATCACTTGTTTTAATGGGCCTCTGCTGTCTGTCACTCCTGAAGGTGATGTGTAATGAAGCATTTGGGTTTGGTGCAACTTGTTTGAAATTAAAAAAGTGCTAACATGCTACATTTGAAAAAGCAACAAATAGACTAAATTTGGAAGGGATGGGTTTTCTTCTGGGGAAACAAATACTGTGTGATGTCTGAGCATGGAAATGTAAAAAAGTAACACATTCAGATTATTGAAACTTTCACACTCGCATGTCTTTATGTGGCCTGTGAATTCTAAATCCAGAACGCAAAGTTTTCAGCTGATCATCTCTTTAGGCACTTAAAAGGAAGTTTAATCCTTTCTACTTCGTTTTGCATTGCATCATTTTCATGGGAATGTGTGCAAGAATAAAACCTAGAAGGGGCTCTACAGGGAGTCCTTCAGAAGTTTTCCCATTAGGAGACAGGATGGTTAAATACAGTTTTTCTTTTAGTTTTTTTTTTCATTTTTCATAATTTAATAATATATAATATATAAGAAGTATGGAATGCATCATATTACATAGGTATATTAATTTTTTACCTGTCTATTCTTGCAAATGTAATTTAGAAATACCTTTATAAGATTTCTTCATTTAATTCAATGTAAATTAGAAGTGCAAATGATTATGCTAAGGCTTACAGTTAACATAAATATTTAATTTAACCCCTTTTTTGACTAGCTGGTGCATACCTCAGATAGGATTTTAAATAACAGCTGATGTGACCTTTTATTCCCCCACTGATCTGTAAACCTAAATTATTCCATTTTCATACCATAAGCAGATGTTTTCTGAGTCTGTGTGTGCAAACCACTTGTCCCAGTGACCAATTCGAGGTGGGCACATTTGGGGGGCCTTCACTGACTCATGGCAGGAGATGTGCTGATATATCCCTGAATAAAACAGGACTGAGCTGCGTAGCTGGGCTGGTGTGCAATAACCAGAGAAAGGTGATTCTGGTCGTGTCATTAGAGCGCACACAAGAACTTGCAAGGTTGTAGCTCTATTAAAAAAATATACAGCAAACCACTAAAGCAACTGGAAGGAGGGTGATCAGAGCAGCACAGAGGAAAAGCTGCCTACATCAAATAGTGCTGGTGTTTGTTATCAAACCCTCTGAACAGACTTTAATTAGCTGCTGCTAGTGAAATCTGCACCCTTTGAAGGGTGGGTGGTGACACGTTCACAGCTGCTTGTGTGGAGAACACACGGATGTACACACTGGTGTCCAGACAGGCCATGGGAATAGCTGCTAATTAAGCCTTTTAGTTACCAGTTCCAAGTATGGAATATGGCTGTCAGCTTTCTAAATAAATGGGACTTTATGTCCCAATCCCACTGGTGCTTCTGAACTGGGGTGATTCAAATTAAGTGGGAGATCCAGTAGGTGAAGGAGCTGGCAAGGAAGATGGAGAGAGACTCCTTAGGAGGGCCTGGAGGGACAGGACAAGCGTGAATGGCTTTAAGCTGAAGGAGGGTAGGTTAGATGGGATACAAGGAGGATGTCTTTCCCTGTGAGGGTGGTGAAGCCCTGGCACAGGGTGCCCAGAGAAGCTGTGGCTGCCCCTGCATCCCTGGAAGTGTCCAAGGCCAGGCTGGACGGGGCTTGGAGCAACCTGGAACAGTGGAAAGTGTCCCTGCCCGTGGCAGGGGGTGGCACTGAGGTTTAAGGTCCCTTCCAGCCTAAGCCAGTCTGGGGCTGTGTGATGTATATACAGCTCCCAGGGGTGCTCGTGGGAAGGGCAGAGCTGAAGGCAGGCTGGGGTGTGACCTGTGGGTGAGGACCAGGGTCCAGCTCTGTGACCCAGATGAGCAGAGCTGTTGAGTCTCAAGTCCCTGAAAATGGCTGTTAGGTACGGCGGCCTATTTCTTCCATTAATCTGGGATAAAAATAAAAAACCCTGTGAATAGGGCAGACTTCACAACAAAATATTCTTCCCTGACAGGGATGGCCCTTTCTTCTCAGCCTTTTTGGCCTTTTTGGTCAGCAGGGGCTCTGTCGTCCTCAAGGCCTTACAAGAGAAATTGAACTTTCCATTCATTTCTGCTAATTTTACGATGAGTAGCTTATGAAATTAACTTTTCCTTTTCCCTAATAATGCTAACCAGAAGACTGTTTTCCTGTTGAATGGATCCTATCAGACGTAGCAATATATTGCCCACAAAAGTTGCTGCAAGACTTATTATCAATAAATATTTCAACCCTGGTAAGATCTGAAAATCTCACACTAAAGTGGGAATCATTTGTAGTGGATGCTGTGAAAATATAGAATAGGATAACACAGAATCATTGGGGTTGGAAAAGCCTTCCCAGACTATCAAGTCCAACCTGTGACCGTTTTCACCTTGTCACCCAGACCAGAGCACTAAGTTCCATGTCCAGGCCTTCCTTGGATACCTCCAGGGATGGGGATGTCACCAAATACAGTGACTTTTAGGATTTTCCTTTTAATTTTCCTTTGTGTTCCCTTTTAAACTGTTTATCCAGTCAAAAATAATATTTCTGTTTGGAAATGAAAGTAACTTTGATGGAAAAAATGTTCCACCTGATAAACCTCCAAAGGGATTATCTGACAATGCATGTGCTTCCTTGTAACTGACTCCAGGCACAATTTTCATATTCTCTTCTATAACAAACACGACTCTTAGGAGCACTTGAACATCATGAGGCCTTCTTTAAAATGACAATATAGCCAGAGAAGGGAAAATGTGCCTTGCAGACTGCAGCCTACATGGTTTCCATAGAAGATATTTGAAAGATTTTTATTTGTTTGTGGATGTTATTATAGCCAAATCAGGTATATATGATTATTATTATTATTTTAAACAATACTGAGAGTAAAGAGTAAGTTAAATTTGCAGGTGATTTCTGCAGTCTGACATAGGGATTGCCAGTGCTCTGTGCAGCAGAGAACTGTCTGATCTGACAGGTTAGATTTAACCGGGCAGATTTATTTGTCAGGAGAAGGCATAATGCTTGGCACATTTAGAATCTCTCTAGTTCTTACCCACTGCCACAGACCACAAAAGCACTTCACAATTGCTCTGGGTTATAATAGTTGGTTTTCTGTTACCAGTACTGTAAAATAGGTCAGTCCTTGAACAAATGCTCTGCTGCAATTAACTTATTAACAATCATTGTAGTCTTGCCCTCATGGCAAACAGAATCTATCACTTAAATACATCACACAAAAGGCAGAGTCTAAGGTTCCAAAGATTTAAAATAATTGATGGGAGAAGCAGAAAATTATTCCAAATTTTAAGTATTCAGGAGCTACTTTCTTATTGTAGGAGCGTGAGAAAGACAAGCTTCCCCACAGAGTAAACCAGAGCAGGTTTAGCTCATGCATTTTAAGATGCTGTCATTCTTAACTGAGCTTTCTAAATCAGTCTAAAACTCAACATCCTGAAAGTCTACTCCAAACCATCCTGGTATAGAGAACTAGATAAATGGTTTAAAGAGTGCATGAAAAAGGTCTTGTCCTGTGGTTGAGGATATGCATCAGTAACTCTCAGCTTTAGCCTGCTATTCTCAAGCCAGTGCTAGTGCTAGAGAATTAAAATAACACAGTATTGCAAATAACAGTCCCAGGACTACGTATCATTTTTATTTGCATTTCTTGCAGCCTTTTGGCATCTTATTATTCCCCTGGACACAAGGCCAGTAACCTTAATGAAATACCAGGAGATATACACAATTCTAACACTCCTAGTTTAATAAAAAAATGCTTTAAACTTCTTAGCACAGAGCATATCACTGGCTGTTTGTAAAGAATTCCACTTGGGAGAGCAGCTGGTGCATCTGTGAACCCAGTGCCCTTGAGTTTATATGCTGTCTATTATTTTGGGAAGCATCTCTGAAATACAAATAAATAGCAGGCACTTTTTTGGAACTATTACCAGGAATAATAATAATTTACTGAGTCTCAGCAGCCATACAAACATTTCACATGTATTGCTCAAAGTATTCCCCCCACTTTCTGTAAACACAGACATGAAATTGCACATCGTATTTGCTATTTGGTGTGTGCAACTCGCCTGGGGGAGCACAGTCTGTTCCAGATAGTCTGCCTAGGCTTCTGAGCCACCAAAGGGAGTGGGATGGGCATAGAGTGAAGGGAGATACTGCAGGAAGAAGCTGTGGAGAACAACCTCAGATGTAGGAATCCTGATTCCCTCAGTCTCTCACCATGTCTTCAGTCCAGCTCTGGGCACTTCTTCACAGCCTCAAAGTACTCAGAATGGTTAGAATTCATTCCAGCAGTGACTACAAACTCACCAACATCAGGTGTGGGAAGAGTGAGAGGCTCAGACCCTAAATAAATTGGAAGGTAACAGAAAGAGGAATGACAAGCACAAAAATATGAGACCATGGAGTTATTTCCCTATGAATTATGTCATAGTCCACTGGAGCTACTGTGCACGTTGCAGAGAGGTGTCATTGATGTTGTTCTGTCATGGCAGGGCGTTGATCAGAGTGCCACAACCCTCCCAAGAAATATCTCTGTGAAGACACCTTGGGAACACAGGCACGTCTGCACTCTCACCTTAGTGAATTCAGCTCTTGTAGAGGGGGTGACACAGAAGAAGGGACTGAGTCCTCATCTGGAGTTCCACAGAGAGGCTTTATTAACCCTCTGCTGTGGATCAGTCCAGGGACCAGACAAGACTCTGAGAAGTCAGAGGGAGCAAGGGTTTCTATAGGGATAGAGAGGGGGTGGTACAGAGGCAGGGTGAGGGGAAGGGCCAGTGGGATACATTGAATCTGATATAGTACCAAAGTATGTTGGGAGCAGCTTCTTTTCTTGCCATGACAAAGGAGGTTATGGCCTAGGGGCATTGCCTCCAGGTGAGAGTTCTGGACTTTTTCTAAGCAGACCCACCAGCCTCCTCACTGTGCTTCATTTTTTTGTTTAGCATTTTGTCTTGAAGGCTATGAGTAGGTACAGTAGCCCCATGGCCTGAGCAAACAAATCACAAACCCTCTGCTATATACACCACAAACCTTTAGTGTCTGATGGAGCAGAAGAACTTCCTCTGAGCAGTCTGTGAGTTATTACAATTTTGAAGTTGAACATTTCCAATAAGTGACTCTCTAGCTTAATGGAAAAAAGATCTCATCTTTCTTAAATGAGCTCTTCCTTCATCATGAACAATTTCCCAAGCTCTCTTCCTGATGCCCTGCAAGTCACAGCCAGCATGCCAGTGACACAGCTTCATTCTTTTGATGAAGTCTTTCAATAATCACCTTTGCCAGTAGGCACATTCCCCCCCCACCCCAGATACTCCATTCTTTCATTATTTTCTGGATTAGGACCAGATTCTTTGTCAGCCAGGGTTTTCCAGGATCTCATCAATAAAACTCTGAATAAGCAGACATGATTCCAAAGGAGGTGCTTGATACTATCATTCTTCCAAGAGTATTCCCATACCCTTCCCTAATAAATTTAAAGAGTCATTTTTTGACATATTGTCCTTTGTTAGCACAACAAAGTGAAACCCTACAGATTTTAACCCACACAGAGAAATTTAAATTCTATTTTTCTTAACCTTTTGAAGGGAAACTATTTTCTTTTCCAAGGGTAATGTACATTTTAGCTACTTGGCACTGAATTTAGAAAGCCCTGGAAAAGAAAAACATGTTTTTATAAAACTTACAACAACCTTTAGAAAAAAATGAAAATAAAAATGGATTTTTTTGAATAATGAACTATTCTGGGGAAGACTAAGAGGCTGATTTGTTATTCAGAATGAGTGACCTACTGCGCTTCTTCCCAGTGAGCATGGACAAAATATAATTTGGTTTCCTAACAATGGTATTTAGCATCAACATGCAGTTAGAGGCTTCATTACTGAAGCTCTGGGTAGAAGTGACTTGGTAGCAGTCTATCAGTATAGTCTCCTTCTACACAGCATGTTGAAGTTAACTGCGAAAGAACAGAACAATTTAGTGCATAAAAAAATCTATTAAGGCTGTACAATATTTGAATGAAGATGGGTTTACAAAGGCACTTCTCACAAGGAATATTTCCCTTTGTTCGCTGTTCAGAACAGAGTCAGTGCATTCCTGCCCCATCTCCCAGCCCCTAACTTTGCAGAAATCAAATGAGATTTTCCTCTCATGCCCTTGACTCTTCAGTCTGCTTAGAACTTGGCCTTCAAAGTGCACCTGTGAATCTCAGTGTTTAGAGGAATATGTAACTGCTGGCTTTAGCATTTAGCCTCATTCATAAAATACACAATCTATAACCATCCTGCAATTTAAATGCAAATAATATTTAAACAAGGCTAATCTGGTGAGCTTTTGTGTGTAGAGTGATATGTGGGATGGAGATGTTTGAGGTGCAATAGTTTACTGCACTGAATTCCTTTTCATATCAATCATCTCTCCACATGCATCAACAATTAAAATGGTTCATGGCTGCAGGGACTATGACAAACTAACTTCATCATTGAAATGCCCATGATAGCACCTTTGAGCCTAAGAACCTGATAGGAAATGATAAAATATTAATTATGAGTTGTAAGCAAAACCAAGTGCCTCTATTCATCAGTGACCTGCTGATTATAAATAGAGCTTGTTTGTACAGCCACCATACATACACCAAAATGTGCACAAGCACAAGATGTGCACCCCACGTGGTGGGGGCTGTTCTCATTTAATGTTTTCTGTGTAAATCAGCCGTGGCCAGCTCTGCCTGTTGCCAGGGGAAACACATTTTTACTTCGCTTTCCCATCTTATCACAAGGATATAATAGAGTAATGTTTTTGGAGAATATATCAAGAAGTTATTCACAAAAGTTGGATTTTTCACCCTTTCCTAAACTGGGCTTGCAATGGGTGTGTCATGATCAGCCATTCCTCTCCAGGAATTTCCTGCTCCTGTCCAGTCAAAAAGGACTCCTGACACTCATCTTTCCATCTTCCAGATGGCTCCTGAGCTTTGCAGGGTCAATTTAAAATTGATGCTGACACAACCCAAAGAGGGTATTTTTCTTCCCTGTCCTGTAATCAAAGTAGCGATTCTGAATTGTGTTTAAAATGATTCTCCACTTTCCTCTTCCTTGGCTGCAAACCACTTCTCACTGTGGCCATGTTCTAAAAAATATCATGAGTCACTTAGTGGTCTGTTTTATTTGAGCTGTAGAAATGAACTGCAAAGCTGTAACAGGAATTAGAGAGCTAGAAACATATTTTTCTTCAAATGTAGACCTAGAATGGATTTTTTCTTTTAATAAAAAAGTAGGCTTGACTGTAAACATGTTTATACTTTTTTTTTTTTCTATAAATATAAACTCACTTGCCGCAGGACTATTTTTCTAGTGCATAATTCCCTGTGCAGTTATATAAACTGATACTAAATCTATATAACAAGGTGACCTTTTTTTTAATCCCAAGAAACACCTGTGAGGTAATATTCTATAACTTTGCCTTATTAATTCCAATTTTTAAATCTTTGTGTCTACTATTTTTAAAAAATTACACTAGCCTTGCCTCATCATAGTTCCTTGTTAAAAAAAATTCACTTTTATGCCTAAAATAACTTCCATTTTCCTTTTTTTTTCTGCCTTTTTTTTGTTCTACAACTACTTTCTGAGAAGCTAATCAATACCTGGAATATTTGCACTTCCACACTGCCAAAATCCAAGAGCTGTGGGTTGCCTGTGAAACCTGGAGCAAAATCATGACCCAGTACAGAGCAGCAGGAGTTTTCAGGCTTATATCCTCACGTTTGTAACCAAGAAAAGAGCAGTGGGAGTTTGGAGAAGAGCAGTGAATAAGCAGGAAAAGTCACTCTACAACAAAACATCGTGTCAGGCCAATATGAAAAGGAAAAGGGAGCTCAAAACAAAATGGAGAGAAGGCATTCCTTTGCTTCAGTCTCAAACATGAAAAAGACAAAAAAATCTGAAAATTAATGTATCTGATGAATATAGAGATTTTTAAAAAAATCGTCTCTTTGAAATTCAGTACTTTTATTCAGGAATACATTACAAAATAATGCTAAATACTGCCAAGATTTTCTGCTTAACTATTTTGAGGTCACTATTTCAAGGCCTCAGTTGTTTGGCTCTTGGATTCTTGGGAGAAGGAAACCAAATTGATATGGTGGATTCTTGTTCCTTCATTGCTGCTTCTTTCTTGTTAGCCTGACTTACAAACATGATAACAGCAGGAGATTGGGACTGGATGATCTTCCAACCCAAGCCATTCAATGTTTCTATGAAAGCTGACAAAAAGTAGTAACGGAGTAAATCCTTTCCCTCCCCCCTAACCCCTCACCAAATACATTCTTCTTTAACTACCCTGCCCCGAATGGCCCCACTATTACTTGTAAGCCAGCCTGAAGTTTTCTTCAAAAGGATAGCAAAGGTTTTTCAATTTGGGATTAATGTCTCTTGATTTGGGCACCTGAAGATATTGTTATTCCATGATTTTGTCTTCCTTCAAAGCTGAAAAATAAATTTACTTGGGATTTTGCCACTACTAGCTTCCTTCATCATTTTTCTTCTCAACCCATTAATGTATAAGAACATCTGCTTTAGCACATTTCAATGATCTGGAGCTGCAGAGGTGTTGATAATGAGAGAGATGTCCCCTGACATTATTCCAGCAAGCCAGGGATGCCAAACTGGTGAAAGGGCTGATATTCTGGATTAGCAGAATATCAGAAGGGTGGAATTGCTGAAACATAAAACTGTACCCCGCTGTCACAAGGGCTGTTCTGGTAGGGCAGACATAGCCCCACTTCACTCCTTGAGTGCCACAGTGATGTTTTTGACCTAAGGAATTCTTCTGCCATGACAGCAGGCTACTGGAAGGAGGGAGAGATGCACAAAACCTTTAAATAAGTCTTATGTGACTCTGCTCTTAAAAGCCTGATGTTACAGCAACGAATCTCTGATTCAGAACCTCAGGTTTCCTTCAGGAAATTATTTCTATAAACTCTCTTTAAAAAAAGTGGGTTTTTTTTTTTTTTGTTTTTTTTTTTTTTTAATGCACATCATCTTTCACATTGCATCTGTGGTTGGGAGGGGTGAAAAAAGACTTCCTTTTTCACCTCTCCCTCCCAGGAATTTTCAGTAACACTGAGAATTTATCCACAATTTACTGAGCAGTGAACATAACAAATGTTTCTCATATTCATCTATTTCTACCTGTTAAAATTAGCAAGAGGCTAGCAAGAAAGAAACAATCAGCAATTTTATTTTTAGTTCTTTAATTTTTCAAAATAACTCATAAAAACGTAGAGCTCTAATGAAAGCTATCTGCTTAGTTCTAATCCTGGATCCTTCTTTGTGTTCTACTGACACTGTGTTGTTTCTCCTTTTAATTTATATGACACAAATGCTCCATTAGTGACAGTCCACAAGACTTTCAGTGAAAGACTGAGGGTAAAAATAGGAAGGCTGCATGTTTTGGAAACAAAATGTAATTGTCAGGGCCTGAGATTGAAAGGTAATGACCATAAACATAAATCCAGGAAGGATCAGAGGTGCAATGGCATGCAGGGGAACCCTAAAAACAGTGCAGATCGATACCTGCTTTTCTCCACTCCTCAGGGGTTACCTGAGGACCAGGATGAGCCAGGCAAAGAAACTCGCAGGATGTGCAGCAGATACAAAGGGGTCATTGACAGCAGGGTTCAATATGGAAAGGAGGTCCTTCTCAGAGGGGACCCTGGGTGTGTCTGGATCCAATATGGGTCCCAGGCTTGGGCAGTGGTTGTACAGGTGTGACTGAGACTTTATATGACTTTGTCCCCCAGGACGAAGGATGGCAAATCAAATATGTTTATATAAATAAAATAATTTTTTATTTAGATTAATACTGATAATTTTAATGATTAGACTATGGATCTTAATCAGAATTATTTACTGCATGGTATAGGCAGCTCTGACTACTTCTATAGTGCACTAATTGTTGAAACAATGATATTAAACCTGGCAGAATAATTTCTCAGTAGAGATTGATGTCACTCACCCATCCCAATGACTGTGGGCAAATCTCTTCAGCTCAGCCTTGAGGAGTGACCTTGAGGGGTATCCCCACTCCAGGGAAGAATCTCCACACACATCTTCAGCCAAGAAAGAGCTGAAGGTCCCTCCTCTAAAAATTGGGTTTTTATAGTATAAAGTGTTGGACTGTCAGTCAGATGCCCCCAGGCTGTGCCAGTACAGCAGCTTTAAATCAGTTTTTCAGCACTATAATTTGTTGGTTCCTCTGTCAGGCACCAAGGAAACATTGTTCTTCCCCAGTGTTTGACTTCAGGATGGATGGGTCAGGCTGGTGTCAGCATCCTTCAACCCCCAAAATAATCTCAGTCTCCATTCCTCTGATCACTTGGCAAACAGGGAATTATCCGAGCTGTGTTGCCCCCACTTAGGCAGAGCATCCTGCTATGCTGTGCGCGTCTATCCTACAAGTGCACCCCAGTGCCAGAGAGTTACAGGTGAAGAACAGGACCAAGCAATCCATGGTGCTTCCAACAGGATGTGTTTACAGCTCTGATGTGTTGTTGTTTTTCCATCTTTGCCAGGAAATGGAAAGCAGCAGTAACTCAGCACATAGCAAGGGGCTGCTGGTGCCTGGTTCAACGTCCAACTGTCCCACTGGCGCTCAGAAGTTCCTTCTTGCAACTGTGAAAACTGATTTTGGCTTAACTGAAAGAACACCCACACAAGTATGAAAAAGCTTCGGAAAGCTGACTTTCTGTCCACTCCTCAAACCAGACTCTCCAAATTTCTACAACTCCTGCCTCATCATGGATTGCCACAGGTCCCAGAGACTGCTGCATTAAACCAGTTCCCAGTGTTGTGGCCCTGCTGGATGTCCTCCTCTGCCACAGAAGAGCTGAACATAAGAAAAGTAATCAGGTATCTTTCAGGCATATGTGCCAGGCTAGTTTACAACTTCCATTGCACTCACTCAGTTTTACAAAGGGAGTCTTTGGAATTACTCTCAGATCCCTTTACAACAGTAATAGCAAGACTATTAGGTGATTAATGTGATCATTTGAACAGAAAGTCAAAGTTTACCAAGCAAAGTGACATTTAACGCTTGTTGTAAGAGAGACTGTAATTTTACAAAGGTGAACATATATGTGCTATCAGTGTTTAGAAACACACAGCTTTAAACTTGGACAAAAATAAGGTTAAATGTCTTTTGTAAAATGGTTAATTCCAGCTTGGATGAGTAAAGAATTTTCAGTTAATAGATGAGGATACCAGATGTGGAATCTTACCTACTTCCATGATTCCTTCCTGAATATATTAGAACCTATTTTACTTATTGCATTATTTGTGAGGCAGTGGATAAATTTTAAAAATGTGCTTTCTTCAGGTTGAAATGTGCTTCCACCCAGTTCTCAGTACCATGATTTTGTTCTACAAGAACATCCTTTGTAGGCTGGATTTACCAAGGAAGAAAACCAGGCAAAATCACAACACAAAAAGATTAAGTTGTCTTCTCAAACGGTTTTCTGTATGAAACCTCTGGTACTTTATTAATGTTTTTACCCAAGTGTTCTAAAATCCCATCTCTCAAGATTCTTTCTGCAAAGCCTCTTTGAACCCTTTAGTATAAAATGGAAAATTTGAAAGAATCCCTAAGAAGGTCTTGACAGTTAACTTCTCATGCATATGTGACACGTACTTTGAAAAATAAATTAACCTTTTGTCACTCTTGAAGAGGACAGTTTTTAAAAACAAAAGTTAACTTTGGTAGTCAGTAAGCATAAACCGTCCTTTTATGATTAAATTTAATTGCTGATAAATGCAAAGAGAGACAAAAACACATTCCCCCGTTTGGCAAACACTTAATAAACACATTGACTGGGAGAGAAATCTACAGTGCTAGAATATATTTACTAGTAAAACCAACTGTTTTGTCACTTGACTCCTTTTGTTCTGTCTGCTCAGAAAACATTTTAACCAGAAAAACAAACTCTTATTTTTTCCCTCAGGATTTTTATGTTTTTTCCCTCCCTACACTGAAATTCTTCAGATAGTTTGACAATGTTTTTCAGTCAAACATTCACCCGAGCTTTTTCCTGTGTATTTATTGTGAAATGCCTGGAGATGAGCTGCACAGGTCTACTTTTTAGGGGAAAAAGATCCATTGGCAAATTAAATTTACTCTTAAAAAAGATTTCAAGTATCAGTTTGTGCCAAATATCAAGTACAGCTGAAAAGGATGGTTTGTTTGTTCGTTTGTTTGTTTTACCAACTGTGATGTTTGTAAAATGTTTTGAATGTTTTTTTGTAGTGTCTGCAATACATTTCTCAGTAAGTCTTCTAAGTTTCAGATACACATAATCCTCCTTGGGCCTTTTGTAGGAATTATCACATTGCTTAAAAATATGAACAGAAATAGAGAAGTTGAACTCAGACTAGCAGAGAAAGGGAATTACAAGTAAATCTATTAGCTTGTTTCTTTTTCTTCTCTAGTTCAATCCTGCCCTTTTTTTTCTCTGCTAAAGGTCTGCTCCAAAGCCTATCCCAGTCAATAACAGCCTTTCCCCTGGTTTCAGCAGACAACACTTGAGCAGTTCAGAACATTGCTGATGCATTTACATTTTCTGAACTAAATTAGTTGCTCACAGCTAATTTATTGAAGTCATGAAAACCGAACCACATTCCAAATCTTGGCTTTTATAGATCAGCTAGCATTTGGGATTGAGAAGATTAAAGCTGCTAGAGAATCAATTGGCTGAACAAGTAGAATGTATAGAAAAAAACATTAGGAAAGCTCAATGATGTACTACATTATCATTAAACATCAATAAGAACAGGGAAGCAAAGCACAGGCAATTTTTTTTTTTATACAAGGAAGTGTGAATATAGAACCCAAAGGCATGAGAGATCTGGGTTAGGTCCCTTAGCTCTGAAAACTAATAAAGGATCTCTAACACAATTTGGCTAACCCTTCTTTTTTTTTCCCCTGCTTGCATAAGAAAACAAAATTCATAAATTAAAAAGCTTCAGGGTTTCTTTTATATACTCCACATATTTCCACTGTACTTTATATCACTATATGAATCATTACATGATACATATCCACCATCTTACTCATGCTCATTACTTTCAATTTGCAGCAAGACAAGCTCTCCTCCATCCCTTAATTAGCAGTAATGAGGTAATGGCAATGGCCATCTGCTCTGATTAAGGGAGTAAGTGACAAGAGCTGCTTGTACTCACCTCATGTTTGCTCAGTGCTCTGAGGTGTTGCATTGCAAGAGCCCTTCTCAGATAGAGAATTCCATCTCTCCTGCTTGGAAACCTCCAGTACACAAGTTTTCCCAGGATTTGTTATGTGCTTTCTCATTTCCAGGTTGGGATTAGAGGAATGGAGAAGCTGCTCAGATTTAGAGTGCTTTAGCTTGCCTTTCCATAGCTACTTAAGAAGCAAAACTCCAAACAAGGATTTCTTAAAAATCTTTGAAAATCCAGACATAAATCTCTCTGTATATAGATCTCAATCTAAGAATGTTTCTTTTTGATACCAGTGAGAAAAGATAAGACAAGGGAGTTTATGAAGTCTTTCTACAATTTTTCACATTCCTTTTAATTGTAGGCAGGTGTTAACAGCCTCAACCTGTTCATATTTTCTAACTGTGCTTTTGAGTGGTCAAATGAAGTTCAGCAAGGCCAAGTGCTGGTGCTACACCTAGGTGGGGCAGTTCCAGGCACAAATCCAGGCTGAGCAGATAATGGATTAGGAGCAGCCCTGGGAGAATGACTTGGGGGTTCTGGTGGGTGAGAGCTGGACCTGCCCCATCCCAGAACCCCACAGAACCCCTGGGCTGAGCCCCCAGCGTGGGCAGCAGGGGAGGGATTGGGGTTCTGCCCCTCTGCCCTGCTCAGGTGGGACCCCACCTGCAGAGCTGCTCCAGCCCTGGGACCAGCACAGGAAGGACCTGGAGCTGCTGGAGAGAGTCCAGAGGAAGTAATGGAGCTGCTCCCAGGATTGGAGCCCCTCTACTCAGGAGCCAGGCTGAGAGAGCTGGGGATGATCACCTGGAGAAGAGAAGGCTCCAGGGAAACCTCAGAGCTCCTTCCAGTGCCTAAAGAGGCTCCAGGAGAGCTGGAAAAGGACTTGGGTTAAGGGATGGAGGGACAGGAGATGGAGAATGGCTTCCCACTGCCAGAGGACAGGGATAGATGGGGTGTTGTGAAGGAATTGTTCCCTGGGAAGGTGGGCAGGCCCTGGCACAGGGTGCTCAGAGAAGCTGTGGCTGCCCCTGGATCCCTGGAAGTGTCCAAGGCCAGGCTGGATGGGGCTTGGAGCAACCTGGGACAGTGGAAGGTGTCCCTGCCCATGGCAGGGGGTGGGACTGGATGGGGTATAAGGTCCTTTCCAACTCAAACCATTCTGTGATATTGTAAAATTTGCACTTTGATTAATTATTTTCCCAGTTATTTTAATATATATATATTATGTTTAAGTGTATAAAGGTTAATGTTTATATTTACATGTTAATATACAAATCATATGTAAATTTTACAAGTTTTATCCTTAGGAGAAGGAGATACTTGTCAGATACAACTGCACAGGAAATGGAGCAGAAGTCTAAAGTCTTAATTTCTGTCTCTCTTAGTGGCTTAGAAAATGTTGAATATTTGTTTTCTTTGTCTTACTTTCCAATTCCTGGTAAATTGGGATAACATTTAATTCCTCTATAAAGCACTGTGCTATTTGTAAGGGGTAATACAATTTAGGAAGAAACTATGAGGAAAACAGGTAGTTGCATTTTTTTGTGTGTAGGCCTTGCACTCCAGCATCCAGAATGATGCTGATATGCCCAGAATATCAAGGCAATATGTGAGTTAGTGTTGAATCTACTTATTTGGGTGAAAAATGTGGAAAATAACCTTAATCATCTCCCCCCAAAAGTATAATTTCTTAGTGGATCTTGATTCTTGTTACACCAAGAGTAGGATTATAACTACCAATTAATGCATCTCCAGTCACAATTTGGAGTTTTCAATTACAGATTAACAGATATTAAGACTTTAAAGCCATATTTGTGGATAAAAAACTTACCAGATCTATAAAGAGTTCAGAGAAGAATGCCATTTTAAATTTTTTACTTTAGCAAAACGTGCACAACAGGAAAAATAACACGTGGCATTACAAACTGAATCATGTTGCATTACTCCAGGTGTATTTCTCTGGATATTAACTTCTGTGGCCTGGTTTGCTGTTGCTGCATATCAGTTATTAATTCACCTTTATTGACTATGACCAGATAAGTCTCTGAATGGCGCAGGTATGATTCACAGACACCAATACTCAAACGACACATTTACTGCCTGTATTTCATAAGAGAAATGGAGTTCAGGGACTCTGTGCCCTGGAATTGTAGCTGTCAATATTCTGCTCCATGGGAATGCAAAGTTAGACCTCAAGAGAGGGAAGATTCTTGGTTGTCTTATCTCTAAAAATGTAAAGGTAGAAACTTTCAGGTTTAGCATTATTTTTTTCATATTTGACTAGGTTATAAGTAGTTTGGGATACCCTTTATCAGTAAAGATCACATTACAAGGGGGGAATCAGTGGATTTAACCATGGAAAATGAAATTCCTGGAATGGCTTGGGTTGGAAAGGACTTTAAAAATCATCTAATCCTCCCTTCCTGCCATAGGTAGGGACACCTTCCTGTGTCCCAGGCTGCTCCAAGCCCTGTCCAACTTGGCCTTGGACTCTTCCAGACATGGGGAAGCCACAGATTCTCCTGGCAACCTCTACTTTTGTCTCAGTGTCCTCATCATAAAAAATTTCTGTCTTGAATCCTGTGGAAATCTATGCCTTGTCCTTTGGTTTAAAACCATTGCCCCTTTTCCTGGCACTCCAGGCTCTGGTAAAAAGTCTTTTACCATCTTTCTTAAAGCCCCTTTGCACATCAAAAGACTGCAATAAAATCCCACAGGTGCCTTTTGTTATCCAATCTATAGAACCTCAATTCCCTCAGACTTCCTATAAATTAAAAAGGTGTTGTCCTCTGACCTCTGTGTGGCTCTCCTCTGACTTGACCTGACACTTCTATTACTTCCTTTAATTAATATCCACAGTATAAATGTTATTTATAGATTTGAAGGAAGTACACACACAAATGGATTTCATAAAAACACATTTACTTCATTAACCATAGACAATCTAAAAGGAAACCAGGATGCTTCCCTGTTCCAGCTCCAAACCCACCGGAAATTTGGAGAAGCTTATTAAAAAAAAAAAAAAAAAAAAAAAGAGAGGTGTCTATGCTCACTCAGACAACATGTAAAACTGTAGTAAAATGTCAGTTGTTGGTTCTGAGTTCTAATTTTTGTTAATTTTATGGTTTCAAAATTACTTTCAAAATACTCTTACTCATGTATTTTTTCCAAATCAGCCACTAAAATAGAGTTAAATATAGAATGTAGCAACATACACTGTTAATGTTATTAGCAAACCAAAGTTTTTAGGAGTTGCTAGACTTAATACCAGCTTCTTGTCTGAGAAATACTTGTTGTTGAAAAGCTTCCAAAGTAAATCAGTGGAACACCAGGTAAAGCAGATGCCAGGCTGAACTTTTTAACAATCTCTAGAGAAGCCCTGGTGTACGGCAAACTCTACACGGAAACAAACATTAGATGTTAATTCAGGTCACAAATTAAAGCTACTTGAAGAAATTTAATGCCAAAGTTGAATTTTAAGGTGCTCTTAGGATGATTAATACCTGAAAGAATTTATGAGACTGTTCAGTGTTTTAGGTGGCCCTTAAAAATTACATCAATATGTGGAAACTACTTAAATCTCTCCATCTCCTCTTCCTTGAGTACAAACCAACCAGTTCATCTTTCTGCTTCTAACCTGATGCTTTATATCAAGTTGAGGTCTCAAACATGTTCATTGTTGAAGAGTTTGCACTTGTCCTAGATGAGATTTTTCTCCAGGAAGGCAGCTATAAAAAGCAGTGTCGTACGTTATGAATAACTCAAAACAGAAGGGTACACAGAAAACTTCTGTTTTCATAATCGTGTTAGCCAGCTTCTATTGCTCGAAAACATGTACATGGACAGAGAGTTGTCCATTTACCTTATAAAACGGGTTGTGTTTTGGGCAGAATTCATAATTAGGAACCCACTGGAAAATTATTATCCTTGACTTTACTAAAAATGGATGCTAAGCCACTGACACTTTGTGTTGATATTTATTTTTTAAATAGTAGACATCGAACCCATTAAATGTACCAGAAGATGAAGATTGAATTATAGTTCTCTGGCATCAATTAAGCTGGTGAATATTTTTGTGTCCCTGTTGAACATTAGGCCAGGGGGTACATTTGTGAGCAAGACTTGTGCATGGGAGTCAGAGTTTGACCCTGGAATACTTACTGTGCTGAGACAGGGAGGAATATGTTTATCAGGCAATAGTTTTTTAGACCTAACAGCAACTCTGTCTCTACAGAGCATTTACATTATGGAGGATCACATGTTCCAGAGGTTGCATATTTCACATAACAAAACAATTTATTTCAGAGTGACATAAAAGCTGCAGCAAGTTACACAATTGCAGAATCTTTTAGAAAGAATAATAATTGGAAATACTAAATAGAAAGATTTCCTAATGAACATAGCCATGGAAACAGGTCAGTATTCCAAGGTAGCCTTCATTTAAGGAAACTCCAGTCCTCCAGTATGACAAGGAACCATAGAATAATTAATATTGGAAAAGACCTCCAAGATCATCAAGTCCAACCTTATCAGCATCAAGACCCCCAGTCTTCTACTCATTGCAGAAGCTAGCAAAGCAAGAGAGTTGTAACAGATTTTCTTTTCCCCAACATATTATATCTTCAAAGGAGGAAAAGAATTCCCCGATGGTTTATCATTATGAACATGTCAATTGTTAAGTAATTCTTAATATGCAGTCTGAAATTCAGGCAGAAATAGCATGCCCTTGTTGAAATGGTGAAAGCCAATCTGAAATCAAATAAACCCCAATGAGTAAGTAAGAGAAATGTTTCTGATTCCACAGGGCTACAAGGCAAATGGTGACCTTAGAAAAGAGTTTGGACAAATTAATTAAAATAAACATCTTTAATATCCAACAGACAGTTACCTGCTGACTTTGTTTTAGTCTTTATTTGGCAAAAACTTAAGTAAAGAAGACAAAACATAAGTATCACTTCCTCCTTTATTTGATGTGTCAGTTTGGGTACTATGTTGTTTACACAAGAGGAAAATTAGAAACTAGATATTAAGTAAAAAATAGCAGCAAACAGGTCATGGGGTGGAATTGCTGCAGATTTAAGACTGGCTTAGAATGTTAGAATCTGTCTCTAAAACTGAGATCTAAGTCTTCCCCCTCCAACTGCAGCTAAGTGTGATGCACAGCTAAGTATCACCAGTATTTTGTACCACAGATTTCTCTGGGGGCTTACACTCAGATTTCTTTGTCTGTCAGCCTGCTCTAAATTCCTCTGCAAACTGGGCATAGGGGACAGTTGTTCCAATCATCTACAGAAACAAGGAGCACCTTGGCTCGGAAGGGACCTTCAAGATCATTGCACTGCACCCCTGCCATGGGCAGGGTCACTTTCCATTATCCCAGGGTGCTCCAAGCCCCGTCCAGCCTGGCCTTGGACATTTCCAGGGATTCTGTGATTTAAATATGTGAAGAAAAGAGGCATTGCAAGGCTACAGAAACTGCAAAAGGGATTCACATTTTCAGAGAGTTTAAATTTCCTAAATGTTCACAAGAAAATTCATGTGTTGATGTGACAGTGTTATTTTCTGCAATGTGGTGTCCCACCATAGAAATAATTATGTGAATACAAATGAGAGGCTACAAGCCCTTGAAATAAGAAATCTTGGTTCTTTAGAACAAAATGTAAATTTAAACAGCAGATGATACTTTTTTTTCCCAAAAAAATTTGACAGAAACTATTTTCTTATGTACATATGGGATTTGTTTAAATTGGCAAGAGAGGGAGTTAATAACAACATAGAGGCTGAGTTTTCCTTTTGATTTTTTTTATTTTATAGAAAGACACTTGTTATTGAAGAAAGGCACTTGGTCTACAGTATTCCCCAATTTATTGCAGCATTAAAACTCAGTGATCAGCTGCAGGAAAATGCTATCAGGATGCCAAACACCCCAAGTGCAATGAAGTGGATGCTACAGTGATCATCAGGATTTAGATTTTTGTCCCCACACAAAGGAGAAATAAGATAAACATAGAGAAATTAAGAAAAAGTGATACAGAGCACACTGGCATGATTAGGAAAGTGACATTTATAGTAAAAAATTATCATGTTTGTGGTGCTACCTAACAAGAAAAACAAAATATTTCATAATGGATTAGCAATATATGACTTCACCAGTGGTCTGATGGTGCAGCTCACATGATGTTTTAGACATGGGGTGCTCTGTGTGATATTTTTATGCTCAGAGATATGAACCCAATTATTTTATTGGACAACTCACTTTCTCAAGGATTCGTAAAGAAAAAAAACCCTTGTTTGTTTTCATAACAAATTGCAGTTATTATGAGTTTATTGAGAGACTGTCAATGTTCCTTAAAGATAGTCACATGTGACATTTAAAGCTAAGAAAAAATTTCAAAAATCTGTCAGTCCAAGATTAAAGCATTATTTAGAGTTCAGGAGAACAAAGCATTACAGGAGCTGATTCTCCCACAGTTTTCAGAGACTTTTGATTTGTACTGCAAGGATCCTCATTAGGAGCTAGACTGTCTTACCTCTCTGACAGACATGGTGCCAGAGAATCCGGGAATACTCAGAGAATTTTCTGTCAGTCATAAATTTATAAATACCTTTATGGGTTTGCTGGTTAAGATGCAGAAACTAAAGAAACAGTATGTTATTAATTTATGTATTCTGAAAGGTGAAACAATCCTGGTACCAAAGTCTTCTGAAACTTCACTTACAAGCCAGAAAAGATTTGTTTTTGCAGATTAGATATGTAAATGTGTAAAATTGAAATCTTGATCTAGGGAAGGTCAGATCTAAATTAAATGCACTTAGCAAGAACTGCTTGCAAAGATCTGCAGAGTTGTATAGTCCACACTGTCTGGGCAGATATTAACATAATAAGAGAAATTTCCTTTGTTTACCATGGAGCTGAGCAGTGTTTGCTCAGGGTTAAACTATTTCAAATTGATGTTTCAGAGCCCAAGTCTGATGAAGAGGGGCTGAGGTAGCTGGGTGGGCTCAGCCTGGAGATGAGGAGGCTCAGGGGGATCCTCTGGCTCTGTACAACTCCCTGACAGGAGGGGGGTAAGGCTCTGCTCCCAAGGAAGAGGGGACAGGAGGAGAAGGAACAGCCTTCAGGCTGCGCCAGGGGAGGATCAGGTTGAGTATTGGGAAAATATCTCCACAGAAAGCATGTTCAGGAGCTGGAACGTACTGCCCTGGGCACTGGTGGAGTACCTGTCCTCGGAATTGCTCAAAAAACACGTGGCTATGGCACTGGTTCAGCTGTGAACATGGTGGCACTGGACTGATGTTTGGACTTGATGACTTTAGGGGGCTTTTCCACCATTAATGATTCTGTGAATCTCTGATTCTTGGCCTGAACTATGTTCTCATGCCAGATGAACATCCTGACTTTCACAAAAACCCAAAATCAGAAAATCCAAAAAAATGTCTGCACACTCTTTCTGGGTGTTCATTGAAAATTTGAGGGATTAGCACCAGGAAAAGTGCTGTCTCATGGATTAGATGTGGCACTCGTGACCCTGTCAGCATGTGCAGGCAAGGTCATTGTCTGGAATATCTCTGGAGTTTTGGTTCTGAATGGAGAATACACTGGTGAAATGGGAGGTGGGACATTGAGAGTACCTGCCCCATCCTGCTGTAAAAGGGGGAGTTGGGGAGAATTCTTTTTGATAGATTTCTCAGATGAAAATGAAGCGTGAATATGCAAATATTATATCTGAGAACAGTTTAGTGATATAAAAGGGTAAGTGTTCCTACCTAAGGGGGATAGAAAAGAGAGCAGAGAGGGGAAAAGAGAGAGAGAGAGAGAAGAAAAGAGGTTAGAGGTTTCTAAAGACTTGGATTTTTTAACGTTGTGTAACTATAGAATTGTATAATTCACATATTAATTCAATATTCTACATGGTCATTTTGGAAGTCTGCTGGACTTGTGTGCTAAGTCTAGGTGCGTGTTGTGATTATTTAACTTTAAACCCATTTGAAAAGAAGGGATTCTGACATCACACTTTAGTCCAGCAAGCTTTCTACCTCCAGAACACAACAACAACAACAACAACAACAACAACAACAACAACAACAACAACAATAATCTTATTAACTCTGTTCCTTGTACTTCTCTTAGATGTAGTGCAGTGCAGAATCAGTGGCTCCAACCACTCACAGACAAGGTGTTGGAAGGTGTTTATACCAACTATTTGTCAGATTTTTCACAGAATTAAAAAGTCACAATTCAGATCTTCACAATCTTTTCTATAAAAACCAGGTACTTGGCTGGATTTTATTTAAAAATGTAGCAACTCTTGCCAATGTTGAAGCCTGAGAAAACATATTTCTTGCTGTTTTCTAGAAATTAATCTTCACTATCAAGCCCAATGTTAGTAACCTTGTACGTATTTATATAAATATTTGTTGAGTCAGGCTCACTTAAGTTATTTCCTCATGTATTTCTCTCATAAATCCTCATTTGCCCTTGTGTACTGTAGGAGAATAAAGATGAAGTGAAAATATACTTTGTCCTCAGAGCGTTCAGACAGTTTTCTGTATGAGTTGTGAATAATTCTCTGATATTCACATTACATTGAATTTACCTAAATTTATTCCAGGCATGGAAAGTTTATATTGCTGTTTCTCAAACTTAACATGAAAATACTTCATAATTATTAGAAATTTGATAACAGTTTAACAGCAGTCTTCTTATTTTATTGGAGGTAGGGAATGCTTTTTCTCTAAACAGAGATTGTGTGCTCTTCTGAAAGAATTATTTAGTAAAGTCAGTTTGTGTCAAAAATGCTGCCCAAACAGGACTTTATTAGCTGTTATGGACACTGTTGACATTTTTACATTTATTTCCCCGTATAAATGGGATAGAAACTCCATTCTTGGCCTTGTATTTTTAAAGGTTGAGAAGTAAAATACTTCCACAGACTAAGATTAATAACCTTAGTTAAAATTCTCCTTGGAATAAAAGATCAGATTCACACCAGGATTATTTTTCGAGGGAAAAAAGAATCTTTTTGCAATTCTGTTTGGGTGCTCTGAGTCTACAAAACCCAGTAAGGACTGGGTCCCTTGCTGTGCCATATCAAAGGCTTTAAATTGCTCTGATTGTCCTCCTGAGACGTTCCAAGGCAGTGATTCTGGTGGGGTCTTGAATTGCAATAGGTGCAAGGGAAAAAATATCCAAAGAAACTTGGAAAGGGAAAGGAAATTCCAGGAAGGGAAGCTCTGGGCAGAGTGGGGAAGGGAAGGGAAGTTCTGGGAAGGGAAGGGAAATTCTGCGAAGTTTTGGGAAGGGAAGTTTAGGGAAGGGAAGTTTAGGGAAGTTTTGGGAAGTTCTGGGAAGGGAAGTTCTGGGAAGGGAAGTTCTGGGAAGTGAAGGGAAGGGAAGTTTTGGGAAGGGAAGTTTTGGGAAGGGAAGTTTTGGGAAGGGAAGGGAAGGGAAGGGAAGGGAAGGGAAGGGAAGGGAAGGGAAGGGAAGGGAAGGGAAGGGAAGGGAAGGGAAGGGAAGGGAAGGGAAGGGAAGGGAAGGGAAGGGAAGGGAAGGGAAGGGAAGGGAAGGGAAGGGAAGGGAAGGGAAGGGAAGGGAAGGGAAGGGAAGTTTTGGGAAGGGAAGGGAAGGGAAGGGAAGGGAAGGGAAGGGAAGGGAAGGGAAGGGAAGGGAAGGGAAGGGAAGGGAAGGGAAGGGAAGGGAAGGGAAGGGAAGGGAAGGGAAGGGAAGGGAAGTTTTGGGAAGTTTTGGGAAGGGAAGGGAAGGGAAGGGAAGGGAAGGGAAGGGAAGGGAAGGGAAGGGAAGGGAAGGGAAGGGAAGGGAAGGGAAGGGAAGGGAAGGGAAGGGAAGGGAAGGGAAGGGAAGGGAAGGGAAGGGAAGGGAAGGGAAGTTCTGGGAAGGGAAGGGAAGGGAAGGGAAGTTTTGGGAAGGGAAGGGAAGGGAAGGGAAGGGAAGGGAAGGGAAGGGAAGGGAAGGGAAGGGAAGGGAAGGGAAGGGAAGGGAAGGGAAGGGAAGGGAAGGGAAGGGAAGGGAAGGGAAGGATTTCTCATACTACTACTAAAATAATTCTCTTAATTTTTCTTAGTACTACTTTCTACTTACTACTATTTACTACAATCTGGGAAAAAAGAAGAGGCTCTATAATATTAAATAATGACATTCCCATGGTTTTAGGACAGGTGAAGTTGCCATCCTGCTTCCATCTCTCTCTTTTTTTTTTTTTTAATTGACCCAACACCATTATATTCTGTCTTCACTTTTTCTTCCTCTTTTTTGTTTTTTCTTTTCTACTGAGCTATATTGTGGTGTATATATAACACAGTTTTAAAGAACTGTCGGGTTTCTAAAATAAACAAGCACAGCAGCAGTAAAAAATATTAAAAGAACAGTGAAAAATCTGCTTAATTTTGCATTCTGAGCAAAACAAGCTGCTGTTTTTTATCAAATTCATATCTAGACACAGCTAAGAAGGAAAGACTATTCAGGAAGAACATTTCTACTCAGCTGCAGAGAAAATCTAAAAATACTTTTTTATTGATATAAAACTAAAAAACCTGTCAGACTTAATACATTTTTATTCATGTGAATATATAAAGGTTAAAGTTAGTGATGAATACATTAAGTACACATTATATTGTTCACAGAAAAGGAAATAGATCTCAGAAGTTTAATGTTGTATTTCAAGTTGAGTCTTTTGCTTTACTTGCTTGTTTATGAGCTTTTCCCCAAATCCCCTCTCCTCTGCACAGCTCCCAGTGCAATTAATTAAAAGAATGCAAATTCCAGCAAACCAAAAACCCACCAGTAACCTAAAAAGGGAGTAGAATAAATTAATCTATTCCTCCGAATTTCTTTTAAACTTTTTCTTCACATTTTGAAGGTTGGGGACATGTGGACAGTTGCTGAATAGTTCATACCTGTGACATATAAAGCAATTGTATGTAGCAAAGCCTGAAACAAATTTTAACAGGTCAATCAAAGTTAAATTCTAAGTTTTAAGGAGACTTTTTTACTCCTGAGAGGAGGAATATCTCTTTAATCTCCACTTTTATATAGTGGATAACTAATTAGATGGTAATAATTAAGTAGAGCTGCAAAACAAGCAGTTTATATATCCAAAAACTGTGTGATCCTTTTCTATATTTTCCTGCACTCCATAAAAGTATTAGGAGTTTTGATTAATTCAACATGAATAGGGAGCAGGATTTCAGTATTCCTTTTGCACATAATTATTTGGCAGATAGTAAAATAAATGTAAAAAAAAAATCACTGAAAAAATTGAACACCTGACATCATAAACCACAGGTTTTCTTAGACCCACGGCAAGATTGAATAATAATTGTCTGCTCCACACTACTTATTTTTATAAGACAAAAGAAAAATCTGTTAGTGGTTAATGTTGTTCAGTCATTTTTTTTTCCTTTATTTATTAAAATTCTGGGTTACAATTGTAAGGGGAATGACAAGGCTTGGAAATCCCAGGGCAGGTTTTTCCAGGCAGGACAGTCCTGTTTAACATGCACGGCGTGTGCTCCTGACAGGGTTGTTGGTTCTATAAGCACGATCTTAATTACTGTCTTTATGTTGATGGCATCCAAATATAATAGGTGTATCAAACAGCTCCTGATGACTTAGATGAATCTGTATCTACCCTGGAAAGATAATTAAGAGATGTTAAGTGTGGAGTGTCTGCTAACATTTGGTACTTAAACCAGAAGTGATTTTATTTGGCCCGCTGCCTGCTAAATAGCAGCACCTCATTTATGGCACCACTGGTTGGAAATAGAAAATTGCATCCTCGCTGAATAATTTTGGTGTTATATTTGACCCTGAAATTTGTTCTGAGGCCACGTTAAGTCTTCATATTTACACATCAGGAATTTAGCAAGGTTAAGGACATTGCTGGTTCAGCAGGATCCACGGCTCTTGATTTATGGCTCACCACAGCAAGGTTGGAATGCCATAATTCATTGTTTGCAGGTTTCCCTGAGCTGCTTGTTGCACACACTTCAGCTGTACAGTGTCCAACACCCCCAGCACTTGCTAGAAATCATCTACAGTAGAATGTCTGAGGAGTGTGTGGCTGGCTGTCATAAGCATTCCAAAGTGTTGGTCCATGCTTAGGAATCCTTCCACTCAGAAATCAGATGGTTTAGAAAACAAAGGTAGTTGATGACATCTAAATATCTAAAGCAGATTCTTTACAGATCCTTGGATAATTTTTCTGGTAAATGAATTTGTATAAATTTCCCATTTTCCCTGTGAATTCTTCAGAACTCTACTTTTTCTAGAATATTATTTTACTTAGTTTGAGGAGCTGATTACTTAATAGTAGTTTATTTAAGTCCTTCCAAGGTCTTTTACTTGTGCTGATGGGAACTGCTAAACTACTTGAGCTATTACTTGGAAAAGCATTTCTTTTATCTGATTTCATCTCTGTATTTGACCTGAGCCTCCTTTAGTTTCATGAGCCCCCATTTTAGGAAATAAGCAATGCAGTTGAAGAATGACCAGCTGATATTTGGCCTTGAAATTCAGGAGACATGAAGATGGATTGTGGTCCTCAGTGTCTTTATTGATCCCATAATGACAATGGAGATAAAATTATATGGTGTTATTCTATAACTTGCCAACAGGCAAACTTGAGGAGGTAAGGAGTCAGTGTTACTTCAGTAACAGTGTAATTAAATACAAATAGATGCTCAGTACAAGACCAAAACCACACACACCCTTTTGTAAAAGTTTAATGCTGTTTTAGCAGTGCTCTGTATTCTGCTGCTTTTGTCAGTGCCACGTGCCTCTCTCAAAGCACAACCTTTTAGGTTCAGGTCTGTCAGACTTGGCGTGTTGCTCCACATGGGTTTATCAGCACCTTCTTCAGCTCTTTCCTTTCCAGTTGTCATTTTGGAGTGTCCCAGGTTGCCTCAATCAGGGTTTTTTTTAGGAAAAAAAGGAGGACAGTCCTTTCCACGCTGTAGGCATTTTGGTCTCAAGATGAGTGTTTCTGGAATATACATAAATATATACATATATTAAAAAATATTTTTGTGTGTACGTATATATAAAAATGTATTATTCGGAATTTCCTTACCGAAAGGAAAGGAAATTAAAAAATTAACCCAAATTACCTATAGATTTTATTGCTGTTTGGGATGATTCCCAAACTGGCAAACTGCCCCAACCTCTGACTCTAATGTGTTCTAATCCCTTTAAGGACACTGTCTCCCATTACATTGTTGATGCCATGTGTGGAAAGGCCTCCAACAGATTCCTGAGTTTGCAAAGTGGGTCATGCAGTCAAGTAGAAGAACATAGCCTTTGGATTCTCCGGAGATGTTGTATTGGGATGATTACTCTGAAAGTGCTTCCAATTATAAAGATTGCTTGCCCCAAAGGAGAAGAGACTTTGATGTAAGTGAGTTTTCTTGAAACAGTTGGAGATACAATAAAATCCTATCAGAAATCAGCATCAATGCACGGCATTGACACATCAAGTCTCAAGACAACATTTACCAAGAACCAGATAAGCCTGAGGCTTCTTCTTCCTTAATTAAACTTAATTAGGTTGTCTTTCTGAAGTTTTTTCACTCGGGAATGATTGAAGCCATTGGATTAGCGAGTGGAATTTTCACTGAGTGGTTTTTGGAAGAACTGCACTTACAGCAGGTGGGTAAAGCTCTTTCCAGATCCACACATTCCCACCAGGACTTTACGTAGACGGAGGGGGCTCTGGGGATGTCTTGCACTTCCACATTTCTTTGTGAACATAGACAAAGCAAAGCAAATTGTCTCACTAAAAAGTCGACTCCCATAGAATCTTTTATCATCCCAGCATGTCTGTGGTTGACAGAACAACTGTTCTGATAATTAAACTTTTACAGTTGAAGTGATAATTTCTGATACTTGAGCCACATTCATGCATATTGAAAAAGGGGTTTGTTTTTGCACAGGTCCTGATTGCCATATCTCAATAAACATTGGATTGTTTCCATTATGGTTCACAATACCTTTCCTTGAGGGTGAAAGTCTTTTATTTGCCTAAATGGAAATGAGAATGCTATTGCAGATATTTACAACTGTGCATAATACAGATTTTATCAGACAATGGTAAGAATGTAATGATGAATTTTGTCTTCTGCCAGTCCATATTATGGCTTGCTAAAACTGCTAATCTTCTACATATGTACATTTGTCTTGTAGAATAATTCCATCATTGGACATTTTAGGAAACAATTCCTGCAATTATCAAAAGATAAATTATCTGCACAATAGCCACCAGTACTGAATGCATAGCATTTATAAGATTAAACAATTTTTAAGTAACTTATTTATTGTTTATTGTATTTCTCTTTCTAATTTCACTAATTTAAATTAAGTGCAACATTAGAAAAGTAATTTCTGTATGTTTTATCTGATTATCTGAATTATTCCATTTTGTAACAAAAGGTGGATGCCAGGTTTGGTTGTTTGTAGTTTTTAGGACAGGGATCTAAATGCCCAGAACCAAAATATTACACACAGAGGAAAGAGTAAAATTGAATGCGTTCCAGAAAATGTTTTTCTCAATGTTTCACAATTAATTGCAGTGTTATTAATTACAAAACCTTTATGTTTAAAGATAAACTGCATGATATAATGACAAGTAACTTGTATTACTTTTTTTTTTTTGCAATATGTTTAAGAAAAGAAACAGGAAAAAAATAAGATTTGTTCATTTTCCAATATAAAAATGATGAGTTCATTTTCTATGCTCCAGAATACGCTTGGAATTACTCTAATATTTTTAAACCAAGATTTTTTTGGCACAGATCTAGACTGAATAAAGCATTAAAGAGTTGATCACAGACATCCTGTAGGATTTTGTTACCATTTTTTCCTTTTTACTTAATGATATCTTTCTGCTGTAATTTTTTTCTTTCACCCCAATACTGCAAGATTCTGCAACTTCCTCCTTTGATGACTAAGTACAAACTCTATCCAGTTTTTTATTTACTACTACACAGAAAGATACTTTTCTCCTTCTTTTTCTGTCTATTTTGAGCACCTTGCTTAGTCAGAAGTACAAATAAAATTATGTGTCAGAGAAGATCTGGGTGAGAAAATAGTCTCACCAATTAATAGTACCAATGTTAAAAAAAAAAAGAAAATCTGCTCAAGATACCAACTGCTTCTAGAAGGTACTTTAGTCCATGAAATGTTATAAGTAAAATAATTAAAGGGAGAACGGTCTATGTTTTATTATCTTGTAGCAAATTCAGTATCTGGGAAGTATCAGATGAATAATTATTTTGATTGTAGGGAGAGAAAACAACTTTGCTTTCTCGTTTCCATCACTGGGAGGTGCTTATTGTCAGCACCTTTGTAGGAAAGGTCATAACCTCACTAAATTTGTGTATATAGCATTCAATAACCTGCGACTATATAGCAATTAATAACCTTCAAGCTTTAAAGCTTTGCTCCATTTTCAAGCACTAGGGTCACACTTTATTCAAACTCAGAAGTTTTCTCAATATACTTAAGACAGTTGTCTGTGTCCACAGCTACCACCTATTCCCAAATTCAGATTAAAGTACGTCACGGTCCTATAATACATGGTCTCTTCAAGTGGAGTAAGTCTAACTTCAGCTTCAATACTGAAAAATAAAACCAAAATATCTACAGCTACAGTTATTGCTCATTCCTACAACTCTTCTCTCCTCCCTGCCTCCTTTAGCATTCAACTCTTCCCTCCTGCTTGGAGCCTCACCATTTCATTTTATACATTTGAATGATGAAATACCAGAAGCAATTTCAAAAACTGTATCCTTGCATTTGTTCTCATTATTGTTTTTACTAGAAAACAATTCTGTAGTTTCCAGGTAAGGAGGGCAGTGGCACAGAAGTAGCCAAACTCTTTCTTCTCAGTGGTTCCTATTGTCATGACAAGAGGCAAATCAGCACAAGCAGAAACACAGAAAATTCCACTTAAACATAAAGAAAATTTCAGGTTGGGTTGCTTTTTTTCCTTTACTTTATGAGAGTGTTTAAATATGGAAACAAGTTATGCAGAAAGGTTATGGAATCAATGGGAATGTTGGTCCAGAGGTTCTTTAAAACTCAGGTCTTCTAGGGTTCTGGAACATAGAGGATGTTTTTCAGCATTAAGTAAACTTACAGTGCAAAAGACTTCAAAATGTTTATGAAATTTTCTCTATAAAACAGTGTATGAAATGTATGTATGCATGCATGCTAAGATATTAAAATAAGCCCCAAATGAGCAAACCAAAGGTTCTGGGATTCTTTAAGCTTGCACTTTGCTAGGAAGTCCTTTACGCTGTCCCTTTCTGATATATATTTTCTCTATATAAAGCCAATCCAATTGTTTGAACTCCCCACCACAACTTGCACACCTAAAAAGTATTTTGGAGCTAGTATTCCAATTTGACAGCTACCAAATGTCATGGGGTTTTAATTTAAAAATAGGGAATCATAAAGATTGCACCAAGCTGTAGGTGAGTGTAATTTTCCACGGTTATATGTTCTCATGGGAAATTTCTTGCATGTGGCAGGGGGTGGAAGAAGCTGATACTTAAGGTGTCTTCCAACCCAAAGCACCCCATAATTCTCTGATTCTTACAGAGTTTAGGCTAATCTGTACTTTCAGGGAGCCCATCTTTTATTCTTTATCACTTGCTGCATTGTCATTCAACTTCCATCTCCTAATGTAACCCAACCTTTTAGAGGTCTCTGACTGAACTTACCCTGTTGAAGTTCAAAACATTTTACCATGGATTGCTGTGTCACAGGGATTTGCATTAGGAAATGCTTACAAGAACTGTAAAAGTCCTTCAAGTTCTTACCATGTCAAGAGTGACTAAAATTAAGTGTTTAGTGGCAGATAGATGAGATATACATACATATATGTTAACATTATTTATTCAAGATGGATGTGCTCTTAGCTCAAGCCTTTAATTTCAATTTCACATAAATTTTGGCAGTATACAAGAGTTATTTGAATTCAACAGAAGACTTACATTGACTGTGATCGATAATCATTAAAAATGCAAAAGATTCATAGATTCATCCCAAATAGTCCAATAATCCATAATCCTGAGTTCTTTACTGGCATTTAATAGTGTTATTCTTTTTGATTTCTTTTTATGTCTTTCAGAATGCAAGACTTTGGTAGCAAACAAAAGATTTTGTACACATTTTCCTCAAGTTCACAGGCAGACAAAGTAATAACTGATTCAGAGCTTGAATTGGCACTACAAATTCTCTCCTTCAAATCTAATGTGTGTGAGCTGGAATTGGTTTCCAAGATATCTGGGAAATGATGATGATGATGATCCTCACAATAACAAAACCACACAGATTGGTTCCCTTTAGACCAGTGCAATATAACAGGAGACACCAGATACTCACCGGGTTGAGTTCCAAGCTTCCATTATTTGACTAATATTAAACCTGATAATTTTTTCCCATTTTCCTTGGATTTGTAATTTTTCCTCTTTCCACCTGATTTTGTTTATCTTCTTGTTCACAAGGTAAATAACCCAGGAATATTCATTGTACATCTATCTCAGACACCAAAATGAGTTTTCTCTGTATTCTCTTTAATCTTAATTTTTAGACCAGACTTTGTGCACTTGATGCATCTGTTCAGTTCTAGGGAAATAGGTGATAAGAAAAGGTGAACATGAGTTTGGAATAGAGATCTGGACTTTTTTTATGTTGGAACCAGGGGAAAAGACAAGTGGTTTTTTGACATCTCCTAAGGAGAACAACTTATCTTGCTGTATATTGCTCTGTAATTTGCAACAGAATCTGCAGATTTGCCTTTCTGTATTCAGACATATACAAATTAGGTGGAATAGAGATAGGAAACAAAATGGAAAAATGATAAATCTTCTGATAAACAGATGCTGTGTTGGGTGGCTTTTGCCCTGTCTTTTAAAATCAGCTTGCAGTTCGACTTAGTAAACAGCATATGCTTGTTGATATAATAGTAGAAGTAGTCCAGATTTCTAAGATTTCTCTGTGGCATAGCTGTTGATTAACTTGCAGAAAGCTGAAGGCTCTTCAGCTCTAAAGATTTGATGCAATGCTATTTGTATGCATATATATATACAATAAGAAAACTGGAAAAAGAAATTTACTACCTTATGAAAAAAAGAAAAAGAAAAAAAAGAAAAGAAAAAAAACAAAGGAAAAGAAAAAAAAAAGAAAAAGTGACTGCTGGTCCTTAAGATCTTAAATGTGTCAAGATCCTGCTTTTATTAAAAGCTCAACCAAAGGTAAATTTCTATCAGTCATATATATTACTATGATGACGTAGAGCTGGAGAATCTGGAGTGGTAGGAAGCAAATATTACACTTTTGCAAAAGAGTGGGAGAGAAACAATCTATCTATCAATCTTAAATCAATTATTTCAATGCTGATCACAGGAAAAAAGAATGAAATAATGGAATGCACTGCGTAAAAAAATTAATGAGTAGTTTCTTCATGAATGTCAATCTCGTGGGTTTGTGTAACACAGCTCGTAGAGTAACAAATAATCATACTTAAGGTGTGTTAGTGTGAGTACACCTTATCTTTATGCTTTGGATTTTAAATTGGTTTGTTTAATTTGCTCAAATATCAAAATTGTCCTGCTGCCCATAGGAATGTGTGAAGTTAGGAGGTGCAGCTTCAAAACCTGTTGAAGATGTTGCCGGGGTTGTCCTTAGGGTGGAGAGAGTGGGACCCTTTCCTGTTGGCACTTCATCAAAGGTCACCTGGATCAGTGCTAAGCAGAAACTGCAGGGAGTAGATGGACACACAGCTCATCTGGAACTTGTTTGGGAAATGGCAGTGCTGAGCTCAAAGCCTTAAAGCAACTTTCTAGAAGTTGCCACATGAAGGGGAAAAAAACCCAAAACCAGAACTCTGAGCTCACATATCACAGAATCAAGGAATCATTAAGGTTGGAAAAAGCCGCCCAGATCATCAAGTCCAACCTTCGACCTCATACATCTAAGCCCACTACAAACCATAAGACAAAGTGCCATGTCTACACAGTTTTTGGGCACCTTAGGGAAGGGGACTCCAGCACCTCCCTGGGCAATCCCTTCCAATGCCTCACCACCCTTTCCAGGAGGAAATTCCTCCTAATATCCAACCTGACCTGGCACAACGTGAGGCCATTCCCTCTCCTCCTGTCCCTGACCCTCCCCAGCTGTCCCCTCCTGTCAGGGAGCTGTGCAGAGCCAGAAGGTGCCCCTGGGACTCCTTTTCCCTAGGCTGATCCCCCCCCAGATCTCTCAGCCACTCCTGGGGTCCCAGCCCCTTCCCTTGCTCCCCTCCTTTCCCTGAACATATTCCAGCCCCTCAGTGCAGAATTCCTGAAGATTGGGCCATAACTGTTCAGAAACAAAAACTTTGTCATTTAGTTTACAGGGACTAGTTCACGTTCTAAAAATATGAACCATAAAAATCGGAGAACACAAACCATTTCTGAAATTCAGATTATTTGAAATTTAGAAGAAAATGATAGAAAAAAATCATTGGAGTACGATTGAAACAAGCTCTGTCAAGTATCTGCCAAAGATTAACTACTACAAGAAAAATAAGGAGCCAATCCATGGAAGTGAATTTTTTATCTCTCCAGGCTAACAAACCTCTTTCCTTAATAAAGGACATTTTCTGCAGGCTCACTTCTGAGTCAGTGTCACACATGACATTAAATTTGATGACTACAATATTAAAAGTGCAGCAAAATGTGAAATACCGTTTCCATGGGAAATGACAGGTAAAAATGTGATCCTTATCCACCATCAGGGAAAAAAATCTTCAATACAAGACCTTAGAGGCTTTTATTTTATTGAACAATCAAAATAATACTTTTATTTATAGGTGAAATCCCCACAACAATTAAAGCAAGTCTATGAATTTTAAAAAGTAAACTTTCTTTTTGAATTAATGAAAGGTTTCTTTTTCTCTTTCATAAAACCAAAGCAGCTGTCAAAACAGCTATTTTTTCCCAGCTATACATGATGCTTTTGCAATGTGAATTTTCAGCTGGATTTTAGCCTTTTTCCGGATGTCAGTAATAACATTTGTGCTTTAGGCTTGACTATGTGCTTAAATATTATTTGTTAATAAAGTAACTAGCATTAATATATTAAATATTGAGTATTTATAGGACTTTTGGATGAAAATTCTTATAAAATAGAAATTTTCCATAATTTTCATAGAAATGAAAACATGTTTGTAGAAATTAAATGTAGAGTCACTCTAAATAAATGCAATAGCTCCCAGAATTTAAATATCCATTTGCCTTTGTGTGTAATTAGGGTGTTTGGGGTGTTATTTGGGTTTTGTTTTGGTATTTTTCAGAAAATGGCATTTACATATGTTATTTCCAATGCTCTATCAATAACAACTTTCAATCATTCGAGAAAGGTTTATTATTTTGTATGCTAATCTTCTCAGCAGAAATGAAAAGTATAATTATTTTTTAAATGGCCAGAAAGTTTTATATGTCTCAACAAAAAAAAGTATAAAGAAAGCATTTTTTCTCATCTCTGTGTCACTTTTAGTTTAGCCAATCAGGATGTGATATGACTGAAGATTCAAGGTCTAAAATTTATCATTGATAAATGTGTTTTCTAGGAAAAAAATTGGATTTGACACAAAATTTCCCCTAAATGCATTTGCTGCTCCTGTAGAAAATTCAGCATTTAGAAATTATTAAAATTAATTAAGTCTGAAACTGGTTTACCCAAGTGCAAAACAGGTTTTGGTGGTGTATTTTGCATACAGCCGAATATTCCAATTGAGAATGATGGCGTCTTAGTTCTAAGAAGCTACAAGTTACAGAAAAACTGGATCCTTTTGGCACATATTTTTTAAAGAGTATCTTAGTTTTGCAATTATATATGAAATTGAGATGAAAACAAAGTGAAAGCATTACAAACCCACAAAAACCTCTCTGCATAAATGCAATTTTTATGTTAATATAAACTGCGGCTGTTCCTAGATCCCAAGAAGGGGCCAAGGCCAGACTGGAAAAATCTTGGAGCAACCTGGGCTAGTGGAAGGTGTCCCTGCCCATGGCAGGGGCTGGCACTGGATGGGATTTAAGGTTCTTTCCACCCCAAACCACTCTGGGATTCTCTCATTCCAGGACTCAGCTCCTTAGCACTGGATTGGTGCTGGAGGTGCTCAGCACCCACCTGAGCGGCTGCAGGTTCCCTTTGGCTGAGCTCAGGAGGATTTTCCCTTTTCCTTTGGAACACCCTGGCAAACACGGAGCCTTTCAGCCCACCCCATTCCCCTGGGTGAGAGCACCAAGAGATTCAGAGGCTCGCAAGGCTGGGCTGGCAGCCCATGTGCTGCAGCTCCTGCCAGGCTGCTCAGGGAGCCCGGGCAGCTCTGCACACATCTCCTGGCAATTGCTCCTCTGGGAGCAGGCAGGAGCCTGAGACCGCACAGACAAACCAAGCAGCTGCTTTGCCGTGGAGCCCAAGGACAGGCAGTGCCCAGCAGTGCACGCTGTGGGATCCTGCACTTTTCAGATGGACGCTGGCTGCTGCCAAGCCCGTGTCCTCTCAGGCTCGGTGTCTCAGTAGATTTGCACTGAGGCAGCAAGAGCTGCGTTTGCAAATGCATTTTAGTGCTGCAGCACTTTGGGGGCTTCTGACACAGCGAGTGGGATCCAATTATAGGAGATCAGAATAAGAATATTTTTTACCTTTGTTAAATATATTACAGTTGTTAAATTCTGTTCACTGAAAGGCACACTGGGAAGGGCTCAGCTGCAGATCAGGTGGTGGTTGAGAGTTGACTGAGAATGGGTTCAATGTCAGTTGAGTGTCAGTTGGCAGTGAGACAGTGATGGTTTGGGGAGGTGTGAGGACCATATGAGCAGAGAGCTGACTGGATAAAGAGATGTGTCAAGAACGACAGGGTAGCTGCAGCAGCCAACTTGCTTTGGTTTCAGTTCAGTTCACTTAATGTTTGGTTAAATTCCATTGAGTTTAAAGTGTAATTGTGGTTTTTAATGCGGTTTATTACAATAAAAGGATCTTCTTTGGCGGTATGAGAAGGTCTGTGTGTCTTTGTTCCCCATTGCTATGAACAATCTCCTGGCAGGCTGTGTGCCTCACAACAAGTTCCACAAAACAGCCTGGGAGCTGCTCCCCTGCAGAACAGGGAGTTCCACAAAATCCACTTGGCAGGACTGAGAGCACTCCTCCCTGCAGAGATCCCAAGGAATGATGTGTAGCAGGGGGCTGGGGGAGCAGCAGAGGCTGTGCAGAGCAGCTGCCCAGCCCTCTGCCCCTGCTGTAGGGGCTGCTGCTGCCCTCCCTGAGCCCATGGCCTGAGCCACCACATCCTAATAGCAGCATATATGTAGTTGGGTTATAATAAATAATTTTAATAAAGCCAAGATTTCCTATCAGGATAATATTAGTTGACACACAGCTGTATACATCTCAGAGTTCACCAGACTGTAGTTTAGACAGGGGTACTTCTTTTTAAACTTCTAGTTCCTTTTTGCAGTGATTCATCCTTTTATAGTATTGAAAATTATTTATCACAAGAGTTATGTTTAAAGGGTTTTGTAGACCTGATTCTTTTCTAGTTTTATGTTGACTGATGTATGATAAGATTGCAAAGCGGAATTGTGGGAGGATGGAGGTCAAGGGAGGTCACTGGGGAGGATGTGATCAAGGAAATGCCATCCTTTTGATTAACATGCGAGCACAAAACCGGCTTGGCTTTGACAGTGTAGGATGAATTTGAAATAAATGCAAATATATTGGTGTGTGTGAATGACCACACTCTTATGGTGTCACTGTAAATAAGAGGAGGCCATGTCTAACCCAGCCTTTGGAGTGAGAGGGCATTAAAGCCATATTCAGTTGCTGGTGTGTGGGGTATCAGACATCCAAGGGCAGCCACAGCTGAGCCAGACTGTGCCACCTGTGCTCACAGAGTCCTGAAAGGGAAAGGGCACAGGGAACACAGAAACAAACAAATAAAGTCAAGAGGACAAAGCCAAATAATAATAAAAAAGAATGACACTAGACACAGCAAGAAGAGGACAAAGGGGTTGCAAAGCCTTTGCGTGTCTGTACATGCTAAGATGATTTTCAGCCCTCTCAGGCTAGTACACTTAATTCTTTTTCTATTTGTTATTCTATTGGCAACCAAGCTCCTACACCATGCATTTGTCAGCATTGAATTGCATTTGCTTCATGTAAAAAAAAAAAAAAAAAATCTATAAAGGCTTGCTGCTGCTTTTTTGTTGTCATTGCTTGCCACAGCTCTGAACAGTGGAGCATTGACTACGCAGGGAATAAGGGAACAAATCTGGGGATATTTAAAAGCTTCACTAAAGGGAGGAATGATGCTTTTGAACTTCTTAAGTAGGGATTTATGTGGGGAATTTCTGGGAAGTTGTCTTGTTGGATCTTTTTTGCCTTCCTGGAAAATTTTGCCTTTTCCAATATTTCTCCAGAAAAGGAAGGGCTACCTACAATGTGGGTATCCTTACCCTTCTAAAAGCTCCTTTTGCCTCAGAGGATTCTATCTATGCAAAGTGTCACTCACTTCCAATTATTACCATGATACTGAGATTTAGTCGAAGATGCTTTTAGTTCTGGATTTGAAAAAGAGCAGGAATTTGTGTGACTCCAAATACTGTCACACCACCAGACATCTTCTTCTGTGAACATTTGGTAATAGGTATAAGAACAAGCTGGTCCATTACAGAGAAGAATCAAGACAGTGAATAAAATCCTGCCCTCACTGCTGCCAAGAAGAGTCTGTCTTAAAGAGCCTCCAATTTTATCCCCATTTTTTTAACAGGAAAAAAGATTGCATTTTTTCATTTACTGAATGACAAGAGGTTTGTTTATCATGTGTGGAGCTAAGCCTGTGCTTCAGTCCAGGCTTAGAAATGATCAAAACTCTCTGAGAAAATAAAATAGCAATAAGAAGTCATTACTCAAAGGCACTAAAACTACCCAGTATTCAGGAACCAACAGTGAATTAACTTCCATAAAACTACTCCCATCAGCCTGCTGCCCATAATGAAGCTAATTCCAGGATCTCCATGTTCCAGTGTAGAGTCAATGTCCAAAAGCTTGAGACTGCCTTTAATACCAAGTAGCTTGATCCTGAATATTCCCTCTATCTTCAAGTGAAACTTGATGTTCAGAAAGTGCAGAGAATCAAGCAAACTCCTGTTTTCTCTTTCAGAACTAAGAGAAACATGTCAGTGTCTGTCTTATACATTGTGCACTGCAAATTCCAGCTGCCCACTTAGCAAGCTCATAGTGATTAGTTCAGAAATTGATTGTCCTTGTGCAAAAAAGGTAAAACCAAGCAATGATGTAATTGGGATGCTGGATTTGATGCAGCCATCAAATGGAAATACCACACTCCTCAAAGGATTGCATCACAGCAGAGGAAAAAATGTTTTAGAATTAAATGGAATCTTTTAATCTTCACAAAACAGCCCCAGCTTTTCAGGCGCTCTGAGAATATCTAAGCAGACAATTTAATAAACTAGACTTAACAAATCTTTTTTGTATGAAAATGAGACATTCTATCAGAAGGTTTCCAGATAGCATTTTTTTCTCTGCATTTCCTATACTTTCAAGTTGTCTTTAATAATTCAGATCTTTTCCCCCTATCTGAATGTATGGAGAAAAGAAATACTGATTTAAATAACTATATTACTTGAAAGCATGCCCACATTCAATTTACTAAAGTCAGGTTCCTGCCTACTCTGAGCAGACGGTAACAACATGATTTTGTTCTAATGAAACATAGATATAGTTTCTATTTAAATTATTGCAAATATTTGGTCACACATTCAATAGATGAATTTATGTAAGTACATACACCCACAGAATGTATGTAAGGAACCATAGCACCTAGGAGTGGTTCAGGTTGGAAAGGACCTTTCAAGATAAACTCATTCCAAAACCAGGAGCTGCCCGTGGGCAAGGACACCTTCGACTCTCCCAGGCTGCTCCAAGCTCCATCCAGCCTGGCTGGGACACTTCCAGGAATGGGGCAGCTCTGTGGCTGTCTTCTCTGGGCAGCCTGTGCCAGGATCTGCCCATTGTCATAACAAAAAACGTCATCTCTATATAAATCCAAATTTACTTTCTTTTGGGTGAAAAGAGTTGCCCCCAGTCTTGTCACTACAGGCCTGGAACTGGATATGAATATGCAGAATATATAAAATTACATGGAAAAAAATGCATTGCAGAGAAAGAATTGTGGTCTATATAAATATCTATATATTTTATACATAATAAAAATAGACAGAACATGTTTTTTTTTGTGATTTTGGCAGTTAAGGAAAACCTTCTGTGCTTTCGTCTGGAAGAAAATGTGTTAAGTAAAATGTGAAGTTTTAAAAGGCATACAACTAAAATGTAGGAAATAAACACCTGTCTCCTCTGTAAAAAAACACAGCACCAGCATTTCTAATATTCCTTAGGTTGAAAGAGTTTTGAAGGTGGCTTTTTCTCACTAGGCTATTAATTCATGGGGTATAAGCCTTTCTCAGACTGAGTAGTGCTTTCTTCATTCCTGCATATCACACACCTTAGAAAATCTAGCAATACTTGCATGAACAGTATTTGCTTTGGTAACTGTGTTTGTTCAGTGTGGGGTCCTGAAGTCCACACTTTCAAAGGTGACTATGCACCTAATGTCCACAAAAAGTCCAGTGAAATCAGTCATGGTCTCTCACAGTAGATTTTTCAAACTTATGGGACTGCAAAAAAGGGTCTACTGCATGTATGAATTAATGTCAACATAACAATTATTTAGATTTGAACTCTATGAAATGGAGGGTTTCTTTATTTTCCCCTAAAATGAAGCAAATATGTGTAAGAAGGTGGTGATTCACACTGCAAGTGGCATTTCTAGAAGCTCCCATTATTAGTATTAAAAATACTTTACCATCTGTCTCCTTCTCTCTTCACTCATTTATTTTGCTGTCTGCAGGCATGTTATTTGCTTTTTGAAGAAAGAGCAAAGTTGGCATAAGGAATGCAGAAATCCTCATTCTGCAAACACTCTCCACCTTCTGTCTCCCGTCCCCTGAGTGAGCTGCTTTTGCATGGAATCACATGCTCTGATGATGCAGACCATCAGTCCTGACACAGGCTAAACATAACTCAAACGCCAGAGTGTTTGCATCTCCTGTCAGAGTTCAATATCTAATAAGTGGAAACTCTTCATTTTCATTGTGCCCAATTCCATCTTAATACTAAATGAAAAAAAAAAAAAAAAAAAAAACAAACCAGGCAAAACCCCAAAACAAATCCTAAAAACAATTCCAAAAATCAGCAACAACAACAACAAAAAATCACTGATGGTTTTATGCAATTTCCATTTCCATTTGTTTGTCCTGCCCTCATGGACACATTTCTTCAGAACTCTCTGAGGCATCTTCCTCTGAACAGGGTCTTTAATAAAACCCTCATAAAAACTGCTGCAGAGTAAACAAGTGTGTTGCAAACACATATGAACAACCCAAAGCTACTACTCTATAAGTAAGAACTGGTCTAATTAAATAGAAGATATGTTGTGTTGGCATAAGCAGCTTCAGAAATTAAGTGAATCAAATCAGAAATTTACAGATTTGTGGGTTCAAACCAAAAAAACACATTCCATTGTTAGCCAGATAGCTTGCTTTATGTGAATGTCAAAATTTGTTTGCAAACTTTGGCTTCAGCAGAATCTGTAAACTCAGGTATGCACAGCAAAAAGAATATTGTGAGTTTAAGAAACACTCTTGGCTTCTTGAATGGCAGTGGAAAAGACCCATTATGGGAGTAATAATACTGAAAATGAAAGATGTGTGCGTGTGTAAGACACAGAGAAACACTCACAGGAATGGTAAATTGGCAGGAAATAGGGTAATTTTTCACTGTGTAACAGATTACTTTCAGCATATATATTTATCAACTAGAATATTCACAAATATCTTTAATTGCCTGTTTGGTATCTTGTTATAATTGTAACCCATGGAACCCTGTTCAAACAGGACTTCAGCCTTCCTGACTCATCTGCCTACAACATAACAAGTTCTTTGCCCCTCCCCAGCTATCAAACTGTTGCCCACATCCAGATTTTGGTAATTTCATCTGTCCACAGTGAGCTAGCAATGATTTTGATATTTTAAACACAGTTGCATCCATGTTGGTGTGGAATTCAGCAGCCATCTGGTCCTTGGAAAAGGAAGATGTTAGCAGTGCAGAGGTAAATCAAGAAAAATATAAATAAATATTTTAAAATCATTTCTTTAAATAGACTTCTTTTTTTGGTTTATATTTCTCTCTTAGAATGGTGAATCAGAATGCTTGGTTTTAGAACAAACAGTTGTAAACAAACTGCAACTTGTATTAATATTCAAATGGGAAGATTTTATCAAGATGAAGATGAAGAGTTTATCAAGATGAAGAAAAAACTTGCTGACAGTTTCAAACCTGCAAGCAATTTGCCAGAAACACAAGTAAAACAAATAAAACCCTCCCCCTCTAAGCTCCTGATCTGTCAGGAGACCTCCTGATCAGCCTTTAAACACGACCATGGCATAAAGGATAATATTTTCCTCTGGTAAAGCAATCCATTTGGGAATCATCGGAGCAGCCATGGTGAAGATGCAGTGATTGATGAGGATTTGTACTTGGAGTGTGCTAATGAACAGCAATCCACTAGTGCAAAGATGCAATTTCTCAGTCATTACCTGTACATTAACATTTGATTTCATATCTTGTCCACATTGAGTGCAAACTAATTCAGAGTTGGTGAAAATCTCCTTTGGCGATTCTTCACTAGGAAAAATAGCCTAAATCTTAAAAGAATATAAAAAAGCAAAGAATTCACTGCCCCAGAGCTGTTCTGCTGAAGACTCTGGTAGTGAGCTCCTTTCTTGGTAGGACAGTGTGACTTGTGTCTGCCTTCTGCATGATGCCTGAACCTTATTTCTGTGCCTGGACCTCTTTTAACCTCTGCAATGCCAATTTCTTTAGAGTGTCTGTAAAACAAAAGTGACAGAGGTAAAAAAAAGTGCTGTCTAAAGCCAGCAGATATTGAAACTCTGAAGACACATAGTTACTCTAACACTCCTTATTCCTAGGAAATAATCCTAGCAGCAAGGGAAGTGAGTAACAGATGGGATTACAAACACTAAAATTCATCTGCTGACAATGAAGATCTTGCAGTTTATAGCACAGGATAAAAATAGCATTAATATCCCCAAGAATCCTGAATAATTTTTCTTTCTGGTGCCATCATACAACTACAGAATCCCAGAGCAGTTTGAGTAGGAAGGGACCTTAAAATCCACCCAGTGCCACCCTCTGCTATGGGCAGGGACACCTTCCAGTATTCCAGGTTGTTCCAAGCCCCATCCAGCCTGGCCTTGGATATTTCCAGGGATCCAGGCACAGCTTCTTTGTGCCTGGGCCTCCCCATCCTCATAGGAACAATTTCCTCCCAAATGTCCATCTAAACCAATGCTTCTAAATTAGAGAATTCACCATTCTTTCCTCTTGGAGCTATGTGAACATTTCAGCCATTTATCAAATTGTATTCCAACAGCTCATCTCTAGAGTTTTTTTTTTTTTCCTCAGTGTCAGGGTTGTGATCTTTACTAATTCAATAACATAAATTTACCAGTACAAATGTTTTTTTATTGCAAGTCGTTATCACAAATATGAACAAGGTTAGATAGCTTGGGAATGAGCAGCTGAAATGCTTTATGTCTTCAAATAATGAAATTGTAGGTGTCAAAACACAAGTTTTGAAGAGATGAGTGCTGAGAGAAGCAGCACTACTATTATATATATATTATACTAGCAGCACTATGTTATATATACACTATTATATAACTAAAAAAGGAAAAGAACTATAAAAGGAAGGTTTTGTCTGGTTTAATCTAATTTTAAAATCCCAGTTCATCCAAGAACAACTAAAATTTGGTCTGTTATGGAATGATTAACATTCTGAAGAATAATTTCTTTTTAAAGTACAAATTTGTGAAAACACTACCAATGGGATATTTTAATTTTCAGAGAAATGTACTGTTTTGGGTCTGCTTTACTTATTTCCTGATGCCCACCTGGATTCTCAGTGAACGCTTTTCAAAATCAACCCTCATTTCCTGGTGTCAATTAATAATTAAACCCCTAGAGAAGTGCTATCTTGAATTATTTATATTTCCCCAAAAAATCAAGAAAAAATCCTGTTGTGTTTTTCAGCTTTTTTTTTATGAATCTTTTTATACTATTTTCCCTTTTCTAAGGCTAATTTTGTTGTGATGCAAAGCCTGCCTTTTAGGCATTAATTTTTATTAGTGAATGTCTGTAGTCTTCTGGATCTGCAAACCCAAAATGCAAATTTAAAGAGCTTGATTAAGCATATTCTTTCCAAACACACCATCATTAATTGCTGATCAGAGGTTTTATAAATGGAATTAAATGAGGTATTTAGCTGTCTATATTTAGAGAAAACATCTCTCAGCTTTGAATTATTTTGGGGTCAGTAATTAAATACATTCCTGAAACAACATTATGTGAAAAAATCTGTAATAGAGGGTTAAAATCATAATTATTGCTATCATATGACAACAGTTTTTCAAATGGGTCATTGCAGCCATGGAAAAAAGTTCTTTATTTTAAGAAAAAGATATGTGGGAAAAAGAGGGTGTCATCTCAAAACTTGTGTTTTGCACCTAAAATTTCATTATTTAAAGACACAAAGTGTTTCAGTCACACATTCCCAAGCTATCTAACCTTGTTCATATTTGTAATAATAATAATTTATAATGATTTGTAATTTGTAAAAATGAGTTGCAATAAAAATCGCTTGTATTGGTAAATTACTGGTATTGAATTAGTAAAGATCACAACCCTGACACCAAGGAAGCAAAGGATATTAATGTGATGAGGAAATACGGATTTATGAAAGGCAGGGGGGATTGTCTTCAAACAGAGGGTTGGTACAGATGGGCTATTAGGAAGGAGCCCTTCCCTGTGAGTGATGCCTTTGAGAGGCTACCTGGAACAGGCAGACAATGTTAAAGGAATAAAGTAGGTATTTATGGAAAGGCCTTTAAAGGATACACTTTGGGCAGCGCAAGAGACCCAAGATGGATCCAAGATGGTCTCTGGTTACGAGTTTTTACACTTTTATAAGTTTTGGTCCATTTACATATTGGGGTTAATTGTGCAATTAAAGCTTCATGTTATGAAGTCCCATCCTGCTGGTTTGCTCCCTTCAATTAGCCATTGTTTATGCTTTTTGGGCCTGAGGTCGTAATGGCTGTCCTTGATTCTCAAGCTGGAAAAGGATTGTTTTGTCTAACTACCCTGAAGGAACTTACTAGCACTGAATATAAAGCTCAGAGTCCCACACCAAGGCAGCACAGAACGTGAGAAATATGAATGCTAAAATTTAAGATGTCATTTCCCCCCTTTAGAGGCTTGACCTTGTCAAGTCTCTATTCTAAATATCAACTAATAATAAGTATTTCATAACAGAGAGGTATCTATCAACAGTAAACAATAATCAGCATTTAACAACCATAAATATCTAATAATAGATAAATATCTAACAACAGTAAATAACCAACAACAATAATAATAATAATAATATTAAACAATTATAAATAGTAATAAATATCTAACAGCAGTAATGCCTTGCACAGTTGGGCATCATGCAAAGAAGAATAATAATTATTATGAAAGTTCTTCAAGCACAGAAGACGAAATATTTAAAACATGCTTTTGTCTACATCAATCTCTGCTTTTACAGTTGTTTTAGGAGCAGAAGTCTTTTTAACTCTGGAGTAGTGAATCTAGGGACTTTTGCCAGCAGCTTTGACTGTGGTGAGGGTAGTCAGCAGCACTTGGAATGTCTACTTGGCTTGTAGAGGGTCACTGTCCCACCAGTTAACAAAGACCCAGTCTCCAGGCTGGAAGGGATGTGCAGGTGTCTCCAGTCCTATGGGTCTGGATAGCATGATGTAAGTCTGGAGCTTCTGCAAAGTGGAACCTAAAGCCATTAGGTACCTCTGCAAATCAGGTTTCCCCTTCGTGTGAACTTCACCTGGAATATGTGGGATGTGATATGGTCTGCCCTACAGTATTTCATAGGGACTGATGTTATCCCTCTGCCTTGGTTGGATGTGGATTAGAAGTAAAGTAAAAAAGTAAAAGATACATAAGACTACAGGCAAGGCCTGAACTTATATCATGGATGTTTCCTGACAAATCTTAGTAATTTGTGTTTTGACAGTCTCATTCATGCATTCAATTTTACTACTTGCTTGGGGTCTATAAGGTGTATGCAGATCTTAAGTAATTCTCAAAATCTGACTAACTTCTTTAACTACTGTTGCAACAAATTGTGGTCCCCTATGGGATGAAATCCCCAAAGGAATCCCAAACACCAGAATTATATGACTGAGCAAAACTTTCACTACTTCCTTGGCTGTGTTTGTGTGACAGGGGTAAGCTTAGTCATATTTTGGGGCAAACCATGACACATCAACATATTTTTGAGGAATTACTGTGAGAATGCTTTTTTTCTGTAATTCCTCTTGCTGCTTTATTAGCAAAGCGATCTCCCGGTTCTTGAGTGGTTTTTCCTTTTTGGTGACCTCTACAATGCATGATAGCTACTTCTGCAGGTTTTTTAATGCTCTCTGAGAGGGCAAGTATTTGTTCAGTGTGTTTGGTTTGATTACCTTAAGTGTTAAAAAATCCTTTCTCCTTCCAGATGGCTCCATTGGCATGGACAACACTAAATGCATATTTAGAGTCAGTCCATATATTTACTTTCTTTCCTTTGCTTAGGTCTAGAGCTCTTGTCAGTGCCATCAGTTCATCTTTCTGTGATGACAATCTGCTAACAGGGCCTTTGCCTCAATCACCTTGTCCTGAGTGTTCACTGCATCACCTGTCATCTTTTTGCCATTTTTTATGAAGCTGCTCTCACCTGTAGAAAGCTCCTAATCTGGATTTTCCAGGGGCACGTCTTTCCAGGGTCTGGTTGGCTGGAATAGACCTCTTCAGTTGTCTGTAAACAGTCATGCTCAGGCTCATTGTCAATTAAGGTGGAGGACAGAAACATAGCAGGGTTAACAACAGAGGTTGTGTTCAAGGTAATATCATCCTGTTCTAATAACACTGATTGGTATTTAAGAATCTTGTTACCAGACAACAAAATTCCCCCCTTTTGTTCAAGTACAGCTGTTACTGTATGGGGTACATACCCTACCATGTGTGGCCCAAAGGTGAGGTTTTGGGCCTCCTGGATCAAAACGACAGTGGCTGCCACAGCCTTCAGGCACCCTGGCCAGCCTTGGGCAACACTGTCTAGCTTCTAGGAAAAGTATGCCACAGCCCTCCGTTGGCTCCTGAGACACTGTGCTAGTACCCCCAAAGCCACATTCAGCTTCTCATATGTGGAGACTTTAAAAGGTTTAGTTAAGTCAGGCAGTCGCAGTGCTGGAGCTGACATTAGAGAGTGTTTCAGTTGTTTAAAAGCTGCTCTAGTGTTTTCAGTCCATAAGATATTTCATTTTTTTTTTCAGTGCTTTTAATGCTCCATATTGGTGGTTTTATCGCAGTCCATAATTTGCTATCTGCAGACAACACCAACCTACCATTCCTAGGAAATCTTGTATCTCTCTTATGGTATGGGGCTCTGGGAGTCAACAGATGGCTTCTTTCTGTTCTTTGCTGAGCTGTCAGTGTCCATGAAAGGTCTCAAGCCCCAAGTAAATACTGCTTCTTTAGCAACCTGTGCTTTGTCTTTAGAAACTCTGTACTTAGTCTCAGGAAATTTAACAAACTTATGGTAAGTTGTATGCATTCATCTGTGGTTCTAGCTGTAATCAGGATGTCATCCACATATTGAAGAATAACTCCTTCTGGCTCCTATCTTTTCTAGTCTTCTAATTCCTGTGCTAGCTGGTTTTCAAATACTGTACAGCTATTCTTGAAACCTTGGAGTAAAACTGTCTGAGTAAATTGACTTTTCCTCTGTCTTGGGATTTTCCCACTCAAAAGCAAAAAGCTCTTGGCTGTTCTGCACAAAGATGCAGAAGAAGGCATCTTTCAGGTCTACAACAGTAAACCACCTTAATTCATCTGTCAGTGTGGTCAAAAGAGTGTAGGGATTGGCTACCACTGGGTGTATGTCCTCCATAATTTTGTTAATCACTCTTAAATCTTGTACTAACATAACTCTTACCATCTGCTTTTTTAACAGCTAATATGGGGGTGTTGAATTTGGACTCACATTGCACTAATAAACTATGGTTTGCAGGAGTTTTAAAATTATAGGTGCTAATCTGTTATAGTCCTCTAATTTTAAAGGCTACTGTTTTTGCCTTACCAGTGTGGTTCCTGGTCTGAGTGCAATACTCACTGGCTCTGCCCATTTGGATCTTCCTGGGATATCAGTAGTCCACACTATTGGATTTACTGCAGTCTCAACTTCAATGGGAATTTCACCACTTTTTTCCTGTATAAAAAGTGCAGCAGCTTGGGCAAATTTAGATCCAGGAATTATAACCCTTTCACCCTTTCCCTTTTAAAATTTAATTTCTGCTTCTAGTTTTTGCAACAAATCCCTCCTCAGCAATGGTTTAGAGGAGTTAGGGATAGAGAGGACTTGATGGGTTACCCAGTGCTTATCCAGTTTAAATTTTAAAGGTTGGAAGAAAGGCCGTGTTTCACTTACCCCAGTTACCCCAACAGCAGGTACTGTGACTCAGTTTCCCTTCTAAGGTGTTTTACACAGAATATGCCTCTCTAGTATCTACCAAAAATTCAGTGTCATCTTTACCCAGTGTAGCCATATCTGAATGTCCTGCTCGGGGAGCAGCCTTCAGTCCCCATCACTCAGAACTCAAGCCACTTGAGGTTTGTACTACTGGGATTTTGGGAACTGAGGATTCTATTTCCAATGCTGGACAGCCATTCTTCTAATGTCCCCATTTTTTACAATATGCATAGATGAAGTTTTCTTGGATGACTTTTCCTAAGTTGCCTTCTTACTAGGTTGAGGTTTAACTTCTTTAGTTGGTCCCCTATCTTGAAATACCTTCTAGGCAACCTCTAGCAGTTTATCTATGTTTCAAACTCCCTCTATCTTTTGTAGTTTTCTTCTTATATCATTTGAAGCTTGAGCTACAAATAGGAGAACTAGATGCGCTTTGCCATCAGGTGATTTAGGGTGTAGATCTGTATATTTGATGGCAATTTCTCTTAACCTATTTAAAAGATTGGGTGATTCATCATAATTTTGCCTTATTTTGTAAATCTTTGACTAATTTATAGCTTTAGGGACACTATGTTTTAACCCGTATACTACAAGGCTTTGATATCATTTTCACCTCACCATATGCTCTGGAATGTTTGGATCCCACCCTGGAGAACTCACATAGTTCAGGAGGCAAAGGAAAAAAAAATCCAGAGATGAGCTGTAGGAATATGATTTCATAAGTAGCTGAAGTGTTCACATAATTCCAATTGAAATCAGGAAATTACGGGAGAAAATTATAGTGAATTCTCCAGTTTAAAAAGGTAGGCTTAGATAGGCATTTGGGAAAAAAATGTTCCCTGTGAGGGTGGTGAGGCCTTGGCACAGGGTGCCCAGAGAATCTCACCAGATCCCCCCATCAGATCTGACTAAAAGCACAATTTTAGAGTCACTGGAATGGATCAGAATTTTATAGAATCACGTTACCATGATTTGGCATCAAACATGCTTAACTTAACACAAATGGTTTCTTGGGCAAGAAACTTCACTTACAGTTTGGTTCATGTTTGATTTCTGGTTTTTAAAGTTTTTTCAAACTATTAGAATTCAACCTGCAGTATAACTGGAAGGAGGTGATTTCAGAGAAATAACAGTGAGGTATATGATGTATCAGTGTGTGGAATTCTTCTTCCATAGGGCATTTCCCAAGATCTAGGAAACACCTCGTTTGCTTGAGGAAAAAAAAAAAAAAAACAAACCTAAAAATGACAGAATGGAGAAAGGAAAGCAAGGAAAATGCAACTGGGAGTAGTTTCTTACTTGGAGTATTAAGAACAACAGAATCTCCTTGAATTGCCAAAGCTGCTGGAGAAACATTCAAACAGGAATAAACCCCTGAATTTTAAGAACCCTGAATTCACCTTCACTGGATTTCAGATGGTTCCTCTCTGCCACCCCTCCAGCCTGTCTAGGTCCTTCTGAAAGGCAGCACTGTTGCTTCCTTCAGCACCTCCAAAGATAATGACAATTCTCAACATTCTTATGGCCTACATTAAAATGTCATTTAATGTTCTGCTTCAGAAAAAGGATTTTGAAACTGGAAGAAGAGAAGACATTTAAATATCACTTCAGGCTTGAACAGAAATACCCATGTGGAAAATGGTACAGCAAGTCCTTCCAACATGCTTTATTCCCACCTCACAGCCTACAGTAAAGAGAAATACATCAAGAATGATAAAAACACAAGGCAAAATAAAAATCTGTAAAGGACACTGTGCAAAGAAAAGATAATACATCATACAGATGGGAGAAAAAACACTACTTGAAATTAAAAAGGAAAAGTGAAGTAAAAAATCAAAATTACCATGAAATATTGAAAACAAAAGGAAAATATTTATTTTTCTGGTTGCAAAGAGATAGCTGAGAACTTTACTTGCAAACAGTTTCCTATCCAGACTCAAAATCCAGTTAAATTTCCCTGCAGGATTTTAGTGCCACTTGGCCACAAGGAGTAGGAGCTGTGTGAGATTCCTAATGTCTCTGCAACAAGAAAGGAAACATCTCAGATAAAGCAGATAGAAAGGATGCTGAATTTAAAGCTATGTATTTATAGTATTTAGAGCGTTTACATACATAGCTTAGTAATAAATACATAGAAATGGATGATCAGCAAAAGAACTGCTTAACAAATTTTGTAAATTCTTTTAATAATGTGACTTTAAAAACCTGAGAAACTTTGCATTTTAGAGATTGGCTGGTTTGTATCTTCATTCAAAAGCAGCTATTTAAAAAAGGTAAAATACAAATTAAATAACATATGGAATTAGCATTTGGCAATAAATAGTTCAAGAGGGTGAATATTTTTTAAAATTACTTTTAGTCTTCAGAATTATTCTGTTGTGGTTTGAACAAAATTGACTTTTTTCTGGTGTGATGTCTGAATAAAAAAATCTATCAGATATTCTTCCGGGCTAGAGATGCAGAATTTTTACTCCTTAGAAGTTAAGATTTTTCAGGAAAAGTTTCCTAATAGTCCTTCTTTTAAAGGAGTTGTTTTTTCCATCATGTGAAATGATGCTCGAGACAGCAGGCTTGACATTCTTTCTGTTTCATTCACTCTTCAATTTCATTATGTTTGAACACTTAAAGAGTTCCTTGTAATAACTAGTTCAGATATAAATTATTATTTTCGTTTTCATGGAATCACAGAATATCCTGAATTGGAAGGTACCCACAGAGATCATCGAGTCCAACTTTGGGCCCTACACAAAACCCTCAAAATCCTATCCAGTGCCATTTTAAATCTATGTCTTGGAAACAAAATAAGATCCTGTATGAGTGGTACTCTGAAATTAATACATGTTTTTAGTAAGGCACTAGAAAGAGCTAAGCTGGATGTCCACAAAGGAAAAAGTTCTTTGTCTTAAAAGGTTTAATGAATTATTGTTGATCTTTTTAACAAGATTCACAGAAGGAAAAATGTGTGTTCATTTTTAAATGCATGATTTATAGAGAACATTTCTTTTGTTCACTTCTTCTCACTAATGGTTGCAGATATTTTTCCTATTTGTAGCAGTAAGTTTGTCAAGCATCTAGATGCATGCTGTGACAAATTGCACAAGTTTTGCATTTAGATCTTGCATCTAGTGAGCAAGCATTAGAACTTCCTTGTTAAAGAAAAAACATCAGTGAAAACTCAATTTTTTTCTACATTTCTGGTGGTATTTGTCAAAGTGATAATAATTCAGTGTAGAAGCATTGGCATGTGTAGTCTTAACATTGCTGAATTAACATGAAGTTTTCCAGTAGCCTGTTAAAAGTGAGTACAGAACAGGACTTCTTTTGCTGCAAAAAGCTATTAACAATTAAAAAAAAAAGTTAAAAATCTATCCTAGAATAGATTCAATTGCATAAATCAGTCTATTCCCTGTCCTTATTTTGGACAATAAGGTCATTCCAGAGCCTGTGATTCTCCACTGACAAATCCTGTAAAATCTCAATTCAACCCAAAAATTTTAAAAATAAATTAAGAAGGCCACATTAAAAAAAAAAAAAATAGAAGAAAAGAAAAAAAAGAAAGGAAAAGGTGAGAGCTGAAGATGCAAAGAAAACACACTTGTAGTATGTTAAGGAGGGCCAGGAGTTGGACTTTGATGATCCTTGTGGATTTCTTCCAAGTCAGAATATTCAGTGATTCTGTGTAGGAATGATCTCTGTGCACTAGAAAATGAAAGTAAAACATCTTTTTAGGCAACATATCCATTATACCCATTTAGGATAATTTTCCACCACCTTTCCTAAAGCCCAGCTCTCCGAGACCTGAGAACATCAAGCTGTAAAACCAAAGGATGGTGACCAACAAGTTGTTATTCTTCTTCCTTATTTAAACCTGATCCCTTCACTTTGTGGGTCTGGAGCAAATTAGTGGGGATGAACTACCTTGTGACACCTGAGACTTTGTCTTTCATGTCATTGCCTCTGTTCTTGGGACCTTTCTGTGTATTTCTTTCAGCTGATTTATACCTGATTCTCTTCCCCCTAAAAACCTGAACCTGCCCCTTCACTGGCACTGATTATCCAGTCCTAAGGACAATTCCTGACTCTGCAGGGAACTGACCATATGTAGGGTTTGCATGGGATTTTAGAAGATTTTAGAAGATTTTGTACATTGCAAATGTACAGCCTATTACTCCACACTCCTGTGCAAATATTAATAACAGGAGCTTTGTTACATTCAAACGCTGCACAGACAATTTGTGGTAAAGGAATGTTCAAGCAAGTGAGTAATCTGAGACTGTGATCCTGCATAGGTCTAATTATAAAACAACCTTATTATTTTCTGTAACATTTTATGATATTAAAGTGTTTGGAAAATGGCTGTATTAAGAGTGTGACATTAACTGAAGTGAATAAGCTTTCCACATGTGAAGTAATTTTACTGCAGGTTATTGTGCAAAACAGAAGCTTCAGAAGCAGAGACCAGTTGGTTCTTTGATGCACTGCCAATTTAGAGTTATTTCCTTAATTTGTGGTCTTTCTACATTGGTATCCTTATTCAAATCAGAAATGAAGTGTACAGCTCCTTCTTATGATCTCATCTTTTGTCCCCTTGGCAATATGGTCTGAAGTGGGTTTTGGTTCTTCAGCACCATTTTGGTTGGTCTGTGTTATAAATGGTTTGCCAAGTCACGTTTATTCTTGCTCCTCAGCCTTACCTCATACATTGTAGGAGTGTAAGGAATTTCCACACAAAAGTTTGAGAGACTTTTGTGTGCAATTGGTGTGAGTTGATCTTGCTGATCTGCTAGACACCCACCATGGGCTTTTGTACCCTTCCCCCTCCCCACCAAAAGCACAAGGTGAGAAAATAAGGTGAAAAAGTTTGAGTCAAGATAAAGACATGGAGATCATTTACCAATATCCATCATGGACAAATTAATCATGGAATGGTTTGGGTTGGAAGGGACCTTATACCCCATCCAGTTCTACCCCCTGCCATGGCAGGGACACCTTCCACTGTCCCAGGTTGCTCCAAGCCCCATCCAGCCTGGCCTTGGACATTTCCAGGGATCCAGGGGCAGCCACAGCTTCTCTGAGCAACCTGTGCCAGGGTCTCCCCACCCTCACAGGGAATAATTCTTTCCCAATATCTAATCTAAATCTGCCTTCTTTCAGTTTATTACCAAATAAAAATAGTTGGATGGTGAGGAACAGATAAAAACTAAATCACCTTCCTCCCCCACACCCTTTCCCAGGCTTAATTTCACTCCTTCCCTCTGCCTCCTACACCCAAGGAGTGCAGGGGTGGTAAGAACAGGAGTTGCAGTCGGGTTGTGACAGCCTCTCTCTGCCAGCCCTACCTCCTCATGCTTTTCCCTTGCTCAAGCATGGTCCTTCCATGGCTGGCAGTCCTGTTGGACAAACTTGCCCCAGGCTGGGCTCTTCAGAGGCTGCAGTTTCTTTACAGCTGTCAGCAGTTTAACCTGTGTCTTCTGAAACACGTCATACACAGAAATGACTTGCACAGATTGCTGCAGTTGCAGTTGGACAAACTATTATTGTAGCTCACTTCCAGCTGAGCCATTCTTATTCTGTCCCACAGCTGTGCTTTTGCTTCTTAATTTTTGAGAGGAAATTTCTGGAACGCTTACTCAAAAATAAATCGCACTTTCCTGTCTGCTATATGAAGAACTGTACAGAGTTGCACAGGTTTATGACACCTTGAGAGGCTACTAGAACAGAGGCTAGACAGTGTTAAAAGAATAAAGTAGGTATTTGTTAGAAAGGCCTTCAAAGGATACACCTTGGGCAGTACAAGAGCCTGGCCGAGGCTATGCCCAAGAGGGATGAAGGGTCACACATTTTCACACTTTTATAAGTTTTGGTCCATTTATATATTGGAGTTAATTGTCCAATTACAGCTTCAGGTTATGAAGTCCCATCCTTCCAAATTGCTTTCCTTGATCTGCTGCTGTTTATACTTTTTGGGCCTGAAGCTGCAAAAATGTTCTTGGTTCTTAGGCTGGAAAAGGATTGTTTTGTCTAACTAAGTTGTGAAGAGAACTTACTAACACTTTCTATGAAGGTCAGAGTTACACACTAATGCAGTACAGAATCTGGAAAATATGAAAGCTAAAACTTAAGGCATCACTTATCGCTCTCCATAATTCCCTGACAGGAGGGGGCAGCTAGGGTGGGGTCAGGCTCCCATCAAACAGGGACAGGAGAATGGGAAATCTCCTCAAACTCTGCCAGGGGAGGGTCAGGTTGAATATTAGGAGAAGTGTTTTTACTGAAGGAGTGGTCAGGCATTGGAAGGGGCTGCCCAGGGAGGTGGTGCAGTTCCCATCCCTGGATGTGCTCAAGGAATGACTGGACATGGCACTACATGACATGTTTTACTGGCCGTGCTGGGATTTGATCAAAAGTTGGACTTGCTCATCTTGGAGATCTTTTCCTACCTGACTGATCCTGGGATTCCTTGAAGTCATACACAAACCAAGAACACACTAGTTTCTCCTGAAAAGCACAGGGAGATTTCCTAAGCTGTTTCTACTGGTTTCAATAAAGTTCCATTTTATTCAGGTTCTTTTTCTCTTCTAATAATTTTAATTTCGAATTTCCCATGAAAATGGGGTTTAATCTATCAGCATGGCTAATACAGCTATACCATATTACAAGTACAAACCTCCTTTTCTCTCTTGATTACAAATGCAGTCAGGTCATAATCACTGATTCCTACTCAGCCTCCTACTCTAAGCTCTCCCTCACCGGCAGCTTTTTCTGGATTTCTCAACTAATTATTGATATTATTATTGTATTTCCAGCTTGCATCCAGAATACTGCAATAGTGCTACTTCATATATGAGAGTTTTTTCTAAATCAGTCATCGAAGATGTATAAAAAGTTAAAAGCTATATTTCACAGCTGTTTCAACATCAAAATAAAACTAAAAGAAAAATTAAAAGATTACTGTTTCTTTATCCAGCATTTTCATATTTGCAAGAAAATATTTCAGAATTATATTGGATTCAGTGTTATTCTAATTTCTCTCAGAGCCAGTTGGACAGCAAATGTTTCTACATTTTATATTATTAGAAGCAATAGTTTTGTTAATTAAGTACCTGAGAGACTCACAACTGGGAATATATTTATTATTATTTATTTTGAAGGAAAATGTGTACTGCCATCTTTCCTCATAGAATGAATCAGACACATTGGAGAAGAAGGAACCCAATGACCATGTGGAAGACTGAGGGCAGGATTGCCCTGTCTTGAGAGAAGCACTAAACACTGGAAATTGCTTCTTTCAGCAGTTAATACTTGGAGCAGTCAGGCAAGTTGATGTTAGTGTTTTTAACTAATAAACTTACTTAAATATTTCTTTACTGACTATAAAACTCCCCTCTGCAGAAACTCCCTTTTCCTAACTTCAGATATTACTCTCAACTGAACTGTTTTTCTACCATTTGCTTGGTCCTTTCTCTGGGGTGTTTTAATCTGGGTTCCAACTGCTGGCCATTGGTAGATCTCTTATCCATCTTATCCATGGCCATGCTGTGCCACAGAATGACCCTTCCCATTCTCTTCTACTTTGAGAAGCAAAATAAAATCCAAACCAATTAACAAAACACACACACACACACACGCACACAAGCTTGACTGAGAATTAAAATTCTAACAGAATGTTCCTAAGAGGTATGAGGTTGCCCCTACTCCATTAATTAAATCATAACAGAGGGATGATAACACTGCCTCGTCTGCTCCAGAAATATCCACAGCAGGAGACACTGAAGGGAAAAATAGGCAAAGGAACTGTGCAACTGTAAGTGAGATAAAATTCTGTGGTAGTCCTGGTTTGTTCTTACAGAGTGATTCCATCAAAACTTGGCTTACATCGAACAAATCCAATTAATGAAATTTAGCCAGTAATAAATCTAAAATAATTATAAAACATGTTTCATTTGAATCAGTTGAACAGGAAATAACAAATTATCATAACTGGAATATTTGTGCTTTCCGATGACATCAATCATTCCACAGACAATTCTGGAGATTTTGCAAAGCACAGATACTCTTGAGAGGAGGAATATCCTTGTTGTTCTGCAGATTAAAACAGTTCTAAGAGGAACTGATTCCTGAGTCTTCTCATGGATGCAAAAATGTTGGGGTTTTTTTATTTTTTTTTTTCTCCCCAGGCACCAGGTCTGTTCTGAATCCCTACACATATTTCCTTGGACTTTGTAGACTTTGATTTTATATTTATTAAAAATGTATTATGTTTACTAATTTTATGTTAAAGTTATATTTAATTTCTCTGGAACTCTTAAGAAACAAGTAATCAGGTGAACTGTTTAGTCGTGGTGCTTAGATTCATTTTAGACTGGATTTAGAAGGAAAATGTCAGGATGTCATGCAGTAAACTACACAGCTAACTGATTACTGAATTCTTTTTTAAAAAATAGCCTCTTGTTTTACATGAAATCTTATAGAAAAATGCATTGGGTTTTGTTCGGTGAAGACCTAATTGGCTTTTTCATACACTGCATACAGGGCAATGTTCTTACCTCTAGACAATACTTCCAAACTGCATCATAGCTGGAACAGGATACATTTAAAAATATTTCTAATGGAGTAAAACAAAGAGAACATGGTTCAGGTGGTGGGCTGGGCAGTATTAGGTTAACAGTTGGACTCATGGATTTTGAAAGTGCTTTCCAATATAAATGATTCGATGATGCTTTGATATGATACTTTTAAAAAGCCTTAAATATTTCAAATTTAAGGAGTTGTAGAAAATATTGTAGAAAATTACACATGATGTGTGGCAATAGCTGGAGTGAGAACATGCTGGAATAATAATAAGGAACAGTCAATTTTCCTGTCAGAAAATGATTAACCAATTTACCGGAATCATTAAAATTGATCCAAGATTTATGATTGCAGAAAGGTGAGTTTGGATGTAAGCTAAAATCAGCACTAGTTCTACATCTTGAAAAACAGCCCAGCTGGTCCTAAGTGCTGTCTCTGTAGTAGTCCCATAGGAGATGTTATCCAGGCAAAACTGCCAAAGCTGGCAGTGGGGCTGCTTTTGCAAACAAACAAACAAACAAAAACCCAAAACAGAACCAAAACCAAAACCAACAAACCAAAACCAAAACCAGCAAAGCAAAGCAAAGCAAAGCAAAGCAAAGCAAAGCAAAGCAAAGTAAACAAACTAACCCCAAATGAGCATCTATTGCTGCTCTATCCCTTGAGACAATGTCTCCAGATCTGGAGCCTGTGTTTTCTTCCCAGCTTAACAAACATCCTGAGGCATGGAAACCTGCCTGAGGTGGGAGAAGAGCAGTACCTGACGAGGCTCCAAGAGTGATGGAGAGGGACTTAGGAAATAGGCATGGATTGACAGGACAAAGGGTAATGGCTTTAAGCTAAAGGAGGTCCAGGGTTAGGTGGGATGTTGTGAAGGAATTGTTCCCTGGGAGGGTGGGCAGGCCCTGGCACAGGGTGCCCAGAGAAGCTGTGGCTGCCTCTGGATCCCTGGAAGTGTCCAAGGCCAGGTTGGATGGGGCTTGGAGCAGCCTGGGATAGTGGAAGGTGTCCCTGCCCCATGGCAGGGGGTGGAACAGGATGGGCTTTAAGATCCCTTCCTACCCAAACAATTGTGGCACTCTATGACAATAACTCAAGTATTTCTAACAGTATCAAAGCAGCTTTTCTCATACTACCACGCAGGAGGAATGTGTTGTACAGCAGAAAATAGGAACTGTACCAAAAGCTTCCTTTTCACATCAATGCAGTCTGTTTTGATGAGACTTTATAACAAAGCCTCTACCCAGTTTTCTCAGGATCAGCTCCTGGCTACAACATGAGTTTCCTTCCACAGGATCATTCCCAGCAGGGACCCTTTGTTAACCTGTATGTAGCTGTTAGTGGCTAATGCAGAATTAGGGAGATTATTTTTCCATGCCTTCCTGGGTAACACGTTTATCCAAAGGCATAGCACCTTTTATGTTGTGCCTGTTCCTTCCTTCCTTGTGAAAAGCAAAATGCAAGAGGCAAAGAGTTGCACACAGCAGTGCCGAAGGTACAGGCACTGTGGCTGATCTTTGGAGTTCCTCCCAACCTCGATAATTCCATGGTTCCATGATTCTGTGGTTTCTCAGCAACCCTAAGCAGCAGAATTCAGTGTGAAGGAGCTCAGCTTAACAGAAAGATGAATCAGAGGCACCTGGAGTGAGCAAGAAGAAGTTGCATTCCCAGTGAACTTGGGTCAAACACAAAGCAGAGCAGCCCAAACATCTGCCACATGCCCTCAGCTGGTAAGACATAATCAGATATGTGCTCTGGTGAGGAGGTTGAGTAAGAACAGCTACACAGAGGTTTGGAGTTGCACTGTCAGGCTGGAGCTCGTGCTCTCAACCCTTAGGGCACTGCTAGTGCTCAGCGATACATCTCATTTTTGACAGTGCTTCTCCTGACAGCAACTGCAGCACAAGTGACCTTTCCACTCTGCCTCTGCAACGAGCTTCTGCCCTGTCATGTTGGGAAAACAGAACCGGGGAAAGAACCATTCATTTTCCACGTCCATTAGATCTGTCAGGCGTTGGCCAAGTAGCCACCACTTGTGGCAGCAGCTCTGTAAAATTGAACACATCCTTCAGACACTGCACTGCCAATATCTTTCCCTGACCTTCATTCTGTCATGGATGGAAACTCATTTGAAGACGGCAAAGTGTGTGTAGCTCCAAAAAGTGAAGTCCTTGAGTTTCTGTGGGAAATTACCACTGATGACAGTGGCATTAATGAATACAAAGCAGGAAATCTTTCAGAGCTCCCTCCTGAAAGCCTGTGTTACACACAAGATAAATGGAGCAGAAAATAAGTGTGAGGCAGAAAGACTAGCTACAGGAATTATTTTTTTTTTGTCTCATACTGAAATTTAGTAGAGATAATGAGAGTAAGATGCAAAATAAGATGGAAAAAATGGCAAGGAATGGACAGGTAAAGGATCAGGACCAACTGCCAGTAAAACAATTCTAACCTGTACCTCTAGGGAAAAAAAAAAATATCCTGAGGTGTTAGGAAACAATTTTAGAGCAGCAAACAAATATTGCAAGGCAGGAAAAAGAGCAGATGCTCCAACACTGGCTGCAAGCAAACCAGAATTGGAATAATTCGTGAAAAGGAGGAATAAATAAAGAAAACACAGCAGTGGTGTTACTAGAGCTGATTACTGCCTCCTTATCTTCCAAGCAATCCTTCTGTGCATTAAAGATTCTTTGTATAGTTATAAAGCTTTAACAAAGATATGTTTCCCTGTCACACTCCAACAAGAATTATAGAAATTTTCCTTCAAAGACATTTATGAATTTCATCTGAAATAGAATTCAATTTTTTTTTTTTTTTTGCAATCTAGGTTAGTGTCTGGCAATGAATACGGCATGACTTCTGATGAATAATCTCTGTTTTAGAGGTGACAAAACTGGTCATTCAGAGCCAGTTATCATGAATTTGGCAGTCCAGAACCAAGCCCCAAAATTTTACGATAGCTTAGATCATTGAAATTATTTACTGATTACTGTAAATGTAAGCTAAACCCTTGTTTATTTTATCTTAGAAGAAACAAGTCAAGTGTTTATGAATTTTGTTAGGGATATTATGATAAATTCACCCAAAATCCAAATGGTGTATAGGGAAAATAATGTCGTTTTTCCCCTGCTACACAATGTATCAGGAAGATGTTTTCAGAAGTCTTATGTCAATTCTGAGGTAGAAGATGTTTCTATTGAAAATTTTCTTGCACATAGAATTTTTTTGTGAGCCTGTTTGTCTGTGTGTGGACGTAGAAGTATCTATGTAAATAAATAAAAAAATTCATAACAAATACTACAGAAGCACATAAAATATATAAAAAGCACATCTCCCATTCTTTTTTTTTTTCCTTATTTCTGCTTCAGCTGCTCCAGACTGCTAAGAGCAAGGAATGTGGGCCAGTGCCTTTATGGAGCAGGCAATTGCAAGCAGAACTTTCTCACTTTGCACCCTCTCTGTAGCTGTGTTGCCTTAATGACTTTCCTTCTACAACAATGGCAGCATAAAGAACTATTTCTGCAGTCATAAATAGCTTCATGAAAGCAAAAATATCATATTTTTCTGTGTTTGACATCCTGCTTTCTTCTTGAGGTCATTAAAGGCACTAGCTGATGATTGCCTTTCCAGCCACTTCCTCAATATAACATTTCCCCTTCCCAAAATGTAAAAAAAAATTTTATTGTTCTATCCAGATAAAGCAAACTCCACAGACATTTCTCAATGCCCCAAATGGGTATTTCTATGTGCTTCATTCCTCTATTTCTTTTATAATTATATAATTTATAATTAGTTGTAATCATATGTATTACTGTTGTTATTAGCATTAATATTAGCATGATGCTGATGCAAATTATCAAATATTTCTCTGATGGAGTATGTCCCAATATGACAATTTTTCACCCAAACCCTAAAAGGGTCCCTAGATTTCCTAGGGTTAGGTTATAATTTTGCACACGGTAGCCTTTTCTGCTACCAAATATTCCATCCATTTTTCCAGCAAGGCACTACTGGAGTGCAAGTGCACTACAGAAATTCCATTTATTCAGATAGATTTTGTTCCTTTGACAGTATCTAATGTGATCATGGTTGTATTGGATTTTATTGTCTGTATAACACTTGCACAAAACTCCAGATAAAATCCACAAAATATAATAAGCTTGCTTCAATCTTCCAACATGTTCGATGTTCAGTGTCTTCTGTTTTAAACTTTGTTAGAAATAAGGGAAAAGAACACTAAAAAAAACCCAAAATCTGTACGGTTGGCACATCTGTTGGTTCCCTTCAAACACATTAAACTCTTTGAATGAAATCTGGTGAAGGTATAAGGCTTCTAAATGAACAAATGTCTTTTATATATATTATTATCTAGTGTTGCAAAGAATCCAGGGAGCTTAATGAGATGGTGAGAAAGCTGAGATGGTGCTAATGGTTGTAAATAATCAGTTATAATTGTACTTTCTATTTAATGAGCACTTTAAAAGGATAAAGAAAACCTGTCCATCTAAGGGCTGGACTTGGTTAAGAAATGCTAAGAGAAAATACCACATTTTAAAGCAAGTCTTTTCAGGTTTCCCTTCTACAACCTCTAGGCTGTACAGGATGAGGATTTTGGGTGCATAAAGAGACACAGCTAAGAGATAAGACATCAAAATAACAAAATTCATTGCTCTGAAGAGGCAGAGCCCACATGCCATGTTACAGCAATCCATAAAGAAACTGAACTTGTGACCTGTTTAGTTATCTCAGAAATCTCAAAGGTGGAAAGCTCACCACTGCTCATGGCCTTAAATATGATGCATTCGAAAGATCCCATGCTTTCAGAACACCAAAATCTCTAAAGATGGAGAGAGGATCTTAATGGATGCAAGATCAGTTGTTTCCTTGCAATTTTATGACACCCTAAAAATTAATCCTAGTGTTACTGGTTGTATTAGCCACAGTTTGGGCTCCCTATCTGAGATTTTTCCTACTACTGGTGGCTATAGAGATATAAATGATTTTAACATTATAAAACTAGGAAAAAACCCCAGTCTAATATTTCCAATAACAAATACATAACGTCTCATAAAAAAGGTCTCATCCTAAATGTTCTGCATTACTTGTTTTAGAGCCTGACATTTCAAAAGATTGTCAGGGCAGGTGTGCTCGAGAAGGTACTGAATATAATTGCAGGTGTGATCACACCTTTTAGCAGAGACATTTAAATGTAAAATGCACAGTGCAAATACTGTCCAGTGCAGACATTTTACAGAACACCCTGAAAAGTGAAAAATCTTCCCAAACAAGTAAAAAGTCTCTTCTGGCTTCAGCCAGCTACTCACTTATGGAACCCCAGGAATGAGAGGAGAATTTAGACTGTATGGAAAGCAATGCTTTTGTTACTAATTTAACACACACACCTACTCTTTCGAACAAAAAAGAAAGCACATTTCAACATGGTATATTATTTATTCAGGAGACATTTATCTAGAAGAATAGCAGCTTAATTAGACATTACCTGCTGGAAAAATTTAATAGTCTAAAGTTCTTTGGAATGGGGAGAAGTCCTTTAATAGGAACTATATATGGGAAGTTTAGTCTGAAACCTGCAAATTGGTGTAAGTTTTAAGCCTACTTAAATCTTATGGCATAAAGCACAAGTATATGCATCCACTTCCATCTGGGATGGAAATGATCTCTGTTTAAATGGTTAGTAGAGAGCATATGCCATTAAATAATTATATCAATATACGTAGTATTTCCTGAGCCAACAAAACTCAACAAAAAATATTAAACCTTCATGTCCTTCAAATAAACACTGTGAGTTTCAGAAACCAAGAGTTTAAAAAGAAGGAACATTTACTGTTTTCAAAATAACAAAGAAAACTTTACCCACAGAAATCTCATAATCTCCTCACTTAACCAATTTATATTTTGCTCTGCTGCACATGCAATCAGTTCAGCATTAGTCAGATGTGGTTGTTGTTGTTTTTTTGAATAACTGGAATTTCCAACAAAAAAAAAAGGGGTGGCTACATGAAATAATGACATGAAGTTGTTTGAGCAGTTTACTTGTACAAATATGAATTATAATGTCCCATAAAGAAAAAATCATGAGCAGAAGACCCAAGTAACCTAGTTAATATATGTGACTTAGGCTTTCCATGGACAGCATTCCTTAAGTATTTGTGTAGGCAAGGATTTGAATTTTGGATGATTGGAGCAGCTAATGATTAAGAAGACTAAATATAACCATTCACCTCACATTTTCAGTTTTTCCTCCAATTTTCTGCCACCTTTCCTGTTAATGAAGATTTGGAAAATAAGTTGTAATTTGGAAAAGTGGATGACTACGTTGTTTATACCTTTATCTGTCCCAAACACAGTCTGTCCACCCCGACTCATCATTAGTTGCTGCTGTATGACTGTGGGTCTTACAGCTTTTCCATCCTGAGCTGCTAGTCCAACAGAAGCTGCTTTGAAAATATACTTGTGAACAGTTGGAAGATTATTGTATGCCACGACCAGCGTTTCATCCCAATTTCTACTGCCAAAAAAAAAAAAAAAGGGTTCTGGTACTTAGACAGGAAACACATTGAGAGCTTTTGGCAAAGCAAAATGTATTATGAGGCTGAAGATGAGATGTCATGTGCTATGAACTCCTACCAAGTAACAGACTTGAAGGAATTCTTGTTTTATAGCCACATACATATATATGCATGTAGCTCTATAAATGTATACACACACACACACAAATATACATATATATATACACACACACACACACGGGAATATACAATTTAAAAGAACATATAAAATAAAGCCCATAAAAAGTTTTACAATTATTCTCTCCATACTTTCAGGAAAGTGAGATGCAAATGGTCATGAGCCAGACCAAAGCAAAGGCAGTGAGTATCAGTGATTGCCAAGTATAGCCAACAATGTTCATTTGTATTTCAGTCAAACCAAGAGGTCTGATAAAGGAACAAACCTGAACTTTGCTCATAAATTAATCTTCTGCTTATATCCCTATTTTCCCCCAATCTCTTAATTCAGTTCTCATAGCTAGAAAAAAAAAAATCTAGGCTGCAAAGCAAAGGATTTTACTGCTTTATTTGTTGGAGGCTGAATAGTTGAATATTTTCCCCTCTCTCTTCATGCCATTCATTGTATCTTTAATCAGACTACTGGGTTTAACAGGTGATGAAAAGTAAACTTTCATATTATATAAACTTTATTTCCTCAACTGGCAGTTCCATCACACCTGACAATAAGCTGCATTTCCAGGGAAAACATTTTTTGTGTTCAAATGGATGAACATGGACAACAGGTTCAATATAGATCACCAAGTAATAGCAATCTGGGAACCAAATAAACTTTACTCTAATTAACTGGAGAGATAAATCCTCCACCTCTCTTTCAAAAAAAAAAAAAAATAGAAAACAACCCCCCCCCCCAAAAAAAAACCCCTAAAAAAAGCAAACAAAAAAACAAAAGCAAAACCAAAACAAACCGAACCCAACCTCCCCCCCAACATAATTCTCAATGGTAAAGGATCATTAATTAATGGAGCTCACTGCTTAGTTGCACACTTTTACAGAGTGCAAATCACGTCTGCTCTCTATGGGTATATGAACAGCTGATCAATACCCATTATAATGAAGTTTTATAAGTGACTTCAAAGACAATTATATTAAACTCTAGAGCACATGAGCATATTTGTGTTCAATCATCAACAAAAGCCCATGAAGATTTTGAAATTTAAGATATTCCTCAGGAATGTCTTATGGGTGAGGAGATAAATAACAAACTGGTATTGATCTCACAGTTGTGATTTCTATGTCACACAGTTCTTAATTTGTGTTGCGACCATGCTCAGTATTAAACTGGTTTTTCCTGTCGAGGTGACAATCCTCAGAGCTTCCACACAGAAGTCCAGACAATCTTCTGCAGGCAGAGCTTTGGGTTACAAGGCACAGGGTACAGGAAACGATCCTAGAAAAGAGCCCTTTTAGTCAGGAAGATGAAATAGTCAGGCACAACCCATGGGTTGGTTCTTTAGCAATATGGAAAGTTATCAGAGAGCCCAGATGTTCGTCTACTCTCAGTCATTCAGGCAGGGGCTCCAAGCATTTTTAATTCTCAGACTCACTTCTCCAGAGCCAAACCTAATGTTCTTTCTTCTGTGCAAAAGGAACTGAAGAGGTCTGAATGAACCCAACCAGAAAGACCTGCTGCCTCTCATCTCCCTTGCCAGCCTCAGTCCATGAAGGTTAAAAATGAAACAACTCTCAGACCTTCACGTGAAAAAGTGAGCTCCCTCTTCCTGCCCATTCTGGTTTTTTTATGGATTTCTTACCCTCCTCTGTATAAATGCTATGGCATCACATCAAATAGGAGACTTTATCTTTTGGGCTATGAGGAAATTTATTTCCTAGTATAAGTCTATTTTCTGGGAGTCAATAAAATATATTAGCAAACTCAAAATGAGATTTACAGTTATTTGGTACATTTTTGCAGTTCAAGTCACAGGGCAATATCAGTTTATGTTCCCTGTGAATATCACACTATGTGAAATTCTGAAACAGTATTAAAAAAATACCAGCCAAAAAGACAATATAACAAAGAATTGGGAAATTAGGAAAGCCTTTGTTTTATTATTGTGGAAGTTTAAGAAAGATGTGCATATTGAGCTCAGCAAGGCTATTCTTAGAGAGGGAATGACTATACTAACTCAGAATGTTTTCTTTTCCTGTGAAATTCAATAATGCAGAGAATAATATACTTTATAAATCAGAAAATGTGTGAATCCAAAGTATTTTACTCTCTACGTAACATAATTTCTAAATATGAAGATCTCATTCTCTTTTTCCTACCACATAAAAACTCCAGAAGAAGGTTTTGCCTCAATTAGAGAAAGATTTAGGAGACTGGATTGGCAGAGGCATAAAAAAAAACAACTGCTTCTGGAAGGATATGAATTTCAGTTTTAGTAATTTTGCCCCAAAGGGTCAAATTTAATTTGTCCCTGTGTTTTCCATCATTTCGTACTGGAGCTACAGTGAAGGGTCAGGATTTAATTTCATCAAATTAAGGTTAGAATAGTAATCCTAGATTTTGACTCCCAGGAGTGATGTTGTGTGGAGACCTTCAGAGCTTCAGACTTCTTCTGACAGACTTTGGCTTTAGTTCAATAAAGTATCAACAAGATAGGCTGAACTCATTGCACTGTTTAACATTCAATTGTGTGTCATTAACCATCTTCAGCAAGAATAAACCACATGCCTTTTTTTGTTAAGGAAAGATTTTTTTATATAGAATAGAATCTATATTCTAAAATATAGAATTTACAGAATTTATAGAATCATAGGATCATTACGGTTGGAAAAGGCCTCCAAGTTCATGGGATCCAACCTTTGACCCATCATCACTACCTCAACTAAACCACAACATTAAGTGCCACGCCCAGTCATTTCCTGAACACCTCCAGGGAGTGTTAAAGTGCCCTGTCGAAATGGAAACTCTGGGTTTAGTCTGATCAATTAAATTAATTTAGTCAATTTGTTATCCAAATGTGCTGGCAGTGCAGCAAGAATGATGATGCTATAAAAATAACAGTACCTATCACGTGACTAACTTGGATGTCATATTATTAATAACATTTTATATAATTTGGATATAAAGAGAATAATCACTTGTGTATAATTAAAATATTTTAACCAATATCTTTCTGAGAGTTCTCATTTTATCATCATGGCAATGGTCAGGTTTTAATCTTATTTATGCAACTACAAAATCTAGAATTTCTTTATCTCTGGTTTTTAATGCTGGAGGTACCAAAATCCAAGTGAAAGACAGAAAATGGGTTATCAGTTTGCTAGAGGCCATATTTCATGCTACGTTTTCAAGATATTTGTTGGTTCTTTTAGACGTCAAATGCGATGGTCCACTTAAAACACAAAGTTACTTTCTGTCCATTACTGTTGTAAATGAAAATGAAAAATTGGTTTTCTATTCCTGCCATGAGTCAGGACAAACCAATCAGGTCATGACATAATGAGGTAGAAGAAAAGTGTGAAAAGCTCAAACTGATGAATTAGTAAGGCAGTGCAGTAGGCTGCTTGGGAAAATTCCAGGGCACTGTTGGGATATGGGCATGACCAGGATTGAACATCTGTTGTTTCCTAAAGGGAGCTTTTCTACATGCACAAGGCTTTACCAGCAATGACCCACTGACCAAGCACACCTCAGCTCTCACAGAGAAAGTTGCTTCTTTGGGAAGGGCCAAAAAGTGGAATTTTTAACAAGTTAGTGGATACGGAAAACAGGAGAAAATATGGGGTGATGTTCAGGCAACTCTTCTTCTTGGAACTTTCAACTTCTTCTCTTGGAAACACAACATAACAACAGTATAAGGATTGGCAGATGCTGTGTCATGAGCAGCACAAAGACCACAGCAGGAGAATAAAAATGGGGAAAATATTTCCATAGGGACTTTGAAATAACTTTGCCATAAAAATACTTGACAGAAGTCACCAGAGCTGGAATCCAAAGACAAATTGCAGAACAGGAAATGACAGGCCCTTAGCACAAGGAAAACTGAACCTTGTGGTGAAGCAGATGAAGCATCAGGGTCTCATCTAGGTTCATATTCCAGGATAGAAAAGCTCACATTGTTTACATTTTTTCAGTTGTGGGTTTTAAAGGGTATTTTACACATTGAATTCCAGGTAATTTAAAGAGTTGCTACTACCTAGACTGGGATCAGCATTTCTCACAGTATTTTAAACATCTTGGAGGTTTCCAATGGGCAAGCCAGTCACTTCCAGTGGGAGTGAGTATCTCGTTTCCCCAGGGCTGTGGAGCTGGTCTCAACTGGATCACAGGATCCTGGGACAAGAGGAGAAAAATAGGAAGACATGGGATGTGAAAGCTCCTGGTTGAGATCAAGACACTTAAGAAGATAATTTTCCAAATACCATCGTAGACAAAACAGATTCAACTTGGGCAAATAATCAATTAAATTACTTATTCCTTAACAATAATTATTTAGTAATGCATTAATTAATTACTTCAATACATTCATATAATGTAATTAATTAATTAATTATCTAAATATTAATTCAAATAGTTTTGGGGAGTAATAAGGACAAGATTAAAACAACACCTTCCCCACAACCCTTCAACAAGCCTCAACTTCAGTTGAGCCCCTCCTTCTTTCTTTCTTTTCTCATCTTGGTACCTACAGAGCTGTTTCCCAAAGTCTCCCCTCCTTCCCACTTTCTCCTCTTCCTGGACGGAATTTTTTTGGGAATGTGTACCTGTTTAGCAAAAATATACAAACAGTAGGTGTAGGCTGACAGTGTAAGAGCAAGTTGTGAGAGACTATGTATAATTTTCCATTTAACTTTTAAATATTCAGGTCAGACATGCAGCTAATTTACAGTTGATGGCCATGTACAACTGATATATACAAGAAGACATATGGAATTGCTCATTTATTACTGAGAACTTTTGGTGGAAGAAGTAATGAATAAATTAAACTCAAACTTTGCTGATGAAGTCATCTGGATTTCCTGCTCACATATGCGCTGTGTTGGTGAAAAATGGGCACATACATTGATGACCCTCAAATTAATGACTTGTTTAATCTGCCCTCCAGTGCCAGCTGGTTATTTTTTTCTTTTTAATTTGACTGAAGAGGTATTCCTGACCTAGACTACTACAGGTAGTAAGCAGAAAGGTTGGGATTAAACAAAGACAAGGGAATCTGGAATAGCACAGTTCTCACTGGTATGTGGTGTTTACATCTCCAAAATTGCTATCAAAAAAATGAAAAGGTTATATAATATTGCATATTTCCTTGGATTAGGGCTTGGTCTTTGTTTATGAAAGCTGTGATTGATGATTGCTAATCCTTTGTGTGAGGAAAATCAGCAGAAATATGGTGGAAAACAATTTTAAGCCAGTTGTACTGGCAAGAGGGTGGAAAATTATAATGGCAAGCTGTTGAATTTCCAAAATTGTACATGTCACAAAGACATCATTCTGCTCTCTGATGAATACAAAACTGAGGCACATTTTCTGTGCCAGGTACTCAGCTTAAACTTCATATTTCAGAAAATTTCTACATCAATAAGGAGGAATCATTCATCCCTGTGGGCAGGAGAAGCGACTTAGGGGGGACTGCACGGTTATCACTGAGAATTTTTTCTTCCCTTGGTCTAAAATGAAAGAGGGTAGATTTAAATTGAGCAGAAGGAAGATACTGGTGAGTGTGTGATACACTGGAATTAGTTGCCAAAGGAAAATTTGGATACCCTCTCCTTGGGAATGTTTAGGGTCAATCTGGCTGTGACTTGAAGAGACTTGGTCTAGTGGAAGGCACCCCTGCCCATGGCAGGGTGTTTGACTAGATGATCTTAGAAGATCCTTTTCAGCCCAAACCATTCTGTGATTCTTTAAAAACATCTGCAACAAGAAATGCAGGGACTTAACCAGGAATTTGGACTTCATCAAATCCTGGACTTAATCAAACCCTGAGGTCCCTTTCAAACTTTATTTTGTCTAATGCCTATGAAGTGTATGATATTGTCATAATGTACCAGCACACCAAAACAGAGCAAAACAAGAAAATCACAAAAACTAACCAAAAAAATCCCCCATGCCCACAATCCAAAACAAAGATAGCTAATATCAAGCTAAGGTCGGGTGCGTTCAAGACATGGGTGATAATTTTTGGCCAACATAGAGGGGAAAAATGCTGAACATTTAATATTTCTTTCATTGTCATTTCTACATACAGTAGACCTGACATCTTCAACTCATTTCAAAATCATTTTGCAGTGGGAAAGAATAACCTTTTCAGTGATTCAAAACTGTTCCAAGTTTCTCCAGAGAGCTCCAAGCACAAAGTCCCAAAGGCGGTCATTTGCCTTACCACTGTGCACATCAGAAATGCTCCTAAATATGGAATGCATGGGATATTCAGCTGTTTGGCTTCACTCAGAACTGCACATCTGGGTAAGTCTACACCTCTGGGTGTGCTTCTCTCTTCCCAGAGACATCCTCAGCTGCTACATGGTGGTGCAGCTCAAACAAAATGACCACCCTGAGAAGGAAACAGCTTAATTTCAAGGCCAACAGCCCCTGATCTATAACATTTTGGGAAGGGGAATAAGATAAAGATTAAACAAGTGGTGAAGAAAATGTCACAGTACTTTTGGTAGGAGAACAGGCAATTGATGTTTTGAAATAAGTTGTTCAATTAAGCCCTATCTGTAGAGATTGTTCCCAGCTATTTTACCACAAGATCCTTGATTAAAGAGGTGTTGGGGGTTGGTTTTCCCTTTTCCCTCTGTGGAATTTTCCCCATTGTCATGCTAAGATACCTGTTGATAGGCCCTAGTAGCAGGGGGAAAGGGGTGGGGAGGGGGGGAAAGAGGGAAACCCCTTGATATCCAAAAAGCCAGAGGAGGAGAGGGAAGGCACTGGCTCGCCCCATTTTTCCCGTGGAGTTGGAGAAGGAGAACCACCACCGCTGCCCCATGCCTGCATCCCAGGGCCGGGAGCCAGGGCGCCCTGTGCCAGGGCCTCCGCATCCTCACAGGGAAGAATTTCTTCCCAAATCCCTTCTATTCCTGCCCTCTGGCAGTGGGAAGCCATTCCCCCTCAGGCTGTCAATCGTGGCTCTTGTCCAAAGTGCCTCTCCAGCTCTCTTGGAGGAACAGGAAGGTTCCATAGAAAAAGATCCATAGTAGGAGAGGTGGAAAGATGAAGGGAGCTGTAATTTGTTGGACAAAATTTTTGAATGACCTACAAAGGGCATGTCATGCACCACAGAACACAATCAAGGAAAAAACCTGAATTGCAGCCCACCTCTGATGGAGTTTTTGGGACAAAGTCCTCTTTGCTCAAGCTTGCTTGGTGATTCCAGTGTGAGGTCGACTTGCACAGCACAAGCTCTGCTTGGTTTTCCTTGATGCTGTTACATACTCTCTTCTAAAATTTTTCAAGTTTTGGAAATATTTTTTTGATCACTGCCTTGATAAAAAAAACCAAAACAAAATGAACAAAAAAAAAACCAAAACAACAACAACAACAAAGGAATAGAATGTAATTTATAAAAACTGAAAAGTACAACACAAACAAATAAAAAATATAAAAAACAGCCAAACAAAAGCCCCGTCTATTTGGTTGTCAAAATTCAGCTGAGCTCCCTGGAACAATGGAGAACAATGGAGCATAATTTAAGGGACTTTATCTAGAACTCCCATTTCCACTGGATGGGGCTTGATGCAACCTGGTCTAGTGAGTGGCATCGCTGTCTGTGGCAGCAGGGTGGAACTGGATGATCTTTAAGGTCCCTTCCAACCCAAACCATTCCGTGATCCTGTGATTCCATGGTTTGCTTCCAAGAAGATCCATGAAGTGTGCTTAAAGGGTCTCTGCAGTGGCAGTCATTAGCATTCCCTGTCAAACATGAAGACTCTTTGTCAGATAGGATTAGAGAGATTTTTTTTTTTTTAGAGATGAAATCCCTTTTGGAAATATCTGCATTTTGATAAGACTTACTGATCAAAGGGTAACTCTTCCAGAACAGTGAATTTCAGCAGGACTTGAGCTGCTGTGCCAGTTTTGAAATGAGGACAGCAGTTGCCAAGTGATTCGGGTGCTTTGGAGCTGTGACCAGAACCTTGGTTCATCCCCCAGTTGTAAGCTGACAATCCTAAACACTCATTTAGCAGGTCAGGGTGGGCCACGAGGTTGTGCTTGTAGGGGAACTTTAGTTTTTGGTGTTGGATTTGTGTGCCAGGGCACCTCTGTTCATCCCTGTCTCATCTCCCATTTGTCATTCTTAAAAATACAGGGCTTGTTTTTAGGGCTGGGTAGGATCTCTAATTACTGCAGGTTTGGGGATCTGTGATTATCTTAGTGTTGGGATCTCTGACTAACATCCTCCTTTACTGTGACTTGAAAATGTTTATTTCAGCCAGTGAAATGCAGCTCAATTCAGTTTAACCCTCTGATAAACCATTCAATGGTACCATCAAGTTAATAAAACCACAATTTTATCTTTTGAGAGGGTTGAGACCTCTGGATTCTCTGGAATGATCTGTGGTTTAAAAATCAAGTTCTAGCTTCACACAAGAATGACTATATTGTGATATTATGTATCTAGAGGAACATCAATAAAATTGCTTAGTAAAACAATTCTGGCTTTGTGTTTTCATTGCTTTTGTCATTTTCCTTCTAACAAAACCCCTGGGGTTTTTTTACTTCAAGCTGCTTTGAAGTGAGGCACCCAAGGGATCATTTTTCAGGGAAGATCACAGTGACTCAGATATGGAGCCTGGAATTTGGAGTAGTGAATGGCCAAGGCAGAGCTCAGAACTAATACAGAGAGGAAAAAAATGACTGTTCTCTGAATATGGAGTAGTACCTCTGGAATTTTAAGGAAAACCTAGCCAAAAAAGTAAAACCAAACCAGGTGAGGGGCAACAGCTTCTCCTTAGTTTCACACTGATTTTACACCTGTTATTTCAGCAGTAATGTGAGGTCAAAGCCAATCCCAGTGATTTCACTCCAGACACCTCCTTTGGTGCACTTAGCCACTGAATCCAGCAATCATTCGTGGGAAGGGATGAGTTGGGAAGAAAATCAGTGCATCCTTTAGAGCATTTTCACCTTCTTTAGGAAGAGGACAGGAGATCCCAAGGACAGAATTTCTTCAGGAAAGGATTTCCTTTTCCCTGTTTACTACAAACAACTTCCAGCTTTGCACTGAACTTGGTTGTGTGTCCACATTCTCCAGCCAGAGCTATTCCCAAAGGGATGCTTTGTTTCTGACAGTTTTAGTCTTCTTTTCCCCCTATATATTTGTTCCCATAGCTCATAAGAACACGGAAATACAGCTCATTATGTAGTTGGGGACAAGAGAATTTTTCTGGACAAAAATAATTGTTTAAAAGCAGTGCACATGCCTTTGTGATGCTATCCATTCTGGCAATTTCTGGAATGCCTAAGTCACAGAATCATGGAATCATTTAGCTTGGAAAATGCCTTTAAAAGTCGTGGACTTCAGGCCCTCAGTGTGGTCAGGAAACACAGAAATGATCCCCTTCCATCTGTAATTCCCTCCAACAGCTCTGGTGACTTTTCTGAATGACTGGGGATTTAAAGGTAAAAATGTATATTTAACACAGCATATTCTGTTTCATTGCTGTGCTGTTGTTTTTGGGGTTTTTTGCCTCACAATTTTTCTACCTGAAACAATCTTTGTGCTGACAAAGCATCCAAGTTTTGATTTAATTTTGGTTTCATCAGGTCACTGCTGTGGTAGAAAAACACCTCCATACAATGATGGAATATCCTGAGTTATCCACAGGGATCATGGACTCCAACTCCTGGCCCTGCACAGACACCCCAGCAATCCCACCCTGTGCATCCCTGGAAGAGTTGTCCAAACGCCCCTGGAGCTCTGGCATTTGGAGTTTTCTCCTTATAGATATCCAGTTATAGAAGAGAAAAATTTTAGCTGGAATAATATATCAAGGGAAAAAAAACAAAACAGGGGAAAGAGAAGAGCTGCAGCACATGGGCTGCCAGCCCAGCCTTGCGAGCCTCTGAATCTCTTGGTGCTCTCACCCAGGGGAATGGGGTGGGCTGAAAGGCTCCGTGTTTGCCAGGGTGTTCCAAAGGAAAAGGGAAAATCCTCCTGAGCTCAGCCAAAGGGAACCTGCAGCCGCTCAGGTGGGTGCTGAGCACCTCCAGCACCAATCCAGTGCTAAGGAGCTGAGTCCTGGAATGAGAGAATCCCAGAGTGGTTTGGGGTGGAAAGAACCTTAAATCCCATCCAGTGCCAGCCCCTGCCATGAGCAGGGACACCTTCCACTAGCCCAGGTTGCTCCAAGCCCCATCCAACCTGGCCTTGGACACTTCCAGGGATCCAGGGGCAGCCACAGCTTCTCTGGGCACCCTGTGCCAGGGCCCCACCACCCTCACAGGGAAGGATTCCATCTAACCCTGCCCTTTGGTAGTTGCAATTCCTCCTTGTCCTGTCCCTCCAAGCCCTTCCAAGTAGTCTCTCTCCATTTCCTGTTGTCTTCCTTCCTGTACCTTCAAGTACTTTCTTGTGACTCTGTAGCTCCTATTTGAGAAACAGATTTAATCTTCTGAAAGCAGTGAAAAGAAAAAAGTAAGGGAAAATAATAATTTTGGCGAAAAAGTTCATAGCAATAATTTGCAGATTTTAAAATTTTGATTCTGGAGTGGTATCAATTGCTATTTTTTCAAAACAGATATTGATCTACTAGTGTAGTAGACTAAAAAGTAATTTAGAAAGAAACCTGATTTCTCAACTTTAAAGTTACATCACTTTTTCAAGGCTCTCAGTTTCTGTGCCCTCATTCACCTTTAATTTGGCTGAGATTTGAGGCTCCAGAGGCAATATTTCAGTGTAAGAAATTTATAGGATTTACCTATATGGGAACACTTATGCAGTTCTCTTCTCTGCTATTTTGTGAAATGGATGCATTCAGTTGATGCTTAGCCCAAAAATGCAAGTTTGAGTAGACTCTCAAAGAGCCTGGGTTGTGACAAATGAAGGAGCTTCGCATAGTAGCATCTGACATGAAATAGAAAAGTTGAGGATTAAAGAAAAAAGCTTTCAGACCACATTCCAATCTAAGAAAAAAAAAAAAAGTTTATGCACGTCCTTGTGCCATGGAAATTTTTCAAATTTAAAAAAACTGTTTGAGGCAAAAAGGGGAAAAAACCTCCCAATGATATACTTACCCTAAGAGCTGTGGAATTCTGTCCCCAACGTGTGGCATCCCAGGATTGGCACAGACACAGCAGGAAGGGAAGGAGTCAGAAATCAATTGCTCTGAGGAAGGAGCTTTTCCTCTGCTATGCCCTCCTATCCCACTACAGCTGACGCTTACCCCTGGGAGACAATTAATATTGGTATTAGAAGTATTTCCAGGCTAATTATTTTCCTAGAGAAATGTCAAGATTCCTGCCATACCCAACACAAAACTTTTTTTGTCCTGAATTACATCTAGCAGTTTGCTAAAATGGCACTTTGGGGTTTGGGAGGAAGATTTTCAAAGGCACAAATGAGATGTGAATGTTACTGTAAATGCCTCTTTTTTCTTCCTTTTCTTTTTTAAAAAATGCTCTTGAAAAATAGCATTGTCTCTGCATACAATCAATTAGTTTTCACTCTGAGTTCAGTTAAATTCATCTGAACATCCACAGAAGTATTATTAGATATGTTGTTCAAAATATTAATTTTTCATTAAGCAAGTAGCAGACATATGAAAGGTTTTAAAAAATGAAATGCTTTTAATTATAAGAAAGTTAATCCTTCATTAACTTTCTACTGATTTCTAACTCTTAATGAATAACAATTTTATGCTTTGTCAAGGAAAGGTAAGTTGACCTTAACACTACCATAATGGCAAGCTCCTGAAGACATTGCTATTTCCCTTTTCTCCCTTCTGTGCTTCAGAAAATCATGTGCTTGATCTTTAAAACTGGGATCAATCCTAAGGCAATGCACAGCAATCTAACCAGCCTAGTGTGGATCCAGCAGAAACACAGGCTGGTTGCTCAGGACAATGCCCTGATCCCCACAGGTAGGATCTTGAAAGTTATCATAAGGGAAGAGCCCAGTAATGAAGTAACAAAACCAATAGTAGATGGAGCTGATGTTCCCAATCCACCCATTTTCCTGGAATCTAGTCACCGGTTGTATGAAAGAAGCAAAATTATGCTTAGTTGTTTTTTCTTTCAGTCCACTGTTAATGGATTATTCCCTTGCTCTGTGTCCTCTTAGGGCTTCTCTTTGTTCCAGGTAAACAGCTATGGTAAAGTAAATCTAACTTAAGCGAACACAATCCTCACAGGTCTGGGGTGACTGCAGAGACATCCCTGTAACTGCTGAATTTCTATGATGACATGGTTTAAAAGTCACAGTAATTCATGGTTCTGTTTCGGTCCCAGCTGCTCCTCCGCAGGCCATAGACATCCTGAATTGTGTTCCTACAGCAGAAAATCTGGGGATGTGTCTGGTGTTACCCTACAGCAGTCACCCAGCCTGATCGCTCATGGCTGTGTTCACAGACATGGGAGATAGCTTGTTTTCCTTCAGGAATACATGGAAATCCTTGAGGAGGGATAGAAGTTATGTATGGCTTCATGAGAAACCATTCCAGTGTAGCTAGCAGGACACAGAATGCAGGGATCCTTCACTGGAAACCTCAGCATAGGAATGGGAAGTGACCTAAATTCACGTGGTTCTTTCCTCTTGCTATCTTACAGTAACTGTGAGATGATTCAGTCCTTGCTGTGTGAACCTGACCCAGGTGTAAAAAAGGAATAGCCCTATTTCTCCAGCTACCAACACAGCTGTGAAACAAATTGACATCTTCTCACTGTCCTACAACTCCTGCAGAGCTGAGCTATTCGTACTGTTGGCAATGTGACTTGCAATGAGAATTACTCATTGACAACCTTGTTCCTCACAACCTTTAGGTTTAGATTAGTTAAATCCCTTTGCCTTGGCCACAAGATGGTTGTTGTTGTGACCCAGGCCTACTAAAACATTTCTGAGGTGTATTCTAGAGAGTGGACTGAAATCACTCTTGAGATTTTAAGAGTAGTAAAATTTAGGTTAACAGAATTTTCTTACCCCTGCCTCCACAATCCAGATCTACATCAGCACCAATTACAGCCAATATTTTCTTAAAACTCCTCTGGAACTTCAATTTGTCAGCCTTTAGCAATTTTATCTTCTGTCTTATGTGCAGAACCAGTTTCTACATGTTGGGTAAGTAAAATATTTGGCTGGGGAAGGTACAACATGAGACACATCTGAATAGAACCTGAGAAACAGCTCAGTCTGTACACTTGGAAATGATAAGTGTTTGGTTTAGCTAGAGTGGGATCCTGAAAAAAAGACTTTTCAGAAGTCTACTCTTCATCTACTAATACTGCAATGATGAATGATGTACCCTCAGTACATTTCTGTGGAGAAAGAATAATCCTCAGTTGCGGGTAGAACTGCCCTGTTTTCCTCTAATTGATTAAGACAAACAATCCCATGAGCTATGATGTCAACGAATGTCTTTATTATAAAAAAAAAGGTTTGGAGTGCTCAGAATCAAAAAAGTAGAACACTGTTAATTTAATTGCTGGGAGATAAGTTTGATCAAAGCTGAGGAATGTAGACTGCATCCTCAAATATAAGTAGCTTCATTTAGAAAATGGACTTAATAACAAGCACATTTATTCATTGTTGGAGACTTGTGAGTATTAATATTTGATCTAAAGAATGCCTTTTATTTAAGGCTCTTCCATTATTTACATTTATTATCCAGTTCTCTCCTGCCATTTCTCTCTGCCTTCACTATTGCTAAGAAATATGTAACCAAGATAATTACATTATCTCCCATCAGTGCTGCAATCTGCTTAAGTGGAAAGGCCAAACACAATATTGCAGTGCTGCTGCTGACAGAAGATTTAGCTAGAGCTGATTGTCCTCGGAGCAACTCACTCTTCCAACTTTCAAAGAAAGTCTGCTAAAACCTGGGAAGTTTACTCTTCTCCAGAGGGCTGGAACTGAGCTTTTGTTCTGAGACCCAAAGAGTCAAATGCTAAGGGTAGCACGAGGAAACTAAAGTGAATTTCTGGCTGATGCACGAGTCCATGTCCGGTGGTGATGGAATAATGGAATTTTTATGTTTGGAGAAGAGCTCTGAGGTCTCGAGTCCAGCTGGAAGCGTAGCACCAACACCAGGATCACCACCAGACCTTGTCCCCAGGTACCACCACATCCACATGTCATCTGAGTACTTCAGGGACAGAGACTCAACCACCACTGCCTTCAGCTGCCTGTGCCATGAAAATTTTTGTCCTGATGTCCAATCTAAGCCTCCACTGGAGCAACTTGAAGTCATTTGCTCTTGTCCCTTGTTCCCAGGGAGCAGAACCTGACCTGGCTCCAGCCTCCTGTCTTGTGGACTTGTGGAATGCAATCCAGAGCTGTCAGCACAGCTCACATAAGGGGATGACCCTGAAAAATAAACAATCCATTTCACCATACAACATATTTGGCTCATTTTTTTAACCGATTTATGGCTTTTGGATTTTTTTTTAAATTAATTTTTATCTTTACTTATTTTTATTTTGCAAAGAAACATCACAACTTAGCAACCCCATCCTGTGCATTCATCATTTTTTAAAGCAGTAAATATATTTGGAATTGTTTGATGTCCTGCTTGGATGTTTCAGCCTCATTCAAATCCTAGCCAATGTAAGTATTGGAGAAAATATTTCCATAAGGGTGGCCTTTCACAACACCTTGTTTGCAAAACTTTGGGTTTTAAGGTATTTATTTTTCTTTCTCTTATAAAGGTACTTGTGTTTTGGATACAACTGCCTGGAACAATCGGAAAAACCTTACACCACAGCCAGGACAATTTAGTCTAATATCACTGGCTCTTCTTTCCCTGAGAACGTGCACACTGGGTAGGATATTAGAGCTGTGCTGAACAAACTTCACGACCTTAGAGAGAAGATGGCCACCACAGCAATGAGAGGTGACATTTGGTTTGATGGCATCCAGAAATTCCTCTGCTCAACTTTGTGCGTATGGCCCTAGAGCCACTTTTTTTCTTTTTTTTAACTCAGCTTCACAATACTTCGTGGCAGCTTCCGAAGAAGACCAAGTGGAGGAGGTGGGTTCAGAAGAAGTCTGGCAAAGACAAATCTATTGTAGATTTTGGAACTTTCTTAGCTTTTGCAACAATGACCTTCTTAATGCATTTTGCAGGTGGAAGAGGAGTTCCCAAAATTCTAGGCATCTAATGAGAGAACAAAATAATCCATTGCACCTTCAAAAAATATTTTTTGAGGAATGTTAGCTATATAGTTAGCTATATAGATACATTCATTTAACTTCATTTCCAGCAAGTTTTAGTGGTGCTAATGAGTATTTTAAATAATTTTAGACACATCAACAGCTGTAAGTTGGGATTTAGTTTATAACTAAAAGTTTCAGTCAATGTCATACCCTGAGTATGGTTCTCTCATGTCTTATGGTTACACAGCAGATGAATTCCACAAGGCAGAGAAACAGTCTCTTCTGAGAAGCAAACATCTATCCAGGAGGAAATAAAACTGCAGAAATCCTGTCTGTTTCTTACTCATAAGATTAAAATATCATTTTTGCTTTGTCACAGATTAATGGCTGAAAAGTTTAAATATTCCTGTTAACCTGCCCTTGATCAATGCTGCAGATTGTTCCAAGGCACTCACAGCTCAGAGCTTTGTAAGAAATTAAAAAGACAAAAGAACAAATTTGGCTTTTTCCTTGTGTGTGCCTGGAAAGATAGAATTTTTTTTTTTAAACCCTAATGATCAACAAACATTAAAAAAACCAAAAAAAAAAAAACCAAAATAAAAAAACACAAACAAACAAACAAAAAAAGCCAAAACCCTAAATTTTTAGTAGTTGTCTTTATTCTTGGAACTAACAAGTTCTGAAGACTTTCTGAAGCTTATCCTATTGTTGGAATGTTTATGGAGAGCACAGGATTCCCTCTAAGAGTCATCCCATTTTCATTTGGCATGAGTAAAAGCTGCATGACTATGAAACACCAACTTGAAAATTAAAATGTTTGGGGATTTTTTTGAGATGCATAGTCACCTACACTGCATATTCACTTTGGTTTCATCAGGTGTTAAGGAAAAAAACCTCACAAAAGTCTTCAAACTCTTATTTTTGTGTTGCTGTCATACCATTTTTCCACACATAGTGCTACTGCTCCATGGAGAGAAAAAAGACATAAAAATTCTGTCTTGGCTGTTTCAGGGAGTCATCCCACTCTAACTGCAAAATCTTATAGCTTTAATAACTTGTGAAAATCATACATGTAAGGATTTGGCCTTGTTTCTGACTCATGGAAGCATTTCCCTTATTACTGGAAATTATTCCCTTATTATAGGATATAATTCCCTTATTATAGGAAATTATTGCTGTGCAGTAGTCAGGCATTATGTTTCTGTTTTGGGCATAGTCCTTATGTCACCCTGAGCTTCTTCAACTCTGTTCTTGTTCCTTTCCTTGTCTACCCATAACATCAACATTGTTTTCATTGACAATTCTGAGTAAATTATTTGTCTCTGATAAAACTGCAAAAGATAAGAATGAGACATGGAAATGTTGGGGAACAACACAGTCACCAGATCTTTTCTTCCCACCAATTTAAGGTCTGTACTGGACTTACATGACAAGGTTTAACATTACATTTTTTGGCTGTTTCTCACTATGCTACTCTGTTACTAATTAGCAATAAATTGAATTATTCTTCCCCAGTTTGAACTGGTTTTGCCTGTATGGTAGCTGATGAATAATCTCCCTGTTGTTATCTAAACTGACAAGGCTTTTTTTTTTTTATATTTTCTGTCCTACCTTGTTGAGGAGAGAGAGTGAGACAGAGGCTTGGAGGGCACCTGGTCAATCCACTTGAAGTTATATTAACAAGTCAACTTTTATTGCTTTAAAAATTACAAACCGACATTCAGCAGCTAAAATAAGAGTTCATTTAATTGAAAAGGTGCAAGGCTATTTGTGTTTAGTATCCTACCATGCAGAATATAACTTCTAAGTTCCAAAATCAAAAATCAACATATTTAAAACCATAATCAAGATTACTAAACCTGATCAAATAAACAAACTAAAATACTGGAATTGCAGTATCTCTGAAGGAATTGATATCTCCGGCCATAAAAGTAGCACGGGCTTTATACACCCATTATTTTAATTACTGATGAAATAATTTCTGGAGCTAAATAAAAATTACAATCAATATCTAAGTAAAATCTTTCCTAAAAACTCTCTAAAATGCTGGAGGTGTCATGTGAAAAGAAGGATTAACTTCAAGAGAAATATCCCATGGAAACTGAGTATCTTTTGGTGTAAAATAATTCCTTTAGCTTGGTGCTTGCAAATTTAATATGGTGCTGTCAATGCCATGACTAAAAATATTAGATTTTTGGACTGTGTAATTCTATGTAATTCTGCACATTTCTCCCCTGAAATGTGAATTCCAAGTCTGGGGCAACATGAAATATCTCTAAGGGAATTGTCCAGGAGTCCTTCAGTGCCTCACAACATGCATAGTTTTGGTTTTCTACTTGGAACAGATTCCTGAGCTGAATTGTCTCTTATACATATATATATATATATGTATGTATAAAGATATTTGTATAATTTTTTTAAAAAATTAAATTATTTTTAACTCAATACACCTCATTGGCTTTCTTGCCATCCATCATCTCAGGGGGTTTGTGAAATAGGAAGTTTTTCAAAGCAGAAGGAACATAACACTTTAAAAAGATGTGTGAAAATGGAACCACATTTCTTGATAAGCCAGGCTTTTCCAGCTGCCCCAGATTATTTTCAAGTTAGGAGGACTATTTTTCAGAAACTGGGGACGGGGAATCTCTCTTTGGAGGCTGGGATTCCTCTGAAGACCTGTGAATCCTAAAATCCTGTCCTGTGCAGGGCCTGAAGTTGGACTCGATGATTCTCATGGGCCCCTTTCAACTCTGGATATTCTCTGACATCCAACACAACATCAAAGATCATCTGCTACCTCCTGAACTGGAGAAATAATTAATTTGCACTGGAATTATTTTTTCTCAGAGGGCTTTAACTTCCTCGAGCGCTCCTCACTGTCAGTAGTACATAAATAATGAGTCAGAGCAGAAGCACTGCTCACACAGAGCTCTGCCCTCCTGTCAAACCCTGACTGCTGCTGGGTAAATTGCAAAAAAATAGAATGCAGTGCCTGTTTTTTAGGAGTTTCTAAACAGAGCCATTTGTGTATTATATATATATACTTTAAAGAAAACCAGTATCTTCATGTTATCCTTTCAACCTTACTTACTCAATATCTCAGAATGTTTTGGAAGAACGTGCTATCTACATTCCTATAGATTTTATTTTTCCAGACTCTTCTTCACATTTTTTAAAATTTGTTTTTCTGTAGAGATAATATATCTTTAAAAGCAGAAAAAAAAACAAACAAAAAAAACCCCTCAACAAAGCCAAACCTCTCTGTAGGGAGATTTTGTGTCGGGAAGTGAATGAACCTCAGTGAGAGCAGAGTTCCTTAAATTTCAATGTGTATCATTATGCTACATAAGTAGACTGGAAAAGATAACCATACATTTTAAAGCTGACTTCTCCAGCCTTGAAAAGCAGTAATTAAGGTAAAGAAAGTCCAGGGAATGTTCTCTACAGAAATAAAAATAATGAATGAAAGAAGAAACCATTTCTCTGCAGTACATTATTCCACAATAATTAACATTTTTTATTGCTACGTATATATCTCCAATTAGCTATCTGAAAACTGAGGTCTGAGTTAATTGATTCTGTTATACTTGTGTAAATCTCAGCTAATCCTTGTGCTTCAGCAAAGCTGCTCTGGTGAAGCTGATGGCAGGATCTGGTCAGCCATATGGACTGCTTTGATTATCCCAGACTGCTCATTTAGGAATGTACAGTAACTAATGCAGATTAATACAAGTATTTAGTTGCAAAAATAGAAAAAATCAAATATTTCCCGTCTTCCTGCATGAAAAAATATCATCTAACTACTATACTGTTTAGGAACATAATAATGAAGTGAAAGGATAAATTTTGATTTGGAAGTTTGTGCTTAAACCAGCACAGTTTTCTACCTAATCTGACCTTTTACTTTATTTTACATAAGGTTTTGCAATTCCAGTGTATCTTCTATCTAGCAAAGACTGAGACAAATACAGAAGATGGCATAACATAAGAATTGTATATATATATATATTTGTATATAAATATATATATAGACACATATACTGGCAGTGGTGTTACCAGTAAAACTTATCAGGAAATATTACTGAATATGCATTCTTAACTTCCTTTTCTTCAGCTGATGCCAATTATTAAATTTATTGAAATTCAGTAATTTGATCTATTTTTTCCAAGAATGTACATTTTTATGATTTGGAAGGGAATGCTGCTTTGATATGATTTTTCTCACCTTTCAGAATCTTTACATACATTTTTGTATAGAGCGTAGAACTGTTAATTTGGAAAAATCTGCTGATATATGGGTTTGTCTTCTTAGACTCTGAACTACTTTGGGAAAGTTTGACAATGTGTAGTTTTCAAAGTACCTAAGCAATATTTCTCTGTGATAAAATACCTTTTGAAGAGTATGTTGAAGGCTTTCTTTCTAATTAGCTGGGAAAAAAAACAAATGTAAAAACATTAAAAAACAACATTAAAATCCATAAAATTTCAGTGTATACAAACTCCTCTGCTGCCTTTCTCTTTGGCATAAGTATATCTCAGGTTCTCACCATGAACCAGAGTGCTGGAAGCCTTTGAGTTCAAAGGGGCTCAAACTCAAATCTAACAAGTGTAGAAGCAGCACAAACCTTCTTAGCAGAGAAGAAAAAAAAAAAAATATTCTGGTGACAGCAAGTGGGCTGGAAGGGTGAGGCATTCAGCTTCCCTTTATTACGGATTTGGGACTGACATGAGAGCTGAGGGACAGGGGAGGAGCAAACACTGGAGTTTTATGGGGTAGAAACTGGAGTACTGCTTCCTTTCCCACTTCTCTTTCTTCCATTACTTCTACTCCTCTGCAGGGCTTTCCTGTGAAAACCCCACTTTTTTGAACACCCTAACCAGCAGCAGAATTGATTTAGAATTAATTTAGAACACTGGGATTTTACCATAAATGTAATTTTGAAGCCAGATTTAGTAATAATAGTGTGTAATTATGTACATATTATGTAAGATCTTTTTCAACATCTTGTTGCACAAGCGCTTTTTCATGAAATACATTCTTGCTAAGACTGAACCAGTTACCACAAGCCCTTTCTAATTAAGAATTATTTCCATTTTAAAGTGAAAACCCCAGTTGCTCATGTTTATTTCAGGCAAAGATATTACAGATGTCAAAAAATACAGAGCTATCAGGCTAAAAATCTGAATGAGATTTTTGTTTTTAATGATAGCTTGCATACAATATTAAAACAGACAAAAAAAATTGCTGAAGGTTGTTTGCAAAAGCAACAGAACAAAAAATAGAAGCTAATAATGCTTCCTTCCCAGGGATAGCTGGCTTGCTACAGAATATTCCAGCTGGCAGGAAGCCATACATTTATGGACTCTTGTTGTAATTTGGTTCTGCCCATAAGTAACGGGGGTTGATTTGTTACTTTAAAACTGCTCATGCAACAGAAAGCTCCAAAAATCAAAACCCGCCTCAGCTGTGCTCCTGACATTCTTCCTGAAGTAAGCAGGAGAGGCCATTTGGTTGTCTTATTTCTTTGGAGCCAATACCTGCCTTAGATATTGATTTTCTTACCGAGGTGTGGGTTTCAAGAAAGTGAAAAGCTCCGTAGTGTGGAGCTCCTAAATGCGGAGGCACACAATGCACATAGCATTATTTTAGCTCTTAATGGAAAACAGCCTCAAGAAACAAATGGTTCTGGTTCTAGTAACGTCTCTAACAATGTCTCTAAGCCCTAGCTTAAACTGCCAGAGCTCAGTGCTGACAGTGAGCTCTTACCTGTGAGAACAGCCCACACCAGTCTTTTCCACAACTCCTTGCAGCTGGAAGTGGCTGGGCTCAGGAGCACAATGGTCACTTCTCCAAGAGGTCCAAGGAGAGGTCCAGCGTTAAAGAAGGAGGTCAACATATTTTTCTCCTATTTTTGAGCTGTTCAAAAACTGTTTCATTTAGCAGTTTTACCTTGTGCTATCCAAACTGTTCCAGTTCTTCAGCTCAGGTATTTAAGGTGCAAGCCTAAATCCAAATCAAAATGAAAAGATCCCTTGGACCAGAACTCTCATATATCTTAGATAAAATGCCCAATACTTTAATGCCACACCAAAACATAGTATTTTTCTTTTCTGTATTTGAAGGTGGTAAAAAAAAGGTTATCTGGCTTACTAAAGTTACCCTCTGAAGGAACCAGCAGATTTCCACTGTTTTCCATCATAAAGAAATGAAGAAATAATACTTTTACTGACACAGTACATTAAAAATTACCACTTGTGTTAATTTGAGACCTGGTGCTTCAGGTAAAACTGGGATTCCAAACACTGCCCTCAATACATGTTCGCTGAATATACAGCTGGTATCTTTGCTCCCTTTATCACAGTTTGTTGTTCGTGGTCTTTCAATGAGAAAACTTCATTAATTATCTACAATTTTGATTTAGCCTGTAAGGAAAAAAAAAAGGCCCAAAAAACACAAAGGAATATAAACAAACAAACAAACAAACAAACAAACAAAAACCCCTCAGAACTCCCAAGCAAACAAATGAAAATAGAACCGGAATATAACCCAAAGTAATTACTTTGAATTACTCCACAGTAATTCAAATTTACTGAATGACAAATTGTGAGAAATGACCCTCATTTTAGAATTTCAAAGGTTTATTAAACTTTAACAAAAAATACAACAAAAGACTGAATCAGGAAAAAGGACATTGCTGACAGTCCCCATGGCTGGCAGCCACGTGCTCATTTACAAAGTGGATGCTCTGCCTTTTTTATTCTTAGCCCTTCCCAAAGTCTGGTCAGTAAACTCTTTTCTCCTGTCCATTGGTGGATATTATTTTCTTATATCTTGATTGAAGGTCAGGAGTTGCAATGCCACAACTCCTAGTAACAAGCCAGTCCTCCCCCAGATGCTGCGATTACCAAGGCTTTACAAAGGGGACAGGAAAGGGCACTGTGGGAAGACATATTGTAATAACACATGTCTAGAAAAGCTTCTCTTAAGATACACATAATATTAATCTTTTAATTGTGAGGGCCAACCATCACATCACCCACCTATAACAAAAATACATTCATAAAATGCATAGATGCACGATTTCTAGGCCAAAATTTTATTTTTTTAAAATATGTACTGGAAGAATAGCATTTTTCCGGCAACAGTCAGAAATCAACCGAGCATTCTACCTAAGTCAGGTGCTGTTTGTGATCTTTAGGGAAGCCTATATGGTGCCTTGGGAAGAAGAAATGTTTAGTGGATTCAAGATCCTCCTTAGTCTAAGTTGATATCTGGGATCTCAGTCCTTGGAAGTCTTGTTTACTCCTGGGGCCCAGGACTGAGCAGTCTGTGCTGGCTTTGGCTGCAGCAGCTTGGTTGGACCTTCCTGGGGTCAGTACAAACCCCATTTATTTTAAAATTATGTAATCATATTTTAGAAATTATAATACTTCTTATGAGGAATTTTAGGGTTTTTTCCAAGTTGTCTTTTTACAACTGGCATTAATGGCCTTTGATAACATCAGCTAACTCTATTTATATTAGTGATAGAATGCATGAGCTGATTTACACCAGCTTCGAAATACAAAAATCTCCTTTCACATTTGGGACATAAATTGCAATTGAATCAGAGAATTTTATTTGCACATTTTATCTGTACACTTTATGTGACAATAGTCACCGTGACAATCAGAAGGATGCAGTATGCCAACCTCTCTATATGGGTTAACTGCAACAGAAATGCATAAAAATCTCTTCCCCGTAGTTATTTTCCAACTCATAAAGAATGTCCCAATCCTTTACTGTGTTATTAACAACTTACTGCCAATGAGAGAAATATCAGGTCATCATCATTCACTTCTGTCATTCAGAGGAGCTGTGTTATGTCATGTTCAGCTATAAGCCCTAAATGTACCTTTCTTCCTCCAGCTCCCAGTTTACCTGGAGCATAGTACTGCTGTTGTAAAGGCAAGAACAAGAGACCCTTTCACACCAGCTTATTTAATTTATTTGGTTATTTCTGTCACTGGGTTATGCAAAAATGAAGAACAAATATTACTGGAAGTGTGAGCCATAGAGAAGAAATTGCATCTACGCTACCTACCTGAAATAACAATTTGATCTTTTTCATAACTACAATTTTTATGTTCTCTAGAAACCAGGATGTCAGGAATAGCTCCTGCAATATTCCAGAGCTATCCTGATCTCACTTCACTCATAATTTGCTCATCACCAAAATTTGGATTATTCATGTTTCTCTTTGGCTATAGGTGTGATCAAATACCCTCCCTTGAAAGCTTCTCTTATCCCCCCCCAAGGTATAATTCATTTTTTCTTGCTGTGTTTATTCATATTTCTGATCTGCTTGGTGAGCACCTAACCCTATGTTCACCCACAGCTGTGTCCTCATCCCCATGTCCCCCAAACCCTAGATCTCAATGGGAATGTAACATCCTGTTTGAATTGGATAGGGCCATTCCTACAGGAATTATTTGTGACTGATAACAAAAATGCAATGGAAAAATGGCCTCCTAAACACACACCTTGCTAAATTCATGGTCATGACATCAAGATACCCTTTTTCTCTTGTGACTTTCAAAGACATTGTTGGTTAAAGCATCCACAGCTGCTCTAAAATGAATGTCTGAAACCATTGCCAGTCACCTGTAGCAGCAATTCATGAATCTTGAAAACATCAGAAAGGACTCAATTCTATTTAATCATTTTCCCATAATACTTTTCCCACATTCTATATTTTGAGACAAGTAAATAAAAAAATTATAAAAGAGAAAAACCAGACTTTTCATCTTCTCTGACTTGATTGAGATGAACTTGATTGAGACAGTGAAAACAGAAAGTGGCAGGAAGTCTTTTTCTCCTTCATTGATTAAACGCTTCATTTTTTTCCTAATTTGGGATGTGGGGAAGAGAAAGAGCCTCAAATGACCTATGAAACAAGGGGAAATTTCGTATTCCTTTGTGAAAATTGGTTATTAAAAACCAGCATGCAAATTGGTTAAAATCACACCGTCAAAGCTTCCATTTCTATCTGCAAAAATCAATAGTCAAAAATAATTTACTTAAACTGTTTTGTCAAAATGTTTCAATTACTTGACCCCCCCCCCGTTCAATCCAGAAATGTTTTCATTTTACAGATGTAATAGTTTAGTGGTCAGTTAGTGTGAGTGGAAGCTTAAAGGAAGGATTTTCTCGCTATTCCCCTGCATAGGAAGGACGTGGATCTGTTGGAGAGTCCAGAGGAGGCACCAGGATGATCAGAGGGACAGAGCAGCTCTGCTGGGAGAAAAGGCTGCGAGCTGGGATTGTTCAGCCTGGAGAGGAGAAACTTTTTGGTGGCCCCATAGTGGTCTTCAAGTGCCTGAAGGAAATCTATGGAAAACATGGTTTACAAGGACCTGGAGTGACAGTACAAGGGGGAATAGTTTCCCACTGCCAGAGGGCAGGGTTAGATGGGATATTGGGAAGGAATTCTTCCCTTTGGGGGTGTCAGAGCCTTGGCACAGGGTGTTCAGAGAAGCTGTGGCTGCCCCTGGATCCCTGGAAGTGTCCAAGACCAGGTTGGATGGGGCTTGGAGCAACCTGGGACAGAGGGAGGTGTCCCTGCCCATGGCAGGGGGTGGGACTGGATGGGCTTTAAGGTCCCTTCTAGCCCAAGCCATTCCATAATTCCATGATTGGTGTCCTCATCCTTCACCCACCAATGGAGAATCAAACTGTTTTCTAGAAGATATGAAATTTCCATTTCATTACTTACATAACAGTTTTTAAGTGGTTTCTTGCAAGATCTCCCTGTGTGTGAATGGTTGTATTGAATGACCTTGTTTTAGACACAGAGGTAGGAAAAAAGGTAATAAAAAGTTTATTATTCTGTGAAAAGAGCACATTCTTAGGTCTCTTGCAATTTAATATGGTGCATCCTACATGGAGTTTTATGTACGGGAGATTAAGAGAGAAGTCCATATGCCTCTTCTCTGGTACAGGATCCATTGGCTTTGTTTTTCTGTTTGTTGTTCTCCAAGAAGACATCTCTGTGGGGTTGCATTCAACGATTCCATTTGAGAATAGCCCATATCTGTGGGAATTGCCCATGCAAAAGGGTACATTCCTCATTCCTATGCAATTTTCAAGAAAGTACATAATGAATTTTACCGAATTCATAATTTCACTCAAACTTCTGTAGTAGCTACACAAGGTTAAATCAGATTGAAATACAACACACAAGGCATTTATATTGAGGAAATGTCCTGTATTTCTTTTATTCTATCGCATAACCTTCTAAATGTAATTTTATGTGATAGTAATCTTTCTGCTATATCTCCAAGAAAATAAGAAATTAAAACTTCAAAGCTGACTGGGAATTTTTACTGTTTTTTAAAACTCTGTTCTGTTTTAAGCCTGTAGTCCTCTTAAAATTGATGCCTCAATATTCTTTCATTTTAAAGTATCCTTAATTACAGTGAGGAAGAATGGAGATTGAATGTGTTCTGCTTAAGAAGCGCAAATAGAAGACAAATTAGGGAGTCTATTTATACTACAATTAAATTTATAGTATTCTGAATAAAACATTCCAATTTATCTTTAATTGTTTTGAACTGAAATATGGGGGTATGTAGTTTTGTGCTCTCAGTTTGGATACTTTACTTTTTATCATATCAGCTATCATCCTGAAGCTGCTGAGGGGAAACAGGAGGTATGACTAAACCAAAGGGAAAATTTAATTTAGACAATGTTTCACTATTAATAACAATATTATTATTATTATTATTATTATTATTAATATTTAAAAGGTACAGTTACTTCCAAACTGTGGTTTGATTTAACTTCTTCGATATGGTTTTGGAAGATGACACCTATAATGTATTGGAATTGCAGTAACCACTGAAAAAATTGGGATTCTGGAAGAGAAAAAGACTGGATAAATCTATGTATTTTGTGGCAGCAGCTTTGTTGTCCAGGGCAGATGTTCAGTCATCTATATCCTTGGTCTGATTCTACATTTGATGCAGTATTGTGAGGCAAAAATAAAGAGAAACAAGCAATAGTAGAGCATTTGCAGAGTGAAGAAATTGTTTTTCTAGCTCCATGGAAAGGAATATTATTGCTAAAACTGAGGTAATGTTTAAAAAAACATCTAATAAATGCCAATGACTTTGTGATTGTGAAGGTTTTTGTCATGGTAGAACATGTGGAGAGTTGATGAGACCTTTTTTGGACAGACACATAATTAAGTTTTCAGTTCATCTTTAGCCATGCCAAGTAAATTCATAAACCAGAACTACACATTCTGCTCTCTGCATATGCTGCATATGCTGCAGGATGACTACTGGGGCAATGGTTTGGGGATGAGAAAGTCTGAAAAGCAAAATTACAGCTGAAAATCTCTCATAGCTCGGTATTTTCCAGGATAAAAGATGAAATTTTGTGTATCACTGATAAAATAACCCTCTCACCACATTTTTGAGGTCTAAGGCTCCATACGGTCGTACAGACTTGCAAATCTTGTTCTAATGACAAAACTGAATGTTCTCTGTCCTGTTCCTCAGACCACCATCACATATGGGCTGGTTCAGAGGGGGAACCATGAATTATTTATCTGGCAGATTATTTAAACTGCCATGTGTGTTTGAAGCTGTTGGCAAGTCTGAAATGGCATAAGTGGCTTCACAGGAGATGGATCAGGAGGCAGAATGCAAGCAAAATTGCCCAAATTATGTGATGAATATAATTTGTTGCTAGCTACTGATTTATTGTATAATTTTCACCAGAACTGGCAGAAAATCAAGAGGGAAACTGGTTAGAGTGAGTCATCATGTAGTCAAGAAAAGCAAATTTGAAGACTCTCCTGAAATCCCAGTGTCCTGATGAAGAACTGAATGAAGAATGAAGAACTGAAATCCAACTTGAGTATCTGTGTGTACTTGCTACCAAAAAATCCCTAAACCAACCAAACAAAAAGCCATAACAATAAAGCTACAAAATGAAGAAGTGGATTTAGCAAAATCTTCTGTGTTGTTCTCCAGAGGAGTAACCCAGTAAGGAGCAGCATGATTAAGACTCACACTCCAACCTGAAAACCAGGAAGTGTTCACTGGCTCCCAGATTTGATATAGAGTAAGCACATCTTGCAGGATCAGATTCCAGTAGCTCCAGCCAGTGCAGTCAAGGCCAGAAATTAATATTTCATTGCTGATGAAGGCAATAAAGGACGCTGAGATACGAAGGTCCTTGAGTCCAAGCATTCATTAGGATGTTTTAAATTTCTCTTGACATCTGGTTCAGATAGCTGAAAGAGTGCACAGTGAAATGCCACTCGTTCTTCCAGTTTTGGCTTCTGAGCAGTCACAGAACCACAGGAACACTTACATAAAGTCTTATTGCAAAGGCTACCCTTCCTGTGCTATAAATGCAGCTTTTCTGTGAAAGTTTGCAGAACTCAAAAAGAGGAGAGAGATTTCTCTGTAGGTTATTACTGAAGACACTACTTAGGATTCAAGTTTTCTTCTTGAAAATGTGCAAGTTACTGCAGGATCATTTTTTGTTTTACCCAGCTGGGGGAACATCAGTAGTCTCCTTCCAACACTTTTTTTATTGGAAATGCTACATGAACTTCCTTCATTTCACAATTTAGAAGAGCAAATTGGTGCCATTTATTTGCAAGACACTGAAGCATTTTACATCCAGTCTTGAAGGGGCCTTTTACCTTTTAGATTCCAAGCTTTCATACGACCTTTTCATGAACATTAACCACTCCTGCTCTTTCTGAATTATTAAACTTGCAAAACAGGACATGTTCCATGAACAGGAAAATACTAATATGAGTTTGAGAGACACTTGATTAAAAAAAAAAAAAAGAAAAAAAGAAAAATAAAAAATAAAATATCATCTCTAATTGAGTAGGTAGAATTTAGAAATTGAAAAAAACAATTTTTTTTTTTTTGTATTTTTTACTGTTGTCAGACGTTTCCAGATCAATCCACACCTTCTCTTTACCATATTCTTGCCTATACTGTGTATGGATAAGGAGTGTTTTAAAATACACTACTAAATATGTTAACTTTCTATTTTAATTTTTTTTTAAATTTATTATTTAAGATTAGGCTAAATCTCTATAGAATAAAAAAGTTGAGTCTTCCCACCTAAGCCTTATCTTTCTTTTATCTCTTTACTGCTGTGAAGGAGAATAAAACTGCACATTTCACACTCCAAGTAGCAATGTATTTTTAAATCGTGCAACAGCCATAACAGCACCAAGCAACAACTGTAACCTTTACTGAAAATCTGTAATGTCAGGGGGCTCTTTCCTCATAAACACTTCACAAATATTATACAGACAATTTAATTAATGTAGGTGATTGAGGTTATTAAAAATCAGCCAGATGAGGTGATGGTTTGTAATCTGTATTACTCAAAAGGGGGTGAGAGTCTAAGTTTCCTATAAGCAACTTCACTTCCATACAGTGAACCATATCCAAGGAGAGCTACTTAAATACAATATGTGGAAGAAGAAAGGAGGGGAATGAATGACACTCCTGCTTGAAAAACATGGCCATAGTTCAGTGCTTTTCTGCTGATATCTAATTATTTTCTGCTGCTAAAGCATAAGCAGATGTAGTTTCATTTGTGCACTCAAAATGCTGTGAACTGTCTGTGAAATTCAGAAAAAAATTAATATTCTTATTTATATGAAAGGCCAAAGTTATTCTTACTACTTTTAGTATTGTGACATCTCTGTAAACAATCTTTTCACATGTACATGAAATGAGGATTCCCACAGTGTCCTCATGTTTTCCGAAATTTCAGTTTTCAGAAATTGTCTGGAGAATGAATTAGGTAAAAAAATTAAGGGCGGGGGGAGACAGAAATCTTTTATTTGTCACTGAAGGTTTAAACAAAAATATTCCTTCCAGTATATCTGAGGTTGGAGCCAGCTGGGGGTCAGGGTCAGTCTCTTCTGCCAGGTAACAAGTGACAGGAGAAAAGGAAACAGCTTCAATCTGTGCCAGGGGAGATTTAGCCTGGATATTAGGAAAAAAAATCTTCAAGGATACAAAGCCCTGGAACAGGCTTCCTAGGGCAGAGGTAGAATCACATACCCTGAGAGTCTTCAAAACACTTGTGGCTGTGGCACTTGGGGATGTGGTTAGTGGTAAACATGCTGATAGTAGAGATGGCCGTGATGATCCTGAAGGTCTTTTCCAACCTTTGTGATTCCATAATCCCATGTACAGGGGACAGCAGAGCCCCAGGTGCATCCTGGACGCAGCCCCTGAGCTCTGCTCTGTGATCCTGGGCACTGCTGGTGAATCCCTTTGGAAGCATTCTCATTATTCCCAGCAATATCGCTGATTTACTTCCTTTTATAGACTGAAAAGTTGTGAGTTCATACAGATTCTGCTAACATATTATTTGCTCACAATTACCTGGCTTCATTAACAGAGGGCATTTGTCAAGTTGTTCATTGGTCTGGGTCTTCAAAGAGACAAGAGCAGTTGTTGGTTGCTGTAAAGTTTTTACTGCAGAAGTACATCAGTCTCAAAGGCAAAGAGCTCAGAATAGTAAAGTCCGTGCTGAAGCTTTCTGGCACAGAATCCCAAGTGGAAGCAGAAGCAGCAGCAGCAGCTCCCTGGCATCTCTTCTCCTTCTTCTTCTTCTTCTTCTTCTCCTTCTTCTTCTTCTTCTTCTTCTCCTTCTCCTTCTTCTTCTTCTTCTTCTTCTTCTTCTTCTTCTGCTTCTTCTTCTTCTTCTGCTTCTTTTTTATTCATAAATCATCCAATGAACTAAAAACACGAATCTAAAACATTCTTTCTACACCTAATAGAATCTTTATTCTAAAGTACGACAGTATTATCAGTTCTAACACGTAATTTATGCATATAGTTCTATCTAGTCACATAAATGGTTCTATCTGTTCTATTTAGAAAAGCAAGCAATGTTCTTACTATGTTTTCATTATATCTGGGGCTAAGTTTCTGAACTTTTAACTAGGCATTAGGCTGTTTGAACTTTAAACTGGACTTTAGGGCTTTTTACTCTCTTAAGGCTTATACTCTTATACTAACAGTATATTCTTACTTAGAACTAAGACTTACTCTTCTACTTCATATCTATATGACTTAATATTTCTATTTATTTAAAACTAAAACTTGCACTTCTACTTCATGTCTGTATGGTTTAATATCTTTTAATTTCTCTAAAGGTTTTAATCCAATCTCTGCATCCTTTTCTCTCTCTGAGGGACTCAGAGAGGCTTCTATTTATACACTCCAATAGGCATTATCTCCCAGCTTTTCTCACCAACAAAATCAGTCACTTAAATCTCGTTTCCTACATTGCTGCTTCTATTGACTTGATCATTATAGACCCTGGGTTCCTCTACTTTATATCTCTTTTGAAAAGCGTTGACAGAATATAATCTACATAATTTTAGGGGCTTTTAATAAATAAACACAACAGATTAAAAATCTGGAGGGGGGGGGGAAGTGCCAAACAGATAAAATCAGAGATAACAAAAAGGAGTAGAGGAAAATAATATGTGTATGGATTGAGTGCCACTAAGCAACATATCTTTTTTTTTTTTCCAATTAATTTTTGCCACCTTGCCTTTTAGACCTGTGGGTTTTATATAACTGAGGATACAGGTATTATCACCCCTTAGCTGGGGAATTAGGGATGTAGTAGATTACTAGTAGGTGCAAATAACTGAGGAAATTTTTAGAGGAAGAAAATAGGACTCTTAATATTGAGGACAGAGAATTATTTTTGCTCACAATAACATAAATTCAAGACTTTGATCTACTCTGTATGAGTACAGTGACAAAGCAAATAGAAACTCTTCATTTCTATGCCACTTTTTAAAAGTCATTGGCTGGCTAACAGCCAAAATCTTTAAATAAACTAATAAACATTGTCTATTGTAAAAATAGAAATAATTGAATATAAAAGAGGGAAGAAGACACATGGTGTACAAAAGAAAAAACCCTCAACATTTTCAAGATGATTCCAGTTCCTCTGAATGAGAGATGAACAGACATAAAAAATGAAATAAGCAGTAGGAAACAGCAAATATGTTCCATGAAATGTTATCATGTTACCCATGATGGTAGCAGACACATATTGTGGGAGGCTGGGAAACTCTATTTGCAATTCTAAGTGAACAAAATTAACATGAAGCAATATACAGGGCTTTTCTTTTCATTGTGTTAGAAATTGTGAGAGGAAATGAAGGTAAAATAGCCATAATTTTATAGGATTGGAATAGAAACCTGAAGAAATAAAACAGGGGAAAAATGTTGCAGGAAGAAAGATGGTATTGGATCACAAAAAAGCACTTAACAGTAAGAAAGGAAGATAAAATGCTCGTGAAATGCACAGATGAGAAAGAGAACAAAATCTAAAAGTCTTTTTGTTGTTCGATGGATAACATGTCCACATCTGCAAATTTTAAGAATTTGTGCCTTGGATAATTAAGTGAAAGGAAACACAATTTTTTTCTGAGTTTTCGAAGTGTGGGAAAGGTGCTTGGTTCAATTAATGATTGTGGACACGTTATCTTTTACAGCTATTTCAACATCTGCACAATGTGGCAACAAGGAACCGCGGGACTAATGCCAGTGGATTTTGGCTAATCATTCAACATCTGATAACTTGGTCAGCTTTCAACCTGAGGGGTCTTTTTATCTGCTGGCACATGGTAAGTTTATTTATAATGATGTGGTGGGAGATCCCATCAGAAGCTTTCCTAAAGCTGAGGTAACCAACACGCACTGCTGTCCCTTACCCTTTCCCTGGGGAAGGCAGTGAGTCTGGTCACCCTGGCAAAAATCACCCTGGCAAAACTCCCATCACCAGATTTGTGTGATTTGATATTTCGTCATTAGAATTTTAGTGGGAACATTCACAATCCTGTAATAGCTCAGTCACATGAAAGTTACGTGAACAGTTGAAAGTCAGAAGGCATAATTTCTGAAATAAATCAAAGTAAAACCATCTAGGTATGTAATATCTATAATTCTTATATTATGGAACATGTTTGAGGTCACGTTTCGACAGCTGATCAATTGACATTCAAAATTTTGTATTTCATACTCTCATTTCATAGCCTCCAAGGTGAGTCCTGCCCTGTCTTTGGGGTGAGTCGTTCATGTGAGTGAAGAAAGATGAAGTCTCATAAAAACAACGGATTTCAAGCCATTAAACGGAACTTCTGACATTAACTTTTATCAAAGTATTTAAATTGTTCTCTTTTCTTTTTCTGTTCATGCAGGCCTGCAGTAAAACGTGATTTTGTCTGGTTTGACTCCAGATGATGATGATGACACCGGTGATGGAGAACAAAGAGAACAGAGGATGTGCCAGGCACCAGTGGAATTTATGTGGTTGAGCTGAGATAAGGCTGTCTCCTCAAAATGAAATGTGCAGATTACATTGCAATGCTTCAGTGCATCTACAGATAAGAGAGTTCATTTTGCTTTCTCTTCTCCCATGGTAATGGCCATTTGTCACTTTCACCAGTGGCCACTCTAGCCATAATACAGAATTTTGGAAAGAGACTGGGTGGAGAATTTTGAGTTACTACTTTATGATGTGGTGTAAATCCTAAAACCTGTATGTCCATCCTTGAGGAAAATCTACAGCTCCTGGAAAGAACTGGGAGTTGTTTAATAACTCTGGAATCAGCATTTCTTCCATTCCAGTCTACTTTCATTTAGCTGCAATTTTCATTCAATGTTTTACCTTCCATGTTAAAACAGAATTTCATCTCTTAACAGAATTACAGCTCAGAAACAGCTTTTGTACATTTTTTGTTTGCTTTATGTCTTTGCAGGAGTGGGGAAAGAGAAAAAGAAAGGAGACAGAAGTCATGTTGTCATAATATTGATTTTCAAAACCTGGCAGATGCACTTCATGTTTTGAAACACAATGGAAAATTCAGAGGACAGTTCATATATATTTATTGTTCAACAAATACACCTTATTTTTCTTACATGATTCTATTCAATCTGATAAAACACCAAATATCCAAGGACTAAAATGAAGTGAGGTTCACAATAATAATATTCCTCCTTCTTTTAATTTCTGTTGTAGTATCAAAATAGATAGACAAAACACTTTAGATGTTTTCATGTAAATTAACCACCAAGAAGATGTAATCATCACATCTTTATACAGCAGGATTTATATTTAAATTACTTTTATCTTGAAAAACCTACCAGAGACCTACATATTTCAAAATATGGAATTAGAAAGGAGAAATTTCAAAATTGAAGTATTATTATTATTATTACCATTATTATTGTTATTATTACTACTACTACTACTAATAATAATAATAATTTTATAAACAGCATTCGAGTGAGACTAAGACAGAAAAAAACATAAAATGGACAATATTTCTGTAATACAAGAAATTCAGGTAGGCCTCTGTCAAGCTTAGTGACTTTTCCAGTAAAATATTAAATACAATTCTTCCTAGAAATATGGAAAAAACCCCTCTCTTCAAAGGTCTTTTCATAAATTGATGTTAAGATGAGACATGACCTTGAATTCGAGTCTTCCCTGGAAGAAAAGTTACTTGAAGAGCTACTTTAGCACTCAGTCTTGTAGCTACAGTGATGCTGCTTCCCTGATTCCAAAGAGATGTCACAAACTGTCTGAACCATGACAGAAAATAAATGCTTATTGTTGCAGAAAAGAGATTGTAATGGAAAAAAATAAAGAGTAGCCACATGATCATTTGGAAGCACTGTGTTTCTGTTCTGTTGCTTCACAACCCAGCCAGGAAAGCAAGAAGGCACCAGCAGAACATGTGCTTCAATAGCTGAAATATCCATTCCTAAATATCTAATATCTAATATTAGAAATATCTAATTCCTAAACTTTACTTGATTAAATTTGTGTTTCAACAGCCATGGCTGTTTCAGGTCCACTGATACAATATTTGTTCCTGAGCTGTTCTTGTGCTAACTTGACCTTTTCAAATCTGGAACATTTTGGCTCTGTTTTCATTTATAGTGGTGGCTACACCACTGTGTGATATTTCAATTGAATATGACAGTTTTACTATGTCTCCTTCTGTCTAGGAGTAGAGTTTATGGACACAGCGCTAATAAAAATTGTATAAAACAAAAAAGGAAAACTGGGCAGCTCTGGCAGTGACATGTAATAAATTGCTTAAGAAAGATACACTAAAAGGCAAAACTGAAAGGATTAAGAAATTCTGTATTATATATTTCTAGTGCTGTTGTATTATTATTTTTTTATTATGCCATGCATATTCATAGCTGGAGTATCTTGAATCACTTGCTGTTGCCGCAAGTTGCAGTCTATTGTAAAAATGGTGTGGAATCCAACTAAAGTCATGTCTGTGTGGTTCAGCAGTGGAGTCGAAGAACACATCGCTAAATGGAGCATTCAGAGAGCCAGCTTCTTCTCTCTTATTCCAGGAATAGAATCATGGAACCATAGAGTGGGTTGGCAAGGACCAAGCTAACTCATTTAGTTCTAACCCCTTGCCATGGGGGTCCCTTCCACCATCCCAGGCTTTCCACACACTTCCACTATTCCACACCTTCCACCAGCCCAGGCTGCTCCAAGCCCTGTCCAGCCTGGCCTGGGACACTTCCAGAGATCCAGGTGCACCCACACCTTCTCTGATCACCCTGTGCCAGGGCCTCACCACCCTCCCAGGGAATGATTCCTTCACAAAATCCCTTCTAACCTTGCTTTTTGTCAGTGGGAAGCCATTCTTCATTGTCCTGTCCCTCCATCCCTTGGAAAGTCTCTCTCTGTGTTTCCTGTTGGCCCCTTCAGGCACTGTAAGGCCACAGTGAGGTCACTCCAAACCTCCTGCTCTCCAGGGTAAAGAATCCCAATTCTCTCAGCCTTTCCTCCCAGCAGAGCTGCTCCATCCTCTGATGATCCTGGTGCCTCCCCTGGACTCTCTCCAGCAGCTCCAGCTCCTTCCTGTGCTGGTCCCTGGGCTGGAGCAGCTCTGCAGGTGGGGTCTCACCTGATCTCCCACTTGGAGCAGCTGAGCAGGAGTTAGAGGTCAAAAAGAGAATTCTTTACTAGCAGGCCACATGTCCAGCAAAAAGGACCAGCCTGGCTCAAGGTGGGAGTTTATAATCTCCTGGGGGTTGAATGGATTCATGAGGCTCCTGGGTGGTGATCTGAGGACTGAAATATCTCTCTTCTCTGATTCTTTACAGCTCCCTGAAACACGTTGCTCTGCTTTTGTTTATTAAAGAGAAAGGCTGACTGAAGAAACAGAATTTGTGTTAACAAACATAGATTCCCAGTTTTATAATGGGTTGTTCTTATACTCCAGGCATGTTTTTTTCTTGTAAGTCTCCCTAATTATGAACTGGTTTACACAGGCAGAGGGAGTATTCTTCATCTTCACAGCCACTGTGAAATTATTAAATTATTGCTGGAAGGTTCACTTTGGTTACAGGAGCAATCACAAATAATTTATCAGTTGTTTGTGCAGATTAATAACTGGATGATATTTAGAGGAAGAAACTTCAGGTGTCAGAAAAGTTAATAAAGATTAAGATTATTCCTAAGACACTTATACAATATTCCAAAAGAATCACTCTGAATGAGAGGAAAAAGTGTACTTAAAAGTTGATAGTGCAAATTTGCATAATATGTAAAGTGGTGAAAACTACACTGTAGATATCTAGATTTAGAGGAAAAAAATATAGCATTGATCTTAAATCAACTTATATTTATCCTATGGGCTGCCAATTATCTTTCACCAAATAGATGAAACAGAAATAAATTATTTGAAGAAAATGTGCTTTCATTGAATTTTAATTAAATCAAGAATAGCTGAGTCGTTTTTGTTCTTGGTGGTAAGGAAGTCATCACTTTTTTGTTGACAGTGGGTTATTTTATAATTTTCTTTTAATATTTTAATATTTTAAACTACTACAAATTTCGGTCAGCCATGTTCTCCAGGACAAGTATGCCTTGGAAATGGAGTAAGGGACTTAGGAAATGCCTGAAAAACAACCATGTGCTCCTGGGATCCCAGGATATGAAATCTTGTGCCAAAGTAATTTACACTGTCAGGAAAAGAAATATTCTAAAAGGAGATGCAGAATGAAAATAAAATTTAAAAAAATGCAAAAACATTTCTTTATACAATTCTTTCAGTGAGCGGTACTTTCCCCACCCCCTTTTAGCAATAAGGATCTTTAAAAACATAATATAAGGATAGGTTAAAATCAGGAAATTGGGTTGTCATGAGGGAAATCAGACACTGGATTAAACTAAAACTGAAGTAAGAAACGTAAAATAAAAAATACAATTAATATAATTATAAGGTGACATGAATTGGTCCAGGCCTGAATGAAATGGAAAAAGCAAGATCAGTAGAAATGGTCAGAATATCATTTTTAGCATTTGCAATTACCATATTTAAATTGTTAGGAATGAAAGCCCTGTTAGGAATGAAAGCCCTGTTAGGAATGAAAGCTTTTTTTCCAGCATCGGAATTTTCAGACTCCAGTTGTAGCCAATCAGAGGTTGAAGTTTCATGTTCAGAATGACACTTTGATGCTTTGGAAAAGGCACACTGACGTTTCACCACAGACAAAAAGGTCTTGGAAGTGTTGCTTGTCCCTAAGACATGTTTCAGTGAAGTGAAATGTGGTGTTTGCAAAGCCTTGTTGACAAATCCCCACCAGTGGCTACGTGTACACTCATTATTCATTCCCCCCTTGAGCAGCTGATACAGATTGTCATTACTCAGCTCTCTTCAAGGATTTGCTGGAATTATTTATGTCAAGACATTTTAATTAAGGGAACAAATACCAGGTAAATCTCTCTCTGAACAACGGATTTTGCATAACAGTGACTCATCACAGCTTCATTTTTAGCCTGGAGAGTCTTCCCTGTGCAATTTAGGTTGGAGTCTAAACTGAGCATCTATTGCCATCCACAGATCACAGACACGACAGATTCAGAGAGGATCTCCTGGCTTTCAGAATTCCTGCTCAGAGGGGAGTCTGGGTGTGGCTAGATCCAATCCCAGTCTCAGGTTTGAGCAGTAGTTTATGTCCAAAGGCCTGTATGGGTGCTTTAAATGGCTTTTTTTCCCCCCACAGGATTAAGGGTGGAAAAATCAAATATATGTATAGAAATAAAATAAATAATTTATTTAAATTGATGAAGATAATGATAACTATTAGACCAAAAGATCTCAATAGAATGATTTACTATACATTACAGGCAGTTCTAACTACAAGTACAGTTCAGTATTTATTGAAGCAATGATATCAAAGGTAGAAAAACAGTTATGAAGTGGAGATTGATGCCACTCACACATCCCAGTGACTGAATCTCTTTCCTCACCCTCAAGGAATGACCTTGAGGGTGCCCCCACTGCAGGGAGGAATCTCCACACACTCCCAGAAGGGGGGTGCTAGGAGATCCTCCCATTAAAAAGTGGGGCTGGGCTTTTATTGGCACAAAGTGACTGATGTCAGATGTCCCCAGGCTGGGTTATGTCAGTTGTCAGCACTGTCACCTGTTGGTTCCTCTGTCAGGATCTCAGGAAATATTGCTGTTCCTCAGAATGTTGAATTTTGGGATGGATGAGCAAGCTGGTCTCAGCATCCTTCAACCCCTAACTCAGCATGACCCCCTTCCCCCTTCCCACCTTTGGTAACTTTTGCAAACAGGATTTATTCAAGATGTTTCTATCCCCACTTAGGCAGGGCATCCTGCTAAAGCAGCTGTTAAATATGCAAATATTTCACTGTTCACATTTTCCTTTAAGCAGCGTCTTGTGCAGGATGGTGGATGAAATGTGGAAATAATTCCAACTCTAAGGCAAAAAAACTATCAGGATTTCATACAAGATGCAATGTCAATGGCAGGGCAGGGAATGGATTCACTGTTCTTACTACTACATTGCTTGAATTTCCCTGAAAGCATTTCTTTTCATGGCATAATAATGGGGTAGTATCCCTTCCCAAGGAAAAAGGGATTGTGGTTGCCGAGTGTTGGAAGCCAAAGCATAATTTAAAAGCTTTACCAACAGCAGCCCAGGACACAACATCTCCTGTACTGACATTTTTTTATACTTTTTAGGAAGATTTTGGAACATTTCCAGAGTGAAGTTCACTCCCAGGGCAGTGGTGGACTCACCATTCCTGGAATTGTTTAAAAGAGGTGTAGATGTGGCACCTGGGGACTTGGTTCAGTGGTGACCATGCTGGTGGAGCTGGTTGAAAGTTGGACTTAATGATCCTAAAGCTCTTTTCAAGCCTTAATCTTTCCATGATTCTATAGAACTGTGACTTCAATTTTTCACCCACTTATCAATCAGCTTGATCTAAATCACAAACCACAGCTCTGACATCAGAATTGGTTAATTGGTTTAGGCCACAGAAATAAAAATAAATCCTAGGAGTAAATTTCATACATCTGTTGTAATACTTTGAAGGCCATTTGCAGAGTCTGTGGAAGAGGGCAGCTGTTCTGTAAAAGTCTTATGAAATACAAGTTTGCACTGCATGAAAACATAAATTCTGGTGAGAATTCGGGTGCCTTGATCTTCTGAGTGGAAATCATTGGTCTATGGTAGATGAAAATGTCAACAGGTGTATAATCTAAAAAAATTAAAGCCATTTTCACCTTTCTATGCCTGGTATTTCCAAGGTATTTTTTTTCCCAGGGTGACGTCTAGAATGTGCATTCTTGTAGTCTGCTGCTTACAAATATGCAATCATAATTCCTGACTAAAAGCAAAGGGAAAAAAACCCTTTTCTGAAATGATGAATATTTTGGAAATTTTACCAAGAAGAGGAATAAGTTATTCACATAAGAATAAACAAATAGCAGCCCAAAAGCCCAGATCAGTGTGAGCAATTTAATTTGAGAAATAATTTTTTATTTCACAGGCCAAATATAAAAGCAACATGATGGTAAATGCTCACACTGACACAACTTCCATGTCCATCCTATATTCTCTTTTCCCAGGCCTGTTAGTGAATAATCAGGACTAATGATTTTGCTCAAGTCTGAAATAGTTTGCAAAGTGCCACCATGGAGACTGCCCTTCCTGACCTTGCAGGAGTGAGATTTTTCATTCCACTCATGAAGTGTAATGTCGTTGAAACCAATTTAATTCATTCATTTCAATTGAATTGTATTTTTATGCAAGTTACAGTGCAGTTACTTTGTGGAAAAGTTGCATTTTTTTTTTAATTAAACTCACAGAACTGGAATTCTATTAATATGACACGTACCTTTTCTATTTTTGATATTTTAATTTTTAAAATAGCTCTAAGAATCCAGGTTACATTTCCAAGATTACAATATATTATATTTACTTCCAGTAAAATAATTCCTTCCTGGTCAAAAGTTGGAGTTGAGGTGTAACTATTCTGAAATTTCTACTTGCACGTTACAGAACTGAGGCCAAAGTTTTCACTGCTTACACAATTTTGGATGGTGGTAAAAAGAGGCAAAAGAAGAAAAGTAATTTAAAACTTAGCAAGTTATCTCCACCCTCCCTGTGGTCTACTTATTCTTAAATTATGGGAACAGAATTTCATTTGATCACAAGTGTGAATGGAATTATTGGAATTAATGCAATATAAAAACCTAAAGAACTAAAAGGCAAAAAGGAAGAGAAGCAAGGAAGTAAAGGGCAGTGCCTGCCTTGGAGCTGAATTGAAAATATTCACCAGAATTAAATATATTGTGATTTTGGTGTCATAATTCTGCCAATTGCCTCTTCTGATAAAATTTTTTGTCCAAAGTCAGATGAACTTTTAATTAAATTGTTGTGTGTTCATTGATTCTGTTTCTTGACACTCAAAAATAGGTTGATGTTAAATTTAAACTAAATAATGAAATTATTAGCTAAGTGGAGCTTCCTTTGATATTGCAAAACTTCATTGGACAAAAACTTTTATCAGAAGTGGCACAATTATGTCACCAAAACCACAGCTGGTCTATTTTGATAAAAGGCCCAAGTGAAGCTCATGTGACTCTAACTGGGCAAAACAAACGCATCTGAAGTGGGAATCTGGAGCAGAGTTTGATCTTCTTTCTCTGCACCCGTTCCTAGTGGTCCCTGGAATTGCAGTGTTCTGTCCTAAAATCAGTTATATCCTGTGGCTTACTCAAAAAGCATCAAGATTTAGTACATTTCCCTTTGCAACGAGCACAGAAGAGACATAATTTCGATTTTCTATGAAAGAAAAGGTAATGGAGAAAGGACCTTATTTTTTATATAATGCCTCTTTTCTTTACACAAATACCATCAAAGTGGAAGCTATCACTGGACCCTTCATCCCTATGTGCTCCTGTAGCATGCTGAGTGGTATCACATTTATTAGGAGTGTTATTAGGAAGTCTTCCTCCAATGTGTCACATCTGTCACATCTGTCTTTCTCTGCCTAGCTGGCTGTCATCTGCTCTTTTAAGTACCAGCTCATGAGGCAGCTCTTTCCACAGGCAGGTTTTCACAGTGGAGTGAGCATGATTTTTTTTTTTTTCCAATAAAATAAATTTTAATTGATTCGGTCCTTTTTATTTCTCTCAATCATTTAAATGGTGTATTAGGCAACCATGGGGTGACATATATATGTATAGCAATGCACCACTTAAACAGATGTGATGTAATGATGTGTGAAGGGACCTGAATCAGCAGGTGAGAACACATTTCAGAATTTAGTGCAAGAAAAAATCTGTAGCAGGAAGGAGGTGTAGGAACAAGGAGCGTAGTAAGCATTGCCTGAAGTTATTTTTACATTATTTTATAACATTTTTTCTTGCAGACAAGGTAATATAATAAGGTATTTGAAAAATATTGTTGTTTTTCTTGAGAGCCCCTTGTTTACAATTGTTCATTATTACCTCTCTATTCTCCTGACATAAGTTCTGTTTGGAGCCTACTGCCCAACAATGCCATGTAGAGCTGTATGGAGTTTGAGCTCACTGGACACTTTTCAGCTGTACTTACCTCTTTATTGGTTTGGTTACCAACATTCATTTCAACTGGAAACTAAACCACAGAATCACAGGATATCCTGAGTGGGAAGGAACCCCCAAGGATCATCCAGCCCAGCCCAGCCCCTGTCCCTGCCCAGACACCCCAACAATCCCACCCTGTGCATCCCTGGGAGCGTTGCCCAAACCCTCCTGGAGCTCTGGCAGCCTCGGGGCTGTGCCCATTCCCTGGGGAGCCTGTTCAGTTCCCAACACCCTCTGGGGAAGAACCTTTCCCTGAGCTCCAGCCTGACCCTGCCCTGGCACAGCTCCAGCCGTTCCCTGAGTCCTGTCACTGTCACAGGGAGCAGAGGTCGGAGCTGCCCCTCTGATGCCCATCATCCCCCAAGGAGGTCTGACCTCAGCCTCCACTTCTCCATCTGAACAAACCAAGTGCCCTCAGCCTCTCCTCTGAAGGACAAAACCTTTTTAATTCTATGCTGTTTTTATACGGCATCACTCCTGAGATTTTAAATTCACAGGTACCCGACACTTGCTAAACAGAAAAGGGGGTACCAAGTTGCCTATATCCTTTAGAATTACAGCGAGAATTATTTGTACTCATAGGTACCTAAATATCTTTGAAAATCTGTCATCTGTAAAACCTGAATATAACATTTCCTTTTAAAGGTTTAGTGGAAAATGTCTTCTTTTAAGGCGTGTGGTGTGTGCTTGTCCTCTTGGTGCTCTCCTGTAGGAGACCATAAATCACTGCAGAATTACTGACAGGCTGCACCACCAACATGCTGTACCTTACTCTGGGACCTAATTGTATCACCATCCAATGGCAACACCCCTGAAAGGGGTTTGTCAGCATTTTCAGCACACAGCTTTCTGGGAATTTTTTCCAAGGTGGATGAAAACTTCATATATCAGTAATTCCAAAATTGCATCTGCTTGAACAGACGCAAAAGTTGTCAGGCAGGATTTGATTTTTCTTGTCTTTGATATGTTCTAGTTTTCTTCATTTATTTTTTCCACCTGGGGTTGAGAATCTCACAGCACCTTGTGTGTGTTTTGTAAAGTTCCTATAAAAAAGCTGTTCAGTACTTCTCACTTATTTCTAATTATAGGTGAGGTAAACGTTTGCTGCATAATGAAGTGTTAAATATATTCTGTGTACATACAGAAGTGCTTGAGGGTAGGAAAGAAAAAGTTATCAAAAATAATTACCTGCTAGCTCTGCCTCCCGGGATCATTCTAAGTGAAATGGCACTGGGATTTTTGAGAGAAATTTGAGAGAGTTGTGAGAAATCCAGGAGTCTTTACAGCAACGTGCATTGATGCAGCCCATATTCTTCAGTGTTTGCACGTCAAGCTGTTATTCATTTTGGATTTCTCCCCTGGTAATTTTTTTCTGTCGTATTGAAGAATTTATATTAATACAATACATACTGTAGGTGGCTTTAGTTCTAGAAATTAGTATTTTAATTTTAACTGTGATTTAAAACTTCAGCTATTTCCAGGCTGGTTTATTTTTTTCCTAAGTGAGGCAGTAACTACAGAAGAGTTGATGGATTAAATCAGGTAGCAGAGATTACTTTATTGCTAAAATATCAAACTAATCAATGAGACTCATGATTTGACAGGTGGAAACAGTACTGATGGTGGTGAATAATAATTTCTACATGGTGATAGTCCAAAGAAAGTGTTCACTTATGGCATCAGGAGTAATAAAAGGAATCATATGCTGGACATTTTGCTGCCATTTCATTCTGCAGCACCAAAGTCAATGAAAAGCATGGATACAGTTAGCTGTTGGCTCAGGATAATCTCCATCTGGAGCACTCTGGCTAACACTGTTTTGTACCTGGGACACACTCCAAATTCAATTTAGCCAGAAAGACTTCTCAGCACATTTGGAAGAACTGCCTCTTCCACCTTCCTTGATGAATTTGCCTTGTGTGCAGCTTTGCATAGTTTTACTTTCTGTATATTTTGGACTATCAATTTATTTTCTTTCCTCAAAATCGTCGCACCATAGTAATGAAAATATTTCTGATTTTTTTTTTTTTTTTGGTATTGTACCAATTCCTTTGAGAGCTCTTCTTCTGCTGCTCTTTGTCTCAGTAAAATCTTCCCAAGCTTTAATGTTGTAGTTGCTTTTCCTGGTCCTGTGCTCAGCACATATAAATTGGCAGAAATTAAGGGCTTGAGTGCCTGGCATTTTGAAAACCAGCATTGCAGAGGCTCAGTGCCTGTCCCTCGATGTGCAGGGCAATGTGCAGGATGCCAAAATTTCCCAGATTTCCTCCAAATGTTGTGTAAGGCAGCTCATCTGCCCAGGGCCAGGCAGGAACAGACATTGTGGTGGTGGCAGGTCTCAGGTTCCTCCTTCCCTGGCCCCTGTTCCCTTGCTGTGGCCTCCTGAGGAGGCTGGAAGATAATTTTCCAGAGGCAATACCAGCAAACAGCAGGCACAAGAGCCATAATCACTGCCCTTTCTGGGGAGAGGTAGAACGAGCTGGGGTTCAGTGCCTGCTCTTTGTAACATCCAGCCCAGCCCAGAGCTTAGACACCCCTCTTTACCCCTCATTCCTCCTTGAGGACAAAGCAGAGAAGCAGTTGAAGATAAACTTGTGTACATATAATTTATCATTCCTAACTCTTCTCTAGAATTAACCTTCTTCCCACACTCACCAAGGACAGTTAATAACACATTTTTAACTACCCCTTGCATGGCTGAGATGCTGCTTCTGGGGTGAGTGCTCTGTCTCTACAATATGTAGTTATTCCTTCCTGGTGATATTTTTTAATCCACAAGGCATTTAGGTTCCCTTTTCCCCTCTCTCCAGCAGACAGCAGATCTGATCTGCATCCATCATATTGAGTGGGTCAAGGACCAAAACTAAACCCAAGCCCCACAACATTTTAAAATTAATTTTATGTTACAGGACAGAGGTCTTGCTTGCAGAGTTATGTGAATAGCTCTTGTGTCCTCTTGGTGCATATGGAATCACTTCCTTAAACACTTACTGCACAAATGCAATATATCACAGAATCATAAAATCACAGTCCTGCAATGGTTTGGTTTGGAAGGAACCTCAAAGATCAAGAGATTTCAGAGTAAAACTGTGAGCCAGGATCTCCTTTGACTTTCCTTTTGCACTCTGAAGAATTTCTATATTTCTCTTCTGGCTTTTTTTTTATTTTTTAAATTGGCACAGCTTTTTCCACAGGGTAGTCTGGTAGGCAAAAGAAAAAAGAAACATTGCCCCCATGTAGGTTTTTTTTTTTTTTGCCATGTAGATGTGGAACCAAAGATCCCAGCTCTGCTCCAAGTCACATAGGTGTAAATTGACAGCACTCTGATTAATCAATATTTTGATTCAGACTTCATGCTGCAGGTTTCCAAAGCACATTTCAGGAAGAGGACTCACTTTTGAAAATAATATTTTGTTTGATATTTCATTTCAAATGAGTAGCTGTGTCACTTTGTGATATGTGGGCAGTGGGATTTGATCAAAGGTTAGACTTGATGACCCCTGAGGTCTTTCCAACATTTATGATTCTATGCTTCAATGATTTTAACTTAAATTAATTTTACAGGTATTATTTTTCCTTTCTTTTGCACATACATTCACAGAGAGGCAAAGTATTAATTGGTCAATACTGCTGTCTTAGGGAAATTATTTTTGAGAGGCCAAATGAAATTAGCCAGGATTTTTCATATGCTAATGTGAGGAAAGGCAAAACAGCTTTACAAATGGAATGAAACCTTGACAAAGATTTCAACTACACAGATCTGGCCAGGCTTCCTACAGTTTTTCTGTATGCCAGTAATCAGCCTCATGGGGAGGTCTGTAAAACTTTGACAACACATTGAGAGCCCAGATGAATCCAGATCATGATAAATCATGAGGGATCTCATTTCAAGTCTTATTACAGCTGGACCAAACCTAGCCCAACAACTGAAAAATCAAATGTCCTTGTTCATCTCAGGGGAAGGAACATCCAACAAACCTTGTGAAGAGTAACTGCACGGAGCAGCATTTTATTCTGCTTTCAAAATAGCTTTTGGCCTTTATAAAAAATCATAACTTTTTTACTCAGAAAATTTCCATTGCACAAAGGGTTGAAATTATATGATGAAAACAAGCAGTTAATGACTGGACTTCATGTTACAGAAATCAGGTACAGGATGCCAACAAAAAGTATTCCTAAACTGCATTTAGCTCATGGGAAGAAGTAGAGTTACAGATATTAGGAAGTTTAGTTCCTAAACCTTCTTCTTCTCTTTCAGAGCTGTGGTTCAGTTTTACCAGTTAGCTAAAGGAAGGACCATAAACATGAGCTCTCATTTTGCCCCTCAGCTGCTCCCCATATGGCAGCAGGACATCCAGGACCCTTCCCCAACCTCGTGTCCCTCCTTTAGACACTCTCTAACACCTGTAGATTGTTCTGGTATTGTGGCATCCAAAATTACACTCAATATTCCAGGTTAGGCAGAGCAGGACAATGCACCCCTGGCTGGTGATGCTGGGCATGGTGCTCCCCAGGATGTGTGTGAAGATCAGCAAAAAAGACAAATCAGATTTCATAATCTACACTCTCAACATATTTCATAAACACCGCCTTCACTGATGCTTTGTGGATAGGAGCAGCCCAATATTGTCCATGTGGTGTTCACACAAAATCAATATTTAAGATGAGCGTGGGCTCCCACAGGATGAGCAGGCTCCCAGAGAAATCAGATTCTCCTTTAGGCTCCTGGGTAGGGTCTGGCAGCAGTGCTCAGCTCTCAGCAGCAGCCACTGCAATCGCATTAGGCAAATGTTCAAAGAGCTCTAGAACCTAAACATGAACTCGTTGGCACATGCAGGACAAGACCACAGCCCCCTGGAATCAGTGGGGATTTTGCCACTCACTACAAATGATTCAATGCCACAGAGGGACTGGATCCCTTTACCTGATTGTGGGTGCTGAGCTTGTTGAATAACTCTGGCTTTGGTGCTTTTATCTGAAGATCCCTCAATAGTTTTATGAATTATTTTCATTATGATTCTTCATACTAGGAAAAAAGATAAAAATCTGTAATAATCCTCAAGTATACGAGCTGTAAAATCAACACAATTCTGTGCAAATGTGATACAGCTTTATAAAATGGATTGAAAATCTGCCTTATAGGACAGGTAGGATTCTTACAAGAATCATCTCAAGGGAGGTGATTCTTCCCCTCTCCTCTGCTCCTGTGAGGCCCCACCCATAAAATGGTGTCCAGGTCTGGGGTCCCAAACACAAGAAAGATTTTGACCTGCTGGAAAAAATATCATGTGAAAGACACATTGATGCCCTGAGGGCTGGAGCCCCTCTGCTCTGGAGCCAGGCTGGGAGAGCTGGAGGTGTTCACCTGGAGAAGGGAAGGCTTCAGGAGACCTCAGAGCCCCTGCCAGTGCCTAAAAGGTGCTCCAAGACAGCTGGAGAGGAGCTTGGGAAATGGGCATGGAGGGACAGGAGATGGGGAATGGCTCTGAACTGCAAGAGGGAAAGGGTAAGTGGGATATTGGGAAAGAATCTTTCCCTCTGAGGGTCGGGAGGCGCTGGCACAGGGTGCACAGAGAAGCTCAGAGAAGTCCCTGGATCTCTGGAAGCATCCATGGCCAGGCTGGACAGGGCTTGGAGCAACCTGGGCTAGTGGAAAATGTCCCTGCCTGCAGGAAGGGGAGTCACTGGATGGGCTTTAAGGTCCTTTCCAACCCAAACTCCCTGTGATCCTGTAATTCCACAACACATCTGATTTTCTTTTCTTGCAATACACCTTAAAGGAGGTCCCCTGAGCCCTGAAGGTGATTAACAAGTCAGCCTCCCCACCCTTTGCCAATGGATTCAGTGAAGAAATAATAATTTAATGTGCTAGACAACTCAGATCCTTATGGAAAGCTGTTCTGTGGGCATGGAGCAGGGATGGATCCAAGCCAGCAGCCATGGCTTGTTCTCAGACTTATTTTAGCCATTCCCAGCACAATCTACTTCAGCCCTATTCCTAGAACTCCAAGTACATCTTCCACTTGGGTATTTTAAATAAGGACCAAACTTCAGGCAAATGCAGCCCTGCTGCCCAATGCAGCAGAAATCAATCAGCTGTCACAACTGGAAAGGAACACGAAGCCAGTGCAGCACGTCCTACAGCCCATGGCAGGACACAGCTTCAGCTTCCTCAGTAAATCACAGGGAATTTTCCTCTTCCTGCCAAACCTAATTTGTGAATGAAAAGCATTCCTACATTTCTTTAAGTGTACCAGAACTGTAGGGCCCGAGTCCCATTATTTTATTAAGCAGTGTGTCATTAATTACCCCTGGCACGTTTCTCCCATGTACAGGAGCTGCAGAAGGCAGGCGGAAGGCAATAAATTCAGAATCTGGGGTTAATGAATGCAAATGGTAGCCTGGGTTATGCTTTTTTCGAAGCGTTGGAATGCACACAAGGCCACTACACTGCCTGGTGCTGAGAAGCACTGGTATTAACAATTTACATTCATTTGCATCTCACTACAAACTCTCTGTTAACAAGCAAGGTCAAAAGAGATCCCTGGGGAATGAGTCCAGGACAAGAACCATTCTCCACATGTTGATGGCAAAACATGGATGTCTCATACTACATCACTACTGAATGTAAAGTGAGTTTAAAACACAGCCAGTGTAGTTAAGACATCATTTTCAAGACCTGTAAATTGCAAATATTGTGTAGCATGTTGAAATTGGTATTAACATCTAAAAGGCCCACAAATATGTATAAAAAGGTATCAGGAATTACACAGCAGTAAGAAATTACTTTCACTTGAAGGAGAAGATGGTCGTGAAAATCCTGTCAGATGGAAATCATTATTCAAATATATATGTGCAACTTCTCCAGATTATGGACTGTTTTGGGCCTGGTCTATCAGAATTTGCCAAGTGCAGGTGTGAGTGACAGCTTTTATGTTTCCTTAATCCTATTTTTAGCTTTAACACTGGCACAAACACTGAATTATTTTGCACTCAGTGTGCTCTACCCTGGTCTTATATTTTCCACAAAACCTTTTAATTTATTTCCAGGAGAGAAGACAACTAGATGGAGAAACCCAGGTTCTTCCTGGCAATTTTTGGGACATAAAGTTGTTGAGCAGTATTGAGGCCACTACCAGAAACTTTATAACAAAAGAAAGAGTAAGGTCTTCCAATTCATCTTAGGGCAGAAAGTTTTGAGGCTGAAGGTTTTTGTTGTTCTATTCTTCTTCTGAATTATTTGAAAGTTCCCAGGGTTCATTTTTCTAAGAGCAGGGCAGGTTACATGCTTCAATTACTTGATCAGTGCAGTAGCAAACTGGAGGGAAGGTAGATATAACATGCACTCTCTCGAGTAACTAATTTATATGTCACTGCACCAATATATTAATATAATTTTCAATTATGCAGTTTTATCTGAATTTTAGAGACGGAAAATAAGAAAGAGTCAAGCTGAAATCAGATAGGTTGGTTCCAGTATGCCTCATGTTTTATAGAGAGATGAAACAATGAAAACTGTTATCAAGTTTTATAGACAAATTTTGACTTCTACAGAACAAGGGATTTGGCTTTGGTACGATGAGCTGTTGTGGTGCACCTTCTCCTGAGGGTCAGCACAGGGGCAGCTCCCATCTCTGCCCTCTGTGACCAGGGACAGGAATGGCTGGAGCTGTGCCAGGGCAGGGTCAGGCTGGAGCTCAGGGAAAGGTTCTTCCCCAGAGGGTGTTGGGAACTGAACAGGCTCCCCAGGGAATGGGCACAGCCCCGAGGCTGCCAGAGCTCCAGGAGGGTTTGGGCAACGCTCCCAGGGATGCACAGGGTGGGATTGTTGGGGTGTCTGGGCAGGGACAGGGGCTGGACTGGATGATCCTTGGGGGTTCCTTCCCACTCAGGATATTCTGTGGCTCCATGATTCATTATTCCACCTGCTAATAGAATCCTTTCGATCTAACAACAGAACATAAGTAACATCTTGTAGCAACTGGCTATGAAGTGACTTTTAATCTCCATTGAACTTGAAGAAAACAGTGTCAATGACCTAAGAATCTTAAGTTTGATATGGATTTTCCTGCTTGACTTCAAAAAAAGGAGAGAGGTCCATGAGTGAGAAGTACCTGACCTGAGGACTCATGCCAATCTTCTGTTTTTAAGTTCCCTGCAGACTGGTATGTGATTGACTGCTTTATTTTCTCATGCCTTGTTAATATGATTTATTAATCCGCTAATTCAGGTCAAGCTGGCACTGTATGTTGCCAAAAGGAATAAAATAAAAAGAGCATCATGGTAAAATATTATTATCATGGCATCACTGCGAATCTGAATGACAGCACGAGTGAAATTCACACTGATGGACTGTTGATGTCCCACAATGACACGGTTACTGCATTTTCAGGCCAAAGAATCTCAGCTCTGTAAAATAAAGAGTGCTCTCAGTTTTAGAAATATTGAACTCTGCTGAGTGGCTGGAGTGCCCTGGCAGCACAGCCTGCCTGGGATAAACACACAGCAGCTGTGAAAACATCAGGTCATGGAACCAAGCAGGGACAGAGAAAAAGATTTCTGAATTTCGTGGAATCATGAAAGCATCAGTGGTTTGGGATGGGAAGGAACTTGAAGACCGTCTCGTTCCAGCACCCTGCCATGGGCAGGAACACCTTCCACTAGACCAGGTTGCTCAATCCCTTTCAGTTTTTTTCCTTGCTCCTCAGCCAGACGGTGTTGTGGAAAACAGGGAAAACATCTTGAGGTCATAGGAATTATGTTATTTCTCTCTTAATTTTTTTCATGGATCAGGTCTCACAGAGATACATTTTTCCTTTTATGCAAATAACCAGAAGCTTCAATCCCCAAATTCCCATGATTTTTCAGATAACACAGTTTTCTAGGAATTCTGGAGAGTCTGTAAACATCAGTAAACCTGATCCATGGGCAGCTGAAGAGAGAACTCAGGATTTTTTTTCTGCTGTTGTGTTGGAACAGAGAATGTGAAACAAACACAAGTTCCAAGTACTACAAGGCAACCAGAGCCTTCCCATGGCTGATGGTTTGTGACCCCAGGGAGAGCAGACCCCAAAGCTTTGGAGCTGCCTTGTGTTGGAGCATCCACGACCAATGATTCTTGTACAAAAATCTGTCTTTGTCGTGCATATTTCTAGGTGCTGCTGAGACAGAAGGATTCACAGAACTAATACAAAATCCAGTTTCCCCCACTGTTTAGACACAAAGATCACATTTTATTTCTGAAATGCCATCTTCAAGTATTTATTCAGCAAGTCCTCTTTGGAATGCTTGAGGTGTGAGACGATTCTGTATTAAAAAAAGAAGGAAAAAATATGAATGTGAATTAAGATGATGATCAAAAAAAAGAGAGATTACTTCCACAATGTGATTCTTTTCCATTCAAATTATTAAATCCTTTATTTATTGTATTTAAACCATGTCCATGTGTACAAAATGCAATTGAGAATCACTGCTACTTTCCTTGAGATTTACAAGAAATTATTGCTGATAATGGACTAAAATTGCTTCACACCATGACACTACATGGCTGATTCACATGAGTTTGTCATCTAAGGTAGGGTTAATAGGATAAAAATATGGATTTAATTTGTAAAAAATAAAATCTGCATTTCTTTCTTCTAACATAACAAAAATCTACCAGTTAGACAATGGGATCTTTAACAGTGACATAGAGACTTATTAGATTGCAATATGACTATTGCAATGATAAAGGTGTTATTGACAATAAATGGTAATTTTCTCAAAAAATAAAAAGAAAAAGAAAAAGAAAAGAATGTCCAAGGAAAAAAGAAAGGGAACACAGAAGTATTTTTCTTTCTGGAGGAGCTGAAATGAACCCAAAGATAGGTAGCCAATTGTTACTGGAATTTTTATTATATAAAAATTTTACATAGTACAATTATATTAAAATTGTACATCATATAAAAATTGACATATATAAATAGCATAGGGTCTCTCAAAAGCTGCATTAATGTGAAAAATGTAACAAATATTATTATAAATTTTATAAAAATGAACATATTTTGTATTCTATATACTTGCATACTTGCATTTTTCTGTGTTTAATTTGATTTATTACATATATGTATATCATTGTTGCTACTTAGTTAAATTGTTTCCTTATTTATTTCAACAATTAGCATATATATTCATTTTTATTTTAATGTTCTACTGTAGGTATACAAAATAAAAATTAAAAACCGTTGTCCTGACAAATGCCAGTAAAATATTGGATCCTCTGCCAGAGACTGGGGAGATAATTGCCTGAACATATTTTAGGTTAATTTTTATAAAATCCATGTACTTTATGTAGCTATAATTAAGTAATTTAAAATAAACCTGTACATTCTAATGGAAGCTCTAATAGTAAAATTAGTGGGCTCCCAATAGTGACTTGAAAACTTAGGAAAAAAATGAGTAATATTAGTGATGTTAGAATGAACAGGCTGCCCAGGCACTGGGGAAGACACCAGCCCTTAAAGTGTTCAAAAACCTTGTGGATGTGGCACTTGATGACATGGATTAATGGGAATGTGGTGGTGGTGGGGCTGGTGATTGGACTTGATGGCCTGAAAGACCTTTTCCAGCCTTAACAATTCCACATCTCAAAATACTGTTCAACACACTTGCCAAGACCATTGGCTTTGTTTCACAACATGAAATCCTTCACAGCAAAGAAGGCTGGAATCAATAAATTAATTCCATAGGAGTCATTGATGGCCCTTACTCTCGCTGCCCAACTTTTTGAGCCTCCTACTCTGCTAACAGAAGCAGCAGAGATTTCCTAGTAGAGATCTGAGAAATAATCCTATTACAGCTGCTTCTCCTGCTACCCAGTTGAGGCTATTACCAAGGTACAAGGATTGGTATAATTGCAATTAAATGTGTGAACAAAGCTAAGATCACAGAGTGGCTCCAGGAAACACTTCCTCAGGAGTTAAAGCCTAAAAGGCAGGATGATCTTTTTCCTGTAGCTGAGTCAGAGGGAACATCACACATTCATGCCCAGAAGCCATAGAAAATGTCACCATGGACAGATGCCAAGGGGCTTTTACTTAAAAATCATGAGAGAGAAATCACAGCCTCCCATTTCCTTTGAATGTATCGATGGTGTTAATATATATCATGCTGGATGCAAAAATGAGTCTGTGTGGAAATCAGATCATACTTTGTTTCTGTAAGATTTTAACAAGCAACTGATTCGAGTCTTATTTCCTCCTCAGATTGCTTTCACCACTTCTTCAGAAGTTCCCTGTGAAGGATGGAGGGCAGGGAGGAGTGCTGGCAGTGGAACCTCCTCAGAGCATCACATCACTTTCAAAGTCTCTGAGGTGACTGTGGCAGGAATGAATGTGAGAAATCCCTCTGCAGAGGGAGGTTTTCAAGTTTCAAATAACAAGACGTAGAACATCAGTTTATTCCTTTTGTTTCTACATCACTCTTGGTGGATGCTCAAGCACCAGCTCGGACTGGAGAGATGAAGAGTGCTGGGAATGCTCAAAGTTTTCATGTTGCTGGTTTCTTGCCCCTTCAGGATCATACTCCCATAATCAATGTATATAACAACTCTTGTGTGTGTCACTGACAGAATCCATGTCTAACTATGAATTTCAGTTAAGTTTAATAAATAAATTTTGAAAGTTATAGATAACTAACTAAATAAAGAAGGTACTCTCTTGATAACCCTTTTGATCATTTTCCCTCTTCTAAAATACATTTTTCTGCTGTCAAAACAAATCATCTAAGAAAACAACCCCATTTATTTCAGCAGAAATGCAGGCCTGTAATAGCATAAATGACATATCTCTGGATTGCTGCTTGCTTCAGAAAACATCTGCAATAAAGCAGGGCTAGTCCTCAAGAATTTATTTGTAGAAAATTCATCAGGTATAATACTGGAAACCCTCTATCAAAGTCAAGCATAAAGCAAGGCCTGTCTGAAGCATATGCAATCAAAGTCATGTCTTTTTTAATAAAAAATTACTTTGTCTGAGAAGCCAGAAAGCAAAACCTCCAGAATATTTCTGCTTCTGGGGGTGCCAAAATGTTTTTCTTTAATTAAATCAGATGAAGATTTTTGTTAAGCTTGTACATCCTTCAGAAAGCCTCCATGGCTGTCACCAATGTTATCTTTTGATCTAAGGCTTTGCAGTCAACATCTACAAGAATTTTTTCAAGCAGCACACTTCTTATAGGATTTGACTTACAGGATTTGATTTTGAAAATAGGCACTTTCACAGGAAAAGCAAGGAGCAATGCTTGTCATTTCCTTGTGTCTCTCTTTGCCATGTGTGACCCCATGACCTCATCTAAAATACTTGTAGAAGGTTTGTGGAGGGAAAGCATGTCTTCCATTATTGTGTGAATATTTCTCTAGTATTAGTCAAAATTATGTAGTTGGGAAAAACACAGATGGCAGATTTTTTTGTTCAGAAATGGAAGAATTGATTTTTTTTATTATCTGCATCTATTTATGGGACATTTTTAAGTCAAAATGTTTTCTGTTAATATTTATGTAGATGACCAGTGCATGATATTTCACTAATCCAATTTAAACAATTATGTGCACTAGAAAGAGAAGCTTTTATGAAACTATTTAGTAATGTCAAGCAGTTTTAATTCCTGAAAGGAAAGGTGGCAGAGGGAAGTGGATGCATTTGCAAACTGTTTAGATAAAATCACAGGAGTTGGAATGTGTTATCAAATCAGCCATTTTATTTATCTGACAAAACAGTGCCTGCCGAAGGGTGACACCTGGACCAGGCAACTAATATTGAATTTGAAGAAAAAAAAAAATGTTCAGGTCTACCTACATTGCTAATGGAGCAAATGTAAGTGGTCTTGCCATAGAATGCCAGAATAGTTAAGGTTGGAAAAGCCCTCCCAGCCCATGGAGTCCAAGCTGTGCCTGATCCCCACCGTGTCCCCAGCCCAGAGCACTGAGTGCCACATCCAGCCCTTCCTTGGACACCTCCAGGGATGGGCACTACAAAATTCCCTTGGAAGCCCCTTCCAAGGCCTGACCACCCTTTCCAGGAAGAAATTCCTCCTGGTGTCCAACCTGAGCCTCCCCTGGCACAGCCTGAGGCCGTCCCCTCTCCTCCTGTCCCTGTTCCCTGGGTACAGAGCCCAAACCCCCCCGGCTGTCCCCTCCTGCCAAGGACTTGTGCAGAGACACAAGGTCCCCCCTGAGCCTCCTTTTCTGCAGGCTGAGCCTTCAGTTTAAGCCTAAACTCAACCCTAAACTTAGCCCTAAACTCAACCCTAAAGTCTCCAATCTTAAAATTTAGGAAATAAGGATTACACAAGTACTTCACCTATGTAAAACCATACAACATTACGAAGAAAAAGTGAATAATTTGGGTCTCAGTGTTTCTAGAAATAAGTTGAGTTTATTTGTTTTTTGTGTGTTTTTTTTTCTGGTTATTATTTGATTTTCTTTTGCTTTTAAGTCTTTAAGTAGTGTTATCCCACTTGCATTTTTATCCAAGTAGGAACAACAAATAATTTATAAAACAGTCTTCTTGTTTCCAGGCAAGTATTTTATTCAGTACCAGAGTAGAGATTGCTTAGCTTGGCTGTTCATATCCTGAAATTATTTAAGTGGCCCTCGAGATCTGTTAAGAGCAGTGTATTTGATTAAATTAGCCAACAACAATTAATTGCTTCTAACATCCTAAAGTGCCCAAGATACCAGAACAAAGGAAGTTCTTGTGGTCAGTTCCCGCTCTTCTGTGCTGAAAGGACCTTTTTCTTTATGTGTCATTATGAATTTAATTAAATGAAATCCACTGAATATCAGGAAAGACTTTGTTGAGAATGAGAAGCTTGGATGGTCTGTAGCAGATGATCAGTTTCTTTATCTTCATATTTTTTCCAGAATAAAAGTGAAAGCATCTTATTCATGCAGTTCAATAAGGGACTGGATATAAGGAACCCAGATATGCGTTAAAAAATCATAGATCCACTATAAAATATAAAATTATTTGACTGAAAAAGACTATTTTAATTTACATGTTTTTTCATTATACTTTAAGAAAATACAGTTTAGGGGTTTTTGTTTGTTTGTTTGTTTTTTTATGTGCTCTAAACACACATGGAAGAGAGAGAGATAAAGAAAATTTTAGAAAATCCAAATGAAAAAGTGTTGGGTATGAGGAAATCTTACTCTCTTAGATAATTACAGGGAGATTGAGAGTTCCCTGAGCAGAGTCCTGCAACTGGAATAACAGATCTGTGTAAGACCAAAGATTCAGAGCCTACAGGAAAATCTTGGGGAAATAAATTTCTCTAAATCTCCATGCAAAATAAATTTGCATGAACTTATTTGCAAGACTGGAGTTTACTATACTGCAATAGTGGTGGATTCTTTTAATTTAAGGCAACTTTCAACTGCTTTAGAAGGTCCCAGGCAACTTAAGTGGAAAAAAATCCTTATTTGTGAGTAAAGCACAAAGAAAATATCAGCACCCTATCAAGGGAAGGTCTTGTCCTGCTCTGCTCAAGCCAGGACTTGGACTCGGTGATCCCTGTGGATCCCTTACAGCTCATGATATTCTGTGGGTCTACAATCCTCTGATTCCGATAATAAAACTGTTTACTGGTGCTTTCAAAACATACTATAGGAAAATACAATTAAAATAATTGGACTGTGTAATTCCAAACACTGGGATTCTAGAAAATAAAAATATCCTGCTCATCGTGTGTTGTTTAAAACTGTGATATTATCAAAATTTGTCTAATGTGAATATTTAACGCACACACATATATATATATATCTGTATGTATACACATTCATCTATCTAATATAGAGTCATAGAATCATTAAGGCTGATAAAGACCTCCAAGATCATCAAGTCCAACCTTTGACCAAATCCCCCTGTGTTTTTTGAACACTTCCAGGGATAGTTGCTTCCTCTCTGTCCTGGGCAGCCCCTTCCAATGCCTGACCTGTGTTTCATGGAGAATTTTTCCCTAATATCTAACCTGGACCTCCCCTGGCACAACTTGAGGCAGATTTTGAAAATAAATGACTTTTCTGAGATAGTGCTAAATGGAATACACTTTTTGTTATTTAAACTTAAAAAGGCTCTTAAATTGCATCTAAAATTGTGAAGTAGTGAAAATCTATGTGTTAGGTTACAATGAAAAGGTGTAACCAAAAGTACGTAATGTATTCTGTGCATCTGTTAAAACCAGGTGGGGCAGTGTTCTTCATTTCTTTCAGGACTCATCCCTGATAACTCCCTTTGGAGGGATTTCTTCTGTTAACGGGCCACCAAGCCTCACTGCATGGCTCATAAATTACAGCATCCCATGGTGAAATGCTCCATTCCCACTCGGGGCAGGGGGCTGTAACCAAGCATTCCTACCTGGATGGAATCTGAATTTAGAACTCCACAGTATCCTTTAACCTACTGGATTCCCAGAGGACAAGAGCTACGTGACTGCCACTGGACCTTCAGAGGAGCACCAGACCCTTCTGTGGGATCATCTCTTCAACAGAAACACATCTATCACTTCAGCAGGATTGCAGCCACCATTTAATCAGACTGCTACCACCACCTGACCGACAGGGTGTCAGGTTGTATCCTGACTGTCAATTTAAGCCAGTGTTTTCTGGCTTTATTTTAATTTTCCTATTAAGTGGTTGTCGCTGTGTGTGTTGGGGGGGAGGGCAGTTTCCCCTTCACAACAACTTCTCTGTCTTGACCTCTTGGTCAGAGCATGGCTAATAATAATAAATGGGACAGGTACGATGGTGCACCTGAGAAATCCTTTAATCCATCTGTGACCATGCAGTCAGAGCAGCAGCATCCAAAGACTGGGGGGGATGTCAGGTTAACAATACACAGGGATACCTGAGGGCAAAGGTCCAGTCAGAAAGGAGAACTGGGAACATGCTGGGTATGCCCTTACATATCCCCACAATCCTATAGTTTTAGGCCAAAGCCTCTGCTTTTTGACTAAGTCTCAGTCCATGTTAGCCAAATCAACAACCACGTATGCCCCTTCTCTTTGTATTGTAAAGGCCTTTGGTAAAGATTTTTTAAAAACCTCTTAGCAGGCAGTTTAAAGCACAAGGTAACAGCATAACCACAACAATAATAACTACAAAAATCAGTAAATCTGTTTTGACTAGAGTCCAGATAGGTAAGTTCCATTCCTTGACTAGTCCGTTGAACCAGCCGCTGCCATCTTCTTGTAACTGCTTGAATTCTTCTTTGAGAATTTGAATACTGTGATGAATGTACTTGCTATGATCAGAAAGATTCATACAACACATGCCCTCGAAGTCTTCTCAGCCGTGCCCATGTGCTAAGAGCAGAAAGTCTATTGCTGCTCGGCTCTGCAAGGTGGCATGCCTGATAGCACCTACATCTGAGAGCAAGCCACTTAATGCAAGGGAGGCAGTGTTGGTTTGTTTACTCAGGAGGCACTCATGATGATCTAATTGTCCGAAAGCTCTTGATGTGGCCACCCAGGACAGTGGAATGGTGGCAGCTATTCTCTTGTATTTACTTCAATATGTAACTTCATCTTTGCAATCAGATTCAAAGTAATGCATATATTTTTTTGCTCTATTCTTTTGGCTGCGAATCATTTTTAAAGTGAGTCTCCCCAAGCTACAAGGCCCACCCTGAATATGTGATGGTATGCCAGGCCATGCTCTGTCCTCACAAATAAGAAGTACACCCTGTGGTAACTAGAGTGGGTGATTACTGGATTGAGAAGTGATGGGGGAAGTATAATTACACCATTGGCTCCGATTTTTGTAAGCTGGGCAACATCTTTCCTAATAATTTCTCTTTCTTTTGTGATTGTGGATCTCTCAACCATTTCCCTCTTAGGCTTATAAAAAAAAACTTACACAAAAATCTATTTTCACAGAGATGAGAATTTCTAGCTCCTGGTGTTCAAGTGATGCATGTGGGAGCTTCTGGGTGTAATGATCCCAGGCGTCTACAGGGTTGTGTTTCCATATGCTATTAGGATTGTTATCTTTCATGTTACGGGTGGCATTACTGGTTATTTGCCATAGACCCATAGGCAGCCCTACCAAGCAGGTGGGAAAGGGATCATCAGGGCTGGCAACAGACATGCATAGGGTGTTTTGTTATGGCTTTTGCCAGAGTTACCCATACGTTTTGTTTTGGCTGCGGGACTATCCAAGTCTTTACGAGGAGCATGGAATTGATCAGGATGGCAGCAGTGAGTAGGAGTCCCTTGGGGGTCATATTTAATGAGACAATTTGTGGGAAAGCTAAGAAAGTTAGGAAAGTATAAAGGAATTCTGCAGCAGGTAGGTGGTTGTCCTCAGATTCCCTTTAGGGTTCTTGTGTAGCATCTTGATGTTCCTGTAAAGGCTGTAGATATGGTTTTATATTTTTCTCTGGAGCCCAGCAGGGTTCTTTACCTGTAGAGACACAAGCACGTTCTCTTCTCCAGGTAATTAGTAGGACTTAGAATTTGACTGAATTAGATCTTTGATTAGACCAGGTGGTGTCTCTTTTAACTGTGCTTATGTGGTATTAGAAAAGTACTTAATAGTTTGGGAATTTGGTTCCATAAAGGAATTACTGTTAAAGTTAAATGCATATATTATGGAAGGGGGCTTGCAGCTAGCCTGGGAGACAGAGAGAGTTCATGGATAAGGTTTACTTCTGAAAGGAATTTCATGAAGGCTGTTGATATGGAGGCTGAAAAGAGAAGAATAAGATAAGCAAGAAGAAACCTGCAGCTGGGAAAAGTATTTTTAGAAAAGTTTTGTGAAAAACAGAGGTGGAGATGGTTTTACACCAATGAACGTTATGTTGATCTATTGTAACCAATGAAAAAAGTGTAAACTTTGTAGAGTGTAGAAAAGACAGCATGCTGTTGTAATAAACATATTTTAGCCTTCCAAAATGTAGTGTGTCCTTTTGTATGTTGTGTCTGCCCCAACAATGACAATATATGGCAATTTACTCTGGGTAGGGTCTCTATACACCCTTCCCTTTCTTTTGTTAATAGGTGTTGGGAGAGATAGGTAGGAGCAGTAGATGCAGGTATTGTGGGGAGTTTCAGGAACTGGGTGAACTGGATTAAATCTTTTGGTTAGTACGCATAACAGCTTTAAAGATTTTTTGAAAATAAGGTTGAGTATTAAAAGGTTAGTAAAAGTTAGTAGATAGTAACAAAAATAGAATTACATTTGAGAAAGATGTAGAATAAGGAGTAAGAAGACTAAATGAATACGCAACTAATTGAGAGTAAAAAGAAAAAGCTACGTAAACTGAACTTGATTTGCATGACAATATCAATTAAACTAACATTCTATAAGATTGTTGGAACATTATGGGAATAAACAATTCACATGATATGTGCACAATATGGAGTTCTTTGATGGTAAGTAGTGTTCTAAATCTTACAATTCTTACATTATTCTTTGTGCCACAGGGGTGTTAGCTTGCATATTACTTTCTGCTAGGAATCCTGGCAAAGGAGTAGACATTAAAATTTTAAGCAAAGAGAACAGCTGATCATTAATAAGTATTTTTAGAAATGAATTTTCAGCTTTCTCGGCCATGCCTGTGATATAACATAATCAGTTAACCAAATTAAAAGGACATATAACCATAGAAAAAGCTCTAATAACAAAACAAATCATATCAATCTCTATTGTATGGAGGATCTTCTGTATCTTCTTCCTGGTTAGAGTAAAGCTGGTTGTTTGGATAGCTGCAGCAGTGGCCTTTTCCATATGGATTTATTGGATTTCTAGGTCAATTCAAAAATGTCTCTTTGTTCAGTGGCTCAATGGCAAATTTGTCTCTAGGTGTGTTGCCCACTGGGACAAAATGTCTCTTTCCCACAAGACTATGGGGGCTCTTGCTATGAAGGGTCCACTGTTAGTGACATGATTTTCTGGACCCAAGAGTTTGACTACCTGTGTGCTCTGCAGGCTGGAGCTGTTCCCTGGAGCAGGTTTGAGAGTCCATTTGGCAGGCCACTTGGATTCTGAGATGACTGTCACATCAGCACCTGTACACTAATGAATCCTAACAGAACAATCCTTTTGTTGTTAAGTTCCAGTGTGTAAGCAATTTGATGCAGGTAGTGGCTTATCATCTCAATAATCAGATTGGATTTCATGTATGGTTCACTGGGCCCCTGTTTTATCTCCACAAAATCCTGTGCAGGTGTGTTACCAGCCAGATTGTCTGGCAGGGTATTTATGCTTTTCTCAGCTGAGGGTTCTGATGTCAATATTGCCTGTGCTTGGTTAGACAACAGCTGATTTACTGGTTTTATCTGCCCTCCTTTCTATGGCCTGATCCCAACTGAGGACAGCAGCACACATGCTATGTGTTTCAGATTACAGAGGGTTAACACATATGCAATAATTTTAGCTTGCATTAGATTGCTAAACAAAAAAAATCCCTCCAGAAGTTCTTGATAGCATTACACGGTTTCATTCCTTCTTGATAAGGTAGGGGTATTTCTCCCCCAGGGATAAGGGGGTTAGAAGCAGAACTAGGTAAGGAGGAGGTTGGGCTCGGTGCAGAAATACTGGTTGCACTTTTCTCAGGCAGGCTGGTGTAAGGTTGGAATTCACACCACCTCTCTTCAGCTTTCAGAGCTTCTAAGATTGCATGAAATGCAGGTAACAGGCGGGGAGCTAGAGTCTCTCTTGGTTGATAAATCATAGTTTCACCTCTACAGAATCCCAAAAGCCTGAGGGAAAAATATAGTCTGAGCTGAGTCCAGCAGCTGAAGCAGTGCTGTCCAGATGTAAAGTGAATGGAGAGGCTTGCAAAACCCATTTCAACAGGATCTTTCGCTCACATTTTTTCACCTCCTTTCCATGGTCTGCTGAAACTTTTTAAAATTATCCATATGCATCCTGTTCTAAATTGGAAAGTCTCTGTCCCATCTTGTACCCAGAAGAACTGGGGGATTGGGCAGAAGAGCCCACTCACCTTAGGGAAGGAGCAGTGGGGTTTTCCATTCTCTCTGCTCACTTGCTTTTCCTGCCGGGGTCCAAGACAAGACAACTGGCCTTACTCTGAGGGTCACTTGCTACATCTGGCCCAACGACTGATTCCACAGCAATTCCACTGCTGAGAGCTCCTATTCAGTTTGCTATGATCCAGCCAAACCAAAAAACCCTGCAGGTTCCTCTCAACATGAGAAAGTCCTTGTTCAGGGGTGCTACGTGTCACTGGAGGGGGATGGCTTTCTAATCACGACTTCTCCAGCTTGACCAGGTCAGAACATGACTAACAATAATAATAATAAATGAGATGGGTATGATGGTGGGCCTGAGAAATTCTTTAATCCATCCGTGACCATGCCCTTACATGTCCTCACATGTCCCACAGTTTTAGGCCAAAGCCTCTGCTTTTTAACAGCCTGCCTGCCAGGGTCTTAGATTTATGCCCTCTGTGCAAGGAACCGGGCTAAGTCTTGGTCCATCTTAGACAAATCAACTACCTCAAGTTGTAGTTTTGACTTGGAATCTCCCACTGATTTGTCTACAAACTACTAAGTCTTGAAAACTGAAGGAGACTGAGAGCTTGAGACTTTTTGTGGAAACTTGAGCATGAGAGTTCTCTCTGCTAACCAGAGGCTCTGATTTGCTACAGTCCAACTCCAATTATTTGAGCTGTTCTCACTAAAGGCTGCTCACTTCAAGTGGCGTCAGAAGCTACTGTAAGGTGTAAGTCGCATGAGGTTCTTCTGATGCCTGCTCTAGCTCCAAATGACAAGCAAGGACTCCTAAATGGAAAGCTGCTACTGTTGTACATATCTAGGCTTATCCCAAGAGCACAATGTCAGTAGAAGCACTAGTCCATTTATTGATTAGCAGTGGAATCAGAGATCGCAGGCACTGTGAAAATGGTTTGAAAATCACCACTGAGTGCTAAACATATTCTGAAAGCTGGAAGCAAATCCTCATGGTCAGATATCGTGACAGGGATGGGAATGTTCCTTATGGAATCCTAGATACACCCAGTCATGAATACATGATTTTTTTCCCCTGCACTGGTATCTAAGTTCTGTTTCATACTCCTGCTGTTTCCATAACAACATGAAATGAAACACAACTGAACAGTTTGTGTAAGGTATGTGGAAGGGGAGTGTATGCTCCTTCAAGGGAAGCTGGTCAAGGGCCTTTTTCAAAAAAGGGCAATAAGCAAATCGGGAAGCCATAAACACAAGGACACAAACCTGACTGACAAGTAAGGGAGTTGGTGATGAGAACCGACCGATGAGGGCATGTGGAAGTGTTCATTCCAGCGAGGTTATCTGGTCAGGGACCTTGGAAATTGAGAAATTAAGGGCAGAAACATGGAAACCAGAAACAAAAAAGACACAGAAAAAAAAGAAAAACAAACAAAAAACCACAAAAACCAAAGGCACAGATCTGACAAAGCAAGAAAAAAAACTGCTCACTTACCCTTAGTGCTGGACTATGGGGAAACAACAGGAAAATCAACCTGGATATTGGGAAGAGCTCCTCCCCTGTGACCGTGGGGAGGCCCTGGCATAGGTGCCCAGAGAAGCTGTGGCTGCCCCATCCCTGAAGTGCCAAGCTTGACCAGCTGGCATGTGGGGTTCTCTGGGACATGGGATTTACACTGGCTCACCTTCACAGTATGTATTTCAACATTTGTATATATATTTGTGTCAAGGATAAAATTGCACCTTTTTATCCAGACAGCAAACAGTCCCTAAAATTTAACCTCTGTATTTATGCCTGTCATACTGAACACTGAAGACATGCAGAGGAAAGGGCAGAAGAAAAATAAATGCACTTATTCTATTTTTCTATTTTTGATTAACTATGGCCCCATGAAATGCTGTCTTTCAAAGATATTCTAAAGGTATGAGATGTAGGGGAAAGTGTACAAAAGGAACAGGAATATTAATCCTGTTAACAGGATGTTAATCCCTCCATGTGCTGAGGAAACACAATTACCAGATTACAACAGAAATAATTACTGAAGGTTCCAGCGTTAGTAAGGCAGCATTTTATGAGCTTTTTTCCTATAACAAGCTAGAAGGATGCCAGTAGAATCCCAAGTGTTATTCATCTTAAGGCAAGCACTGTAAGAACATTACATGCAGGTACCCAATGAAGCAATAAGATTTTGAAATGTCCTTCAGACATCCTTAGTGGGGAAAAGTTGATTTCTCTACAAGACTGTTAAATCTCGGAATTGTCAGCACTTAAAGAATGGGAAGGCACAATTACTGCATCCAAAACATCTAAGTTTTTTTGCATCATGTACAGTCCTGAAGAGAATACAACTGTCATGTCATTTCCTGCTATATTTGAAAATATCCTGTCTCTCCATTCATTTCCTTGATCAATAATAAGAGAGATAGAGGCAATAGCATTCCCTAGTACTTAATGATCTCATCCCACAGCCCCATCCCACAGCACGTGAAAACAGGAACACTGACATAAATACTTCTTTTAAAAGGAGAAATGCTCTTTATCCCCTGGCTCAGGTTTTCCTCTCCAATGTGCAACTGGTTGCACAGATACTCCGGGAAATTGCTGTGCACTCAGTTCAGGCATCAGAGCCCAGAGCCTGAATGATTAAGTGCAATCTTAGACTCAGCTAAAACCCTGCTCAGAGGAAAGAATTTTTGATGTTTTAAGTCCAATACTACTGATTTTTCAGAGGGCAAATATTTGGATAACTTCATATTGATTGGAAGCTAAAGGATGTCCTTAACACAAAGGATGAAAGTCACCATCAATTTATAACCAAAGTAGATAAAGTCTTAAAAACAATAGCTAGTGACATTATATTTTTATGGATATAACATCCAGTTTATTGATCATAACTTATTTATTTCAGGACTATTTGCTTTCACATGTTTGAGGCAGGGGTCTGGAACAGTGATTCCTTATTTCTAATTATTGCACCACAGTAGTCATGACAACTGGACAACTTACAGCAGTACCTTCCATCCAATAGTTGTAAAATTATAGTAAATTGGTATATTGGACTGTCTAATAAACAGTCTGGACTCAGATGAGGTGAAAGCAATTTTATTACAAAGAAAATTAAAGGAAAGTAAAGATAATGACCAGCACATGGTTTCTCCCCTCTGGACACATCAGAAGAGTAAGCACTAAGGAAAAGTCAGATTGACACAACAAGAAATGGGCAAGAGAATGTGAGAAATAACAAATTTCAGATAGAAACCAGGAGAAGATCCACAGGATATAAAGAATGTCCTAAGGCTCTGGGCTTTGAGTTTTGTATGTATTAATTGATATAACACAGCCATTAACATTAAATCTTACCCTGTCTTCCCAAGCAAAGCTGCAGCTAATAGTACTTTATATTTTGTTGAGTATTTAAGAAATAGCAACAGCTGAGAGAGTAGCTAAGTGTTACACTTCTAAATAGTTTGTGTTCCTATTAATCCACCTGACTGTTGAACATAATAAATCCAGGTTCCCCTTCTTGTAGGAGATAAAGCAGTTCTCTCTCCTCTGCCAGAGAATGCCCCTTCTGTAAATTCACCAATGAACACTTAAGAACTGTAAACTGTTATTCCTTTTCTAAAATGAATCCAATTTCACCCCCTGTTACTTCCCTGTTGCTGCAGCAACAGAGGGAATTATGAGTGCTCAATACACAGTTGTTGTCTAGAGCTTGATTCTAGAGGCTAACACATGATTTATTTGTCTTTCCTCCCCTGTAACTGGTAATTAATTTTATTTCAGATATTTATCTTGTGGAAATCAGTCTTAAGAGGTTGTACCTCTAAATTTACTTTGTATGTTCATCTTTTCCATGTGTATATTTCCAAAACCTGTATCAGCCTTTAATTTATTTGCAGTTTGTGTAAATAAATTGTCTACATTTGCACCACTGAATTTTCTTCTTGGGACTTATTCTTACTGTATTCATTGCAATAACTCCTTTAAGACAATTGCCTTTTAAATTCAGAGCTACAAGGGAAACTAAACCAACACAGATTGACAACCCAGCTGGGCCAAAGCTACAAAATATGCTCAGGAACACTTATTTGAAGAAAAGTAATTTCAATTGTAATATATCTGACACTCTTCCTTGAGTTTTTAAGTGCACTTGAGAATGGAAATATCAGGTTTTAAGGAAGTTTATGGAAAATTGTTGAAAATATTCATGCTAATATTCATTAAGAGGACTGAGCTGCCTGATCTGGTGCAGGGGGGCTTGGAAAAAGGTGACCTTCGAGGTCCCTTCCAACCCAAGTCATGCTAGGATTCCGAGATAATCTAGGCAAATAATTTAAATGCAGTTTTGCAGTGCCATTCAGCAATAAATCCGAGTCTTACAGCAGAGTTAGAGACTTGCCTTTCCAGCAACATTTCACCAGCAGCTGGATAAAGTAAAAAAAACAATCATTGGATGGCTGAGGGATATTTTCCACACAACAAATATTCCCTGTGAAAACAAACTGATGTAGTTCTTGCAAAACATATGAAGACTTTTGAGGCCACTGGGGTTTATGCAGTCTGTGCCAGCTAAACAAAGACTGTCCAAACTCAACTGCGCCACTTAAAAATGGTACAGCAGAGATGTGCTGTGGTGATGAAAACCTTCAGTACCTTGACTTCTTTGCTTTGGGCTCTTGTGGTGTCATCAGGACAGAATCCTCGACACCAAGCTCAGCCATTCCCATCCCCCTCAGCTGTGCCAGACATTTCACTGGAGTACATTCCCTATATTGTTTATCAGCAGCTTGAAATAGGTTTAAAGCAGCCCAGACACTGCAGTTCACAGCTCTTTACCAAAGGTAACACTTTCTGTGATGGTTTCATAAAGTAAATCAAAACTGGTGTTCCCAAATGCCCTCAAAGACTTTTAGGAATAACGCATATTTGGGAAAAAAAGACATTTTTCTGTGTGTGTTTCTAATGAACCTCAAGCAACTGAATTGAGTAAATAAAAGTATTATGGAATTAGAATGACAACATTTTTCACTCATTTGCATCTGTGTTGTTTTCAGCTGCATGCTTGCAAGTCACGTTTGTGGAACAATGCCAATACTGCAATAGCCTGAAAAACATTTTTGGCTCAAACTCAGTGTGTAAAAATCTATGTAGTGTTTCTATATACTAGATTGTCTCTCACAAAACCCAGTAATATAGCAACTGAAGAAGTGAAGAAATATTTGAAAACCCAATAGCAAGGCTTCTTACATGGGTGTCTTATGGTGCGTCATCCCATATCCCTTTACATTGAAAATAAAATATTCAAAGCAGAACTGTTGGATGCCCGTTGCTCACTGTTAATTTGCATAATGCATCATGATTGCACAAACACCTGGGCTAAATATCTTTGTGCTGGCAATACCTGAGAGCATGTACAGTGTTCAATTCCACTCAAAACATCTAATTCCCTACCATTCAAAATACTCTCCATTGTTTTTCACCTGCGCTTTTCAAGGCTGCCAGAATTTCTTTCTGCTTATATGCAAGCGTAAACATAGAGCTTTTTTGATACCATTTACATGTATCAGACATTGAATAGTTTAATCAGCACATCTATAATTAACTGAGCCGTAAAAAAAAAATGCCAAGGGGAAGAAAATCTTGATTATCTTAATCCATTACTACTTTTGAGCTGTGTTTCAAGAATTTTGCTTCTGTAACTCTCATGAACAGCTTTATTGGCTGCAACCGCTTGAATTCTAAGATGATTTTGTCAGAGCTGGGTGGTATTCTCCAGTGCTGCCACTTCAGCAAACCCTGACCAGCTTGCTGGGAGCTTTCCTGAAGCACAACCACAAACCCTGTGCTGCCTGGGGTGCTCAGTGCTGCCTTTTGTTGGAAATGGGTGTTGACCCATCTACAAGTTAACCCTGGGGGTAAAACTCATTCTGCATGTTTTTTGGGGCAGAAGTATTAAACTTTAGTGTTCTACACTCCGTATCTCTAGGGTATTCTGCTCCCTTAAAAAAAAAAACAAACAAACAAAAAAACAACATCACAGCACCTGCTTTTGCCTGCTGAATTTTGACATAAATTTGTACTCTAAACTTTATCTATAATAAGGATCCCACAGGGTGGAAAAAGACTATGCCAAAACTTGCTGTTTGAACAACCTGGGACAGTGGGAGATGAAAAGGTCTCTTTTTTCCTACTTTTGTTCTTTGTAGGGTTCATTTCACTTGATTAAGGAGCTCAGGGAAGATTTTCAAAATACCCAGATGGCCAAAAGGAAGTTATATTGGCTGATTAATGAAATATTGATGCTTCTGAATATCTAACTTGCTTTTTTTATTCTAACTGAAACTCTAATCAAGAAAAAATACCTGGTAAGAAACTATAAACATAATGAGATTTAATCTCAACCATTAATCCCAGAGCCAGTAGTTAGGAAGTATTAAAACATCTCATCATAAGGCATTTGATTCTGTTACCATGAGCAGCAGCACTACAGGGAAATCAGCAAAAATAACTTCCAGAACTGACGAAAAAAAATTCAAAGATAAAAGTATGTTCGCTAATGAGATGAATGAATTAATTCAAACTGTATAATCAATGAGGTGACACTTGCCTCTCTCCTCTCTGTTATGTGATATGGCAAACTCAGCACTTGGGGGAATTTGGGTTGAAGTGTAGGAGGAAAAGAGATTCAGTGTGTAAGAAGTGTAATCATGTCACATCCACAAACTGTGATTTCATAGTGAAGGCACTTTTGAAATGATGGAGAAGAATCTTTTGCATTTCCTGCTCTTTTAGCAACAACAGTTCTTCTGGATGGAAAATCGTCACAGATCAAGAAGTGAAGTTCTGGAAGGATTTTAAATATAAAGCTCTGCCTGACAGAGACTAATTCCACATGGTGCTGTTCAGTCCAAGTCAAACTCAGTGACCTTGGAGGTCTTCTCCCATGATCCTGTGATTCCAGAACTTGACACAAAAGATTCACACTCCACAACAGAGTTTGTTAAAACCAGATAAGCTCTGGTTTCAACCTCCTTTTGTTCCCTAGTTGTGCAATAGGCTTAGTTCATTTTGTGTCACACTTTGGATTTTAATGGCCTGATTTTTATCATATCCTGGATTCAATTTATGTTAAATTTACAGTATTTTATGTTTGTCAGAATGGTGCAATGTTATGTTAATACAGAGACACATCCTGTAATCAAACCCCACAAATCTTGTAATATCTCCAATCAAATTAAAAGTACAGGCAGAAATTGAAAAATATTGCCTTTTTTTTTTTTCTCAGTGAAACCACAGCAAAATGAGGTCAAGACAGCAGAGACCTCTTTGTCCTAAAGAGTTAGAGGTCCTTCACAAAAATGATGAGCCACAAATACAAAATACAGCAGTGTTGGGTGAAACAATCAAACCTATCCTCACAAAATGAACACTGGAGTTCTGGAAAATTTTCTCATCTCTCCACCAGGTTTTTCACTGTTTGGATCTTCTTATATATGACTCAAAAGCCACTGAGTTGCATTTAAATTCACATCTTGACTTCAACCACCAACTTAGCTGGTAAACACATTATTTTAAGGATATGCACATATTTGTAGACAAAATTATACATAGAAGTTCTTTTTTTTTTTTTTAATGTGTTCACTGCAATTGTCTGGAGATGAAAAACAGATTGTAGATAAAACAGCTACAGTATATGTACAATTCCTTTAATTTAGCTGTCCAATATTTAGCTTTTTACGGCAAGGAATTCAGATTAAAGACACAAACACAGTTTTTTTTATACTTCTCTTTACTGATGAAAGAAAACATGCTAAGGGCTAGTAAAAGCAAATACTAAATGCCTATTGTGAAACTCTGACTCCTCAGTTGCCTTGTGACAATCCCTCATAAATGGGCAGCAAGAGTCCCTGTTAAGATTTGTCTCATAAACTGTAGAGGAAACCTGCTGATAACACTGAAACTCTTGAAGAGGCTTAGTAAGAACTCTAAAAACTACATTTTAACATGTGATGACCTACATGACAGAAACTTCTTTTTATTATGCCCAGGCATAAAAAAACACAAACAAACCAAAGAACAAAAAAAAGCCGGCAGAACACACCCCTCCCAAATTAAACACAACTGAAAATAAAATTAAGCTCACAAATGGTTTTCTAAAGTGATTTTTTATTTGTCTCCCCATAGAATATGAATCTCTATTAATCTTTAGAGACCTGTTGCCTTTTACATGAAGGTTTCAGTTAATTGCCAGCATTAGTTAAAGAGAAGAACTTTCCAGAAGATGAATGCGTGTACTAGTTCAGCATAGTTTGGAAATCTAGGGTTCCATGAGAAAAAAACCCTCTCAAAAGTACCATTCCTTTGAGACTGTGCTGGCTTATTCATCAAGGAGACAGAAAGGCAATATCATAAAATACCATGCAGGAATGAAGACTTGGGTTTGGCACTGAGATTTATTATTACAGTAACAGAATTGGAGGGCTTTCCTTATCTGTACCCAGCACATCAACTATCAGTGGATGAATAAGGAAGCTCCTGTTCAGGAGCTGGATGAGCAGTGAGCAGAGACACCTTTGCTTTTAGTACAGCATGATGAAAACACAATTTGGGATACTCACAGGTCAGGAAAACAATGTGTGACTCCCACCTGGTCATGGCAGAGTGCCCTGGGAGTGGCCGTCCCATCTTTACCACCAGGAATCACAACCATATACACACATAAATACATACATATCTCAGCATATATATGTATATATTTAAAGTGAATTAAAATATATATACATTCATACAAGTTTACAGATGGACCCTGGCTATTAGAGAGCAAACTCCTTGCTTTGCTATAGTTTTAGATGAGATGTGAAAAGCCTACATGGAAAAGCATTGCAGTTTTAAAGACTGGAAAATGTGGCTGAGCTATCACAGATTTATCACATAAAGCAGCAGCAGTGTTTGTAGCCTGTGATCAAAAATCAAATGGCAGAGTAAGTTTCTATTTTCTTTGATATTAAGTGTTTTCAGTATTTCAGTCTTGGGCTTAGTATTGGAAGCACGATGGAGTGAAAAGAAGTAGTAGAAAAACAAAGCTTAAGGGTAATGCTTTATTGTTTTAAGAAGAACTCTTACCTCCATAGTTTTATTTCATTGTTTATCAGCATAATTTGAGGCTGCACATTGGTTGTCCCAAACACCTCCTTAGGTGGAAGCATTTTGTCAGATGGTTTCAAAAAGAATAAATAAACAAGAGTTAATCCTGCATGGTCTTAATTCCTAGGTTAGCATCCCTAGCATCAGTAGAAATTTCATATATTCTGATTTTTTTTTAGCAATCGAATTCACTAAACACAGCAATCCTCCCCAAACTTACAGGATCCCAGAATCAATCAGGGGTTGACTGGGAAAGTCCTCCCAGACAAAAAGTCCAACCTCTGACAGATGCCCACCTTGTCACCAGCCCAGAGCACTGAGTGCCACATCCAGGTCTTCCTTGGACACCTCCAGAGATGGGGACACCAACACCTCCCTGGGCAGCCCCTTCTAAGCCTGAGCACCCTTTCCAGGAAGAAATTCCTCCTGGTGTCCAACCTGAGCATCCCCTGGCACAGCCTGAGCCCATTTCCCCTTGTCCTGTCCCTTGTTCCCTGGGACCAGACCCTAACCCACACCCATTTCAGGTCCATATGGGAAGCAGAAAGGACCTTCATGGCAAGAGGACTCATGCCAGAGTGTCCACACTGCCCATTCCACAAGTTCTTCAAGGTAAAGAACACACAAACATATTTTTTAAGAATTTCAGCAGTATAATAGAATATTTCAAAGCATAAATATGGGAACCCATTTCTCCCTGTTTCTGGACAGAGAATTGTTTTGCTTGTGCCAGTCTTCTGCTGGAATCTGCTGGGCCATTTGCCTGCTCTGGGATGAACCAGGAGCCCCTGTGGGCACCTAGTATATCCCAGGTCTGAGTGGGTGTCTGGGGTGATAGCTGTGATACTCTGCCTCCTGGCATTTCTTAGAGTTTTGCTTTTGTCATGCTGCCAATCTAGAGCAACAAAAAATAGGGGATGCTCACATAAGTATTTACAGTAGAGCTAAAGCTTGCAAGAGCTGCAAAGGTTGGGGTGTTGTGTGTTCTTTTCAGAGCTTGGTTACATATGTTCAAAATCATGGAAACTCACAATGGTTTGAGTTGGAAGGGACCTTAAAGTACACTCAGTGCCACCCCCTGCCATGAGCAGGGACACCTTCCACTGTCCCAGGTTGCTCCAAGCCCCATCCAGCCTGGCCTTGGACACTTCCAGGGATCCAGGGGTAGCCACAGTTTCTCTGGGCACCCTGTGCCAGAGCCCCACCACCCTCACAGGGAACAATTCCTTCCCAATATCCCATCTAATCCTGCCCTCTGGAACTAATGATATCCACAATTTCTCATCCCAGTCAGTTTTGACTTTTTATAGGTCTACAAAGGCTATTTTTGACAAGGAGTATTTTTCCACATCTCAGACTCAAGAAAGAGGGATTTGGTTTGGAGGCCATCCTGACCCATGTCCTCTCTGATCATGTGCCCTGTATGTCCTTTAAGAACTGTTATGTGGTATGAATTTTGACATTTATTCAAGATTGTTAAGCTTTGCATTTGTAGATATGTTGCACACTGGAATATAATGCAACATTCCAAGTCCTATTTTTACTATTCTTTTTATCTTGTGGTAATTAGAGCACATGTGCAGAGAGGCAATTACAAGTACCTTTCCCTTTTTATTCCTGTTTTCAAAACATAATTGATAATCAGATATACTCAGTAATTTTATGGCAGGTTTAGCTCTCTTACATGCCATTAAAAAAAACCACAGGGTGCCAGAGTAACAGAGTTGACCTGTCCCCTGCTTCACTCAGAACCAGTGGCACTGCTGACTTGAGCCATGTGGAAATGCCCTGCCAAAGCAAATACCACATTTTTAAAGTCTCTGCTACCAATTTGATTCAAAACTTCACAAGGACAGGAAAAGCTGACAGCTAACCAAGCCTTCTATAGCCCATGGGTGTGAGGGTCCCTAATTATGTGTCAGTCCAGTGTCAGAGCTTGGGTTTCAGTGGTGTCGTCTCCCCAAAGGAAATGCAGCTCCCACAGTTCTGGTATCATTATGAATTTGTGATGCTGGTGTTGTTATGAGACTCACCACAGAGCAAAATCTGTGGAGTTCCATGTCAGGATTAAATAAGTTGTGTGCATCTTATACGTGATTATACTGGAGAGAGGAGTACAGACAGAAATAAACAATAAAGGGTAATCCTGAGAAAATGGATTATCATTATTCCTGTTTCAGGGACAATATCACCTCTGTGTATCCCACACTTCATACTGTCCACTACTACTGCCCCTCAACGTGAGCTATTCCAGAAAAGTGATATATAATTAAAAAAAAAAATACAAAAAAACCAAATTTCTAGCAGTTTTGTGGGATTTTAGCATCCAGAAGGTCTTTGAAGCATAACTCAACTCAGAATTGTGCTGATATCCTGCAGTGCAGGGCTGAGCTATCTTGCAAGATATTGCTGCCAAACTGGGTGTGCTGTGAAATCAAGGATTTAATTTGATTGATAGGATGCAATCTGGACCTGCAACAGCTTAACTGCCTTTGAATTTTAACAACTTAATGCCAAAATGTTCTTTTCTTTTTTTTTTTTAAGAGGGATTAAGAGAAGGAATATGAGAGAGCTTTGAAAGTGTTCATTTTTAATTCATCTCCAGCAGGAGCGACAACCAAAGAAATTCAATTTTTGGCCTAAAATTGATATAAAAGGAGTAATTGCAAAATCACAGAGAATGGTTGATGTTGGAAGGCACCTTCAGAGTTCAGCTGGTCCAGCCCCCCACTCAAGCAGGGCCATTAGAGACAGTTGCTCAGGAACCTCTTATGAATGCATAAGTTTTTTTTATTATTATTTTATTTTTTAATATGAGAAAAGGATTTTTTTTACCTTTTACATTTAAGTGCTTTTTGGCAAATCAAGTAAAAGTTTCCTCATATAACAATATGACAACATGAATTAACTGATTAAGGTGACTTCTCCTTTTATCCTTGATTTCCCACTCAGCCCTGTGATCTCGAGGTAATATGTTAAGCTTTTGTGATTTCAAAATGCATATTAATCTGGAAAATCTAAAGAGGAGACCAGATCTGAATTCTTGTTTGCTTAAACAGAAACCTGAAGAAAGCCCTGGAATTTAAGCTTTGATATTACTGCTTCCAGCATCCCTTTTCCTCTGTTGCCTTGTTTTAAATTTCTTTATATATTTGTTGATATACCACTTAAACCTCAAAGAACTTGCCAAAAGCTCAGGTAAGTTGGATAAAGTGAGCAAGGCATTTCTTATTGCAATATCACCTGTGAAACCAAGACCAGAAATGCAATTAAATTCAATATCTTGCCTAGCAGGTGATAAAGTCCTTGGACAAGTGTTTTTCTCCAGAGGCAAGACTGCAAGGAAGGAGAAAAAAAGCTGCATGTTATGTCTTCAGTTCTGTTTTCTCTATTTTAATTTTGCTCTGTCTTCAAAAAACCAACATCTGACCTGAATTTCTGAGATTTGTAGAAAAATCTCAATTTCTTCTCTTTGTAGGAGCAGCATTTACCATGTTTATAATCACATCTAAGACATCCATACTTTTCTATTTGCTTTACATTATGCCAAAACGTACAACCTAGAAGTAAGAAAAAGCCCCATATTATATAGGTGCTGTCTTATTAAAATACCTCAGCTAGTCTCTTCCTCTCCAAATTTTAAAAAATATCTAACAGATCTTTCAATTTTATATCTATGTAAAAATATATTGATGTTATCAAATTTTTAAATTAAATATATTTTAATTATGGACATAATGCATTAACCTGTGCAGAACTGAAGGGAACCTCCTTTTCTCCACTATTTTAAACATGGAAGACCAGAGAGATTTTAAGTTACTCAACAATTCTACCCATTGCTGTGTGCTACACCACAAACCTTCCTTTTACTCCACTGGTCATGATCAAACAAAATTGCAACCCAGGCAATTTTTGGTGGAGGAAAAACATTCAGAAGCTGAATTAGAGACATTGAAATGGCACGGTTTTGGTGTTTGGTTGTTTGTTAGTTTGTTTTTTTTCAGAATAAAGGCATTTTTAATAGACTGAACTCTGCTGCATCAAAATTATTTAAAAAAATAATTTTGTCATAACACATAATTTCCTGAAAAGTTTGATAGTTTAAATCATGGTGTGATGCTGCCTGAAAGAGGGTGATTTAAAAGAGGTAAAGTGGTCCTTTTAAAGCAATTGGGAAATGCAGATTCTTACGAAGAGACTGAAGATTTTGCTTAGTAAGGTATTTGTTCCCCAAGAGTAAAGTTGAAATAAAATCTACAAAGGAGCAGAAAATGACATTTTTGTTGTACTGATGTTTTGTTTCTTTTGGTCTTGTGAAACAGAAAATTCTACAGATCCTGTGTAATCCTCATTGTTTTCTAAATCTCTCGTATTTGTTCAGAGTTCCTAAACTTCAGAAGAATAGATATCTAAAAAAAAAAAAAAAAAAACAAACAAAAAAAACATGCCAAAAGCGTGGATCCTAATTTAATACTCAGGGCTCTTTACAAGGACCCAATCCATTTCAAAGTCCATACTTTTGAAATGTTGAACTCCATGTTTAAGCAAGAAAGTAATTACTGTTTTAAGAAAATACCAGTGGAAATTTGCTTGGGACATATTTGTTTTTCCAGTCTGTCATTTTTAGGAAACATGACAAATTAGTGTCTTTAATTTTCATAAAATCTTTGGGTTGGAATTATGATAATAGAAAAAAGAACTTAGTTGTTTCTAACTGGATTATTTATGATATGTTCTGCTGTCACTATTATCAAGCTTTAATTTGATAAACATAAAGTAGCTGTTAATCCCTACCTATTTCCTCCTCTTTGCCAGTACAATTCTTGGGGAATTGACTTAGTGAACTTTTTTATTAATGATACATCCAAAGGAGGTTATAAATTACTGTCCCTATGAACTTGATTTTCTCATGGTAAATGTTAAATTTCATTTGAAGAGAAGTGGAATTTGTGATGAAAGGACAGAATTCCCTGTCACTGAGATTCCTGTTGCTTGAATCTACTTCATTTATTATTCAAAGTGTTTGACCTTAAAGAAAGGACTGAGAATGCATTAAGTTCATCATAGTATTGAGAAGATTTCAGACATACAGTGACATAGATCTCCTTCTGGGAAGGAAAAATGAATGAAGGAAAGATTCAGTCGTAGGGACTAGAATGGTGATTTCAGCTGAGAGTCAGCTGTGAATAACTAATTCCAGGATCAACACAGAAATAAAAATTGGGATATTTGGCAGAATGAGAACAGACCCCACAGTGCCAGGAGCAATGATTCACTGTTGCACACTTTCATTGTAATCAGGGGTTCTTACATGGTTGGAAAAATAATAACCAGGAGAGAATGAAGAAAATTCAGTTAAAAATGAAGGTAAGCCAGAAAAGAATGCAAAACCTCAAACTACTGAGAGCAGAAAATATTAATAGCATGAATGGAGAGAGGATTATATAAAAAACTGAGCTGAAAAGGAAAGAGTCAGTACAAGACAGATTATAATTTAAAAAATGCAATGGACTGAGAAATAGAAAAAGAATGCTGGAATTTACACTGTTGCTGATTTGCTGGTTCTGTTGCACACAGAAACATTTTAGATTTTTTCTGATAAGAAAAATAATTTAATATAGGCAACAACTGACAAGACACAAAGAAAGGAAATAAGGTTAAACAACAGAGATGGCAACAGGATTTTGCATCCTGAGTCCCTCTTTAAGTGGTTGAAATAAGTGCCTTCATCTACACGTGGAGAATTGAGTGAAGTTCTCCCAGCTAAAAGCATCTGATGGCCTCTTTTATTTTACTGATTCCCCAGCTGAGAAACCTAGAAATCTTTTTTTTAATTATTATTAAAAAGAAAAGGCAGGAAAATGAAAAATAGAGTCCATTGCTAGGTGAGTTCTTAACAATCTTCATTGGTTACTTAGAGAAAATCTGCTGGAGATTCATCAGTCTAATTCTAGGAGTAATATAATTGGTGGCTACCACGGTGGTTTGTTTGTATTTATAGTTGTGTGTGCAGAGATAGGTGCAATCAGATGCAATAATTATGAAAAAGGGCTTTCAAGGTGGTGCTTTGAAGAGATTCTGTGTTCAGCAATTTAAGCATTTTCTGAAATCACTTCTCCAGGTTGGTGCCAGTCATTCATTTTGTGAAGACCCATCCCTCATTACTCGTTAGTCAATTAGGAAAAAAAAACCTCCTGAAATAACACCACCACCAAGAAAAAACAAAACAAAACAAAACAAAACAAAACAAAACAAAACAAAACAAGGAAGCAGAAAAGAAGTAATACAGATTAAAAATAGCACTTGGGATAAGCAGGGGTTTTAACCTGGATCAATTTGGTACCTTGGTTTAGAGTGGTTTCTCAAAATTGCAGTAACACACTGAAGCAGCAAACAGCGACCTGAGAAGATCAGACAAGTTTGCTTTACTGCTGCAGTTTTCATCAAATTGCTTTTTCAGAAGAAAGGTTTGCATTCACATCCTTCAAAATAACTGCTGTGTTGGGGAGAGTAAATGATTTCTCTGTAAATCAACCGATGTTATTGTCTGCCAGAATAGGAAAATAATTTGATCCCCTCGAGTCATGACCATTTTTCTGTTAAAAGGTGGTGAAAAAATCCCTCCAAGATGCCTACTAAGAAGGCATCAATTTTAAATCACTAAAAATTAAGCACTCTTCAAACTGACAAGTTGTTTCCTCCATCAAAGAATGAGGGAAGGACCTAGATCACACAAACCAGTAAGATTCCTGAAAATATTGTTAAAGGTGCCTTAATGTCAGTGTTGTGAGCGTGTAATTGCATTTGTTACACCTTGCAGTGGTCTGAAAGGGCTTTATTCTCCCCTGAATCACTGACCTGGGCTTTGCTTTCTCAGCGGCACAGCCCATAATATGTCCATAATGTGGAACACGCCAGGATTACGCTGTGTATTTTTAAATGAACGAGAGTAAGTGCAACATCAGGTTTATTGACAAGACAATTATGGTTTTTTTATGCCTTACTATCTTTTATCTGTGTACCTCAACAGCAAAGCAAGTTTAAATCCAAAGGGGAATTTAATTCCAGATAAATACTTGTTATTATTATTATTATTGTTGAAGTCTTTGTATACGACACATATGACATGGTGGCTGCCATAAATATTGTCAAATATTCTTAAAATCCATGAATTTAGCCCAATTGATGGTTCATTGAGAAAGTGGGTTTCACTGATTAATTGATTACTATAAAAACCCTCACCATTTCTAAATTTACTGTCAATTAATTTTGCTAAGGTTAAATTTCTTATCAAATTTTTTCAGTGGAAAACTGGCAATGACATTTTTGGTTGGCATGGCACAAGTTTGAGTGCAGATGAGGATAAGTAGTTTTCTTCCTAGTTTTTCATCTTATATTTTTTGTAAATGCTTTCTTTATTTTAATTTTTAATTTTATTAAATTATTTTTAACTTTTTACTTCCTTTCTCTTGCAGTGTTATGCCACTGCCACGGAATTCCCCCAGCACTAATATCCAATTTTTCACATGGGGTCATGAAGTCTGAATCTTTCTCTTTTAATAAATCATTAAACCAAGTTTAATAACTTAGAAGGTAAATAATAATAATAATAATAGTAATAATAATTTAAGAATATAGAAGGTAAACACATCGCACAGACTGGGAATAGTTGAGAGGATAAACACATTTAAAGTGGCATGAAGGTGCTTCTGGCCCAGATTTCCATGGGAAAAGGGATGAAGGAAGGTCTGCTGAGGCTGGTGCACAGTTAGGACTTGGAGCATGCCAAGAGTTCTCCTGGAAGGCTCATTGCACCTGCCTGTCAAGTCAAATGCAATCAGCCTGGAATTAAGATTTTCCCACAGGCAGCTCAAATGTCTTGGCAGTGCAAAATTCATTCCTAATAAAAGAAAAGAAGTAATAAAAAGGATTTAAATAGGCAAAGTGGCTTAAGGTAAATGACAGAGCTGAGTGCTGCAAAATAGGATGGGGATATCCCTTTGCCATGCTTTTATCCTTTTCTCTCTCTCCTTTTCAAGTGTCCAGCACTTGGAAGCCAACCAAGGACATATCTTTTCCTTAGCCCCTGGCCCCGGCCATTCTCCATGGAAATATCTAAGCATCTCAGGAAACCCATCCAGCATCTTCTGCCTCTCCATCCAGCTCTCCTGGGGAGCTGCATGGATCCAGAAATAGAGGTGGATTCTACTTTCCACAGGACCCTCAGGGGGAAAGGAAGGATCCCATTCCTGGCGGTTGTGTCAGGTGGAAGTGCAAGAGGGGAAGGGTGAGTCCATCCCTTCAGGAGGAGCTATGGCCATTCCCAGGAACCGCTGACCCTCTCATGGCAGCAAATTCCTCTCTGAAGTTCTGGCCTCCAGAACTCCAGTTCTCTGCCCAGAGAGTTGGGGTTGGAATCTCCACTGCACTCAGAGCTCCACAGGCACTTGTAAGAATTCATATCCCTGTTTGCCACGTGAAAAAAAAAAAAAAAAAAAAAGCACAATGACCCCCCCAAAATTAAAAATTTCTGATTGTGGAGAAAGGAAAAAAACCCATCTGTCATTGAGTAAATCCTTGCTCCTGCTCACTCCCCCCATTTTTGATCAATGTAGAATAGTTCAGAACTGGACAATGGTACCCTCTGTAAGAAAACTGATTAATATTTTTTACATAGAGAAGTGGATCCATGGTAAGATTTGCTAACAGTTGCCATCCCCATGTACAACCATCCCTACATTTTCAGCCTCAAAATGTGCTTGGAGAAGTTCATCATCTCATATTGCTTTTTTAATTCTATGAGTGTCACACTTTCAGATACTGTGATATTTGTGATTTTACAACATCTTGAGGAATCTTTTCCACCACCTTTTCCAAGAAACAGTCCTGAAATGTGAAACCTTGAGTTGGCTTTGACAGTTCAAAGAGTTTTTGGCATCCAGTCATCTGTAATTGCCATGTCACAAGTCACACATCACATAGAATAAATAACAATCTTCAGACATTTTTAAAACAACTAGTCCTAAACAAAAAGAAATGAAAAAAGAATATAAAACAAACAAAAAATTAATTCTACTCCATTATTATGTAACAACAACAAAAAAAATTCTACTATTTATAAGGCAACATATTAGAATTAATGGTTTGGAAATTCAAGCCCTTCAAAAAAGAGAGTGGTTATTTTTTTAACCTGTCAAAGACAGAAATGTGCCAAAAAAGCACCTTCCCTCCACTTTGTACTTATTTTCCCCTGACAGCTGGAAACAAACATTGCAGCAATGGGGGAAACTGTGATTCCAAATTTGAATTTCAAAGACAAGCAGTTACACTACATTAAATAGGTTTCCCTTCTATTAGGCCAGATCTTCCACCAAGCAACATCACAGGAAAATCTCCCACAAACCTTCTGCTTGAAAGGATTTTTTAAAAGCCGGATTTTTGTAAGTCAATGTGTATCTTTGATTTATTTGAAAGGAAAACCAGGGTGTTAATGTTTTAATCTTTAGTGTCATTATAGTGAACATGCACTTGAAAAGATACACTAATTCCCAAAACCAGAAATATGACATCTATTTTATTATTCATTCAGCAGTATCTGCATTTTAGTAGCTATGCTGGTGAAGAATCATTATCAAAACCAGGTAAAATAACAAACACCATTTCCCTGACAAAACACATCTCTTCCCACGTTCCTCTTTACCTTTCTCCTTTCCTCTCCTCCCTGTGAGTGTTTAAGCAGCTCAAATGAGCCCAGTTAAATTAGAGATTATCACAATAATCTCTAATAATCTCCTTGATTGATTGTATCACCTGTGGTTCAGCAATGGAGAGAAGGGATTTTAATGAATCATAGTGCAATTCACAAAAAACCTCAATGTACATACATGTAACCCAAAAATTCCTGTCCCAAAGGACCTGGGATCCAGCTGACAATGCAAATGGAAGTAACTGAAACCATTGTGGAAATTAACTGTAACACTGAAATATTTTAAAATACAAGAATACCCATATAAATACTCAGAGCTGATTTTTATGTATATATTTATTTTAGACATTACCGAAGTGTCAAACAAGTCTGTATAATTGCACGATTTCCATGACACTTTCACTGCAAGTTCTGGATGGGATTTCTGGGAACAGCAGTTTCAGTGGAGCCCTTGTGGGAGTACAGAGAGTTCATACAGATGTGGACTTTCAGAATGGATGTATTTGCTTTAAAGCAAATGTGAAAGAGACTTGAATCCTGACTGAGACACATGCTCTAATTATTGGACTACTGCCTGTCCTGGGAGCTTAATGTAAGTTTAGGATTTTTTCTTCACCAAAAGACCCAAATCCCAATTTAATGCAGACCGAGGATACTCTCCAAACTTCACTTTGCTTTTCCAGCCAGCCCAGCTAATAAATTCTAAAATTCTAGCAAATCCTCTTCTAGCTCAGCTCCAGTTCTCTTTGTACTCACCAGAGGGAAGAACATTGTGCAGAGACAGGGACAACAGCCAAAGACCTTTGGAGTTTCTTGCTTGTTATCATCAGAGGAGCTGCAGAGTTTCTCTCACTAACCCCTCCTAAAGGTTTTCAGTTTAGGGGTTTTTTTTTCAGGTACACATATTTACATAGATATCCTTTCATACTTACAGTCAAAAAACGGGGGGAAAACAGAACAAAGTAAGAATTTACAATATTAAACTCATGAAGCTTGAAATCAAATGCTTTTCTCTGAACTGAACTGAGGAGTTGAATTGCATTTGTATTTAATTAGAAAGACTCCTCAAACATTCTGTCACTAAGATCATTGTCTTGGTTATGAAAAGACAGGTGTGTGCTAGGGAAGAGCAGGGCCTTCCCTCTGAATTAGTATAATTTTGGAATTAAGGGGGGGCTGTCAGGCAAAGATATGGGGATAGGAATAACAGTTCTTTATGTAAAGGCAAACAAACCAACAACAACAATGAAAGGAGCACCAAACAGGACAGGAGCCAGCAGCAGCTCTTTTGTTTGGGGACACTTTCCCCCGTGCTGCAGTTCCCATCCCAGTGGCAGCCAGTGCCAGCTCCCGGTGGGCAGGGGGAGATGGGGTGATCCCGGGGGGCTCAGGAGAGCCGGGGGTGCTGGGGGCCGTGTCCCGGATGGGAAGGGTGCAGCAGGGAGCAGGGGGAATTGCAGTGATCCCGGGGGGCTCAGGAGAGCCGGGGGTGCTGGGGGCCGTGTCCCGGATGGGAAGGGTGCAGCAGGGAGCAGGGGGAATTGCAGTGATCCCGGGGGGCTCAGGAGAGCTGGGGGTGCTGGGGGCCGTGTCCCGGATGGGAAGGGTGCAGCAGGGAGCAGGGGGAATTGCAGTGATCCCGGGGGGCTCAGGAGAGCTGGGGGTGCTGGGGGCCGTGTCCCGGATGGGAAGGGTGCAGCAGGGAGCAGGGGGAATTGCAGTGATCCCGGGGGGCTCAGGAGAGCTGGGGGTGCTGGGGGCCGTGTCCCGGATGGGAAGGGTGCAGCAGGGAGCAGGGGGAATTGCAGTGATCCCGGGGGGCTCAGGAGAGCTGGGGGTGCTGGGGGCCGTGTCCCGGATGGGAAGGGTGCAGCAGGGAGCAGGGGGAATTGCAGTGATCCCGGGGGGGCTCAGGAGAGCTGGGGGTGCTGGGGGCCGTGTCCCGGATGGGAAGGGTGCAGCTGAGGCTCTGCTCAGGTCCTTGGGGCACTGTCGGTGCCGCTGTTCCTGCAGGATGCTCGGAGCTGGCAGGCTGGAGCAGGAGGGTGTCTGAGCAGGGCTGCGGGGTCCCACAGCCCAGCAAAGGCAGCTCCCGGTGCTGGGATGGCAGGGAGAGGTTTTCCAGCGAGCACCTGCCCACACCTCTCCTTTACCTGCCCCTGACCTCACGGTGTTCCCCCTCCTCCACCCCCTGCCCTGGGAGAGAAACTCCAAAAAGGGACAGGGAGCCTCCCCCTGTCACTGGCCATCTTAGCATGGCAATGGGAAAAAATGTTCCGGACAGAGAGGAGAGGGGAAAAAGAAAAACAAAAAACACAAAAAAAAAACCCCAAAACAAACAATAAAAACGAAAACAAACCACCCTTACAAACATTCATATAAAACGAATAATCATTAGAATCTGCCATGTTTTAGGATTTTTTATTCATTTTGATGGGGCTTTAGGGATCATAGTTAAGGTCACAGAAGCATAAAGGAAATAAATGAAGCTGCATGGATGGGCTGGGGAAGGGTCAGGTCCTGCTGTAGCAAGAGGAAACAGAGCACCCTCAAGAAGAAAATGCAAACAACATCCCAACATCCCCCCATACTCTGTAACCATATTATTGTGCTCATTAGTCCTGCTTTATCGCCACTGATCCAGCACAAATGCAACAAGATCATCCAGGGATTCACAGGAAAACAGAGGTGGAATCTTGATTTTTTTTAGCTCACCTTTAAAATTATCTAATTTATCATCCATTACTTAGAACCTGATTTACTTTTTTTTTCTTTTTCTTTTTTTTTCTTTTTCCAAAATGCAAACTTCAAGAAAGGGATGCAAAGTTACAAGTTTTCTGTTTCGACCTTGAACAATACTTAAGGATTCTCCGTAATAAATATTTTCATATGTATCTTTATAGAAATTAAAGAATTTTCTTACACAAAAAAACTACCAGGAAGAAGGGTGTCACCAAACTCCCAGGCAGATTTCCCCAGACCCAACATTTGTCCATTTATTCCTCTCAGGCTTCCAAGGAAACAGTGTATTCCCTTTCCTGAAAAACTTCAATTTGGATTTCAGTGACCATCAAGCTTAACAATTCCAAGTAGTAAACCTAAAATGTTTAAAAGTCTTTATGATTTTACTATTGAAAGCTAATGCTTCAATTTTTTTTCTCCATTTCTCCAAAATTCTCCTTAAAGAATAAGAAAGATAAGATTTGTCCATATTTGAGCAACCACCAATAAAGTTACTTATTCCAGAAGGGTAACATTTAGTTGAGTTCATAATTCTGACATCAATTTAGTCTCCCATTATCGAAAAGATAAATTTAATTTATTAAGAGAATCTCAGATAATAAAAGTACTGTTTTAACATGACCCTATATTATCCTACATTTATTAGCTCTTCAACAATGTTATGCATTGTTCTTATAATTACAAAATTAATATTTTTATTTTAATAAGTTAAAAAACCCCAGCTTTGTTCCTACTGCTTGAATGTGCTGTAGGATTTTTACCTCTTGCAAAAATTTTCATTCTATTCTTCTTAAACAAAAAAATTCTATTTATACATTTTTATGTAACATGGGGAAGAAGTAGAGCTTTAAACTTATGTTCTGAATCTTCCAAAATACTGATTTTCTATAGAATGTCAAAAGAATTGTGAAACATCACTCACTTTGCTTTGACAGCTATATAGAAGGATGTTTCATACTTCCTGATTTGTGACTCTTGAAATTCACTCAAAAGCCACAAATTACTGCAAACTGCACTATAAATAATCTAACTCATAGTCCACAGGTTCCAGACCTAAGTCATGTTCTCATTGCCCAGTTAAAAACCATTCCCTGTACTTCCTCTCCAGTTTACTACACAAATTCATCCTGACAGACAAAATTGTACCCCAAACACACTGGAGTCTTCATTTGGGAAAAAATCAAATATGAGGAAAAATGAAAGAACCCTTGAGATATTTCTAAAAATGGTTCTTTAGAAACCTCTAAAAATGTTTGTAGTCATTCAGCCTTTCTGTTTAACCAAAACTAATATCCAAATAACCTCATTAAATTATTGTACCAAATTACTCTTACACGTCTCAGACCCATCTTATTGTCACTGTAATTTGATGTGATGGAAAATAGATGACATGTGTGTTACCCCAACAAAGGGATTTGAGTTTTGCCGCTGGCAAATTCAGTTGTGCTCTTGGTAAAAAAAAAAAAAAAAAAAAGTCATCATTAATAACATTGGTTATTGCATTGCTGCCAAGAAATAAATATAAAGAGTCAACCTTATCCTTCAGAAACACCCGGCACTGAATTCCCAGCAAAGCTGGGTAATGAAGCTTGAATCATTGAATAATTTGGGTTGGGAGGGACCTTAAAGAGCAGCTAATCCAACCCCTCTTCCTTGAGCAGGGACACCTTCCACTATCCCAGCTTGCTCCAAGCCCCATCCAATTTGGCCTGGAACACTGCCAGGGATCCAGGGACAGCCACAGCTGCTGTGGGCACCCAGTGCCAGGGCCTGCCCACCCTCACAGGGGACAATTCCTTCCCAATAGCCCATCTAAGCCTCCTCTGGTGGCTGCTTCACTTTCACTCCAGACCCTTAAACTTAAATACTTGTTTGAACAATATATTGATTAAATTCCTTGCTTCAAACAATTTTCTTCCCTGTGCTGCAGCTGCTACTTGTACACAGAAAAGTTATTTTTGTGGACTTTATGTACTTGTACAGAGGTTTTATCCTGAAGTCTGCAGAATTGAAGTTTAATCATGTAGCAATGATACTAAACCATTGCATTCTTGTAGGGAGATTGGAAGTCAAAGCATCCATGAATAGTCTGTGCAGCTAATATTTCAAACCCTTTTTTGTCATGTTTTTACAGTGGCAAAGAGGTGCCAAACATAGACACAGATGTAAAGTGAACATTAATTGTTCATGTATGATTGTTCCTTACCCGTTGTTTTTGTTTATTGTTCTTATATTGATTCTTTTTTTTTCTCCATATTGAAGGGACATTATAATAACAGATGAACCAATAAAATTTGTTTATTATGTATAGCAGAAAGGAAATTGGAGCTCCTACAAAGGGGTTGGGAGGATATTAAATTCTATAGAAAGCTGTAGTTGCTCTCCCACTATTGTTAAATGTGTTGTTAATTATCACAGATACTAAATCTTGGTGTCTATCAGCTTTCCAAATGAATCCTCCCACTTTTAAATAGTGATGAGGCTCATCACAGTATATTAAAAAAATACAGTACCATGCTTTTTGTTGGAATTCCTCAGCAACTTTGCTTTCAAACACAATTTAAAATATCCTAGCCTGGGTGAATTATGGATTTTCTTTCCTTGATTTCATGTTTGCTTAAGAAAGGGGAGTAAGCAAAAGTGCTGAAAAGTAGTAAATTAGACTCTTCCTCAGCCATTGATTTTTTCCCTACAGTAATGGATTTTAGACTGGCTTGAAGGAGACTGTTTGGGCCTTTTAATTCCCATTAAAACCCCTGCAGGAATAAGGCTAGTATCTCTTACAGAATACCCAGAACACATGAGCAGTCTTTCTGATGTGGCTTCAGCATTTCCTCACCAAAAAACAACAAAAATACAGTTAGAGAACAAAGAAACATACAAAGGGATTTTTTTGAGGCCATAGAGTGATGACATCAGAAAGACGCCCAGTGTGTTCTGTGGCTTTAAATGGGGATTTTTCTACTTTGTTTTTCCTTTCTGGAAGGAACTGCTCAAGTCACAGGGCCTGATTCAGACAAAATTAACTGTAAAAACCAATGAATATTTCTCCTGAGAGAAAGGTTTCTCATATTCTTTGGTTGAGCACAATCTTTCTGTATGTGGAGGTTACTGAGCAGAGCCTGTTCCTTGACTTGGATTCTTCATATTTATTTTATCATTTGTGTTATTTACAAGTCTGCCCTTGGGATTTTTTTTCCTATCAGAAATAAAAGGGACTAACAGATGATGATGACAAATGAAATTGGAAAACAATGCCAGAGTACACAGGAACACCAAACACTGTGGGCATTAATTTTGTTTTTAATCTTTCAGTTTCCCAGATTTTTGTCCAACTGCTGCTTTTGTCCAGATATTGTAGTGTCCATCAGCAAAAATTATGAGAAGCATAATCGGCTTGCTGGAGCAGGGCTGTCCAGATTCATAACTCACTTTTACTAACTTAGTTCAGTCACACAAATAAACTGAAACCCTTAAAGGAAATCAAGCTATTTTTTTTTCCCAATAGGAAACTAATTCCTAATCAAGAGTGCAGGGTAGAAGCCCTTCATTAATCAGCACTCTACTGAGAAAACAATTACTCCTCTCCCAAGCAAGGGGTCATTTCACATAACAAAGTGATGGGGAACAAATGCAGGGGAAGTAAAAGATGTAATTGGCAAATGGCTCCACTCTGCAAAATTGTTTAGCACCGTAAATGAGTTTGGTAAAATAATTCAGTGAGGTGGAACCAGTGAATGACAATGATAAAGGGTGACAGCATCTCACACACTTTGTCAAGTCCCTGACACACTTGAACTCCTGGGTGAGGAGGATGCAGTGGTAAAAGCTCACAGGCAGAAACTGGTGGAGAAAATCCAGTATTATCAAACACAGGAATGAAATTCCCTCTGTGCTTTGGGGCCACGAGGTGGGAGTTGGATTATCGAAGCTCAGGTAAGGTCACTGTCTTCTAGGCACTGAACAAAACATATATGCACTCTTTCCTGCTCTGTGGGACTTGCTTTTATATTTTTAAAACATTGGCTTAAAAAAAAAAGTTTAAAAATAATTTATTTTTTTCCCATGAGAAAGTACACAGTACATCTCTACAAGACTCCTTCCAATAGTGACTGATCGCTAAAATAATTTTCTAAAGAGACAGAAATTTCTTAAAGAAGAGCATCAGCAGAGTTAAAAACTTCACTCACTCTCTCCAGAGCTTCTTAGTTTATTTCTCTAATTTCTGAAAAGCGTTATCAGAAAATTTACAGGTGAATGAATTTCAAGTTTAAACCATATGATGATATTCAGTGTCTAAGAATTTTCCTGTATGGGTTCTATGAAACATAAGTTGTGTTTATGATTTTGGACCCCAGCTACCTTATCTAAGCTGAGCATTGCAGGGACAGCCATATCCCAAGAGGCTGACTGGAAAATGTGACTAAAGTCCCAGTGAGCTTGATTTATTGCAATGATCTAATCACATTTTTAAATTACAATGAGTGAAACACAATATAAAACAATACAAAAATATATACAACTATTTTTCATAATTTTCAAGATTTGGGTGACCTTTATTAGAAAACAAATAGAATTTGCTGTATTTTCTGTAGCTCCTCTCCCTAACTGAATTTACTGTGAAGTTCAGCTGTGAGGTAGATGCAAAAGACACAAATGTTATAAAGTGATCTTTCTGGTAACTGCATCTTCTCTGAACTTTGACTCCTAAATGATACGGAGAAATAACAAGCTGAAAAGAAGCAAACACCACAATTACATTTTCATTTGAGCATTTAGCCAGTTATTACAGATGGTCAGATGACTCCACTTCAGGCACAAACCTGATTTCCAGAAGAAGACTGATTATGATTCAATTAACCCTGAAATAGCCATAAGGCTTTCCCCCCTCCCCATAAATCAAAGCAAATATAGTAGATAATTGTATTATTATTAAGATACAATGGGAAAAAGCAAAAAGGTTTGATGGCTAGAGTGGTGATTCATCCTATGGACATCTTTAAACTATACTTCATATTATTATACATAATTTTATATAATAGATAATTCAATATCTTATAATATCATGTATATTTAATGTATAATTTCCATTATTAGTTTTGAGGAACACCATTTCATCTTTCTGTGTCCAGTAAACTGAAATCCTGTGAAAAGCCAGAAAACGAATTTTCCATTTGTAGTTTGACTAACAAAGAAATCTACCCCAAATGCAAATTTGCAAGAGCCTGACAAATAAGCCACTTCTGAAAAATATACTCTGGCTTAGAAGGCTTGTGCCTTTTCATTTGGCTCCAATTGAACTTCCCCCCCATTAAACAATAATCTTTATGGTGAATTGAATAAAGATAAAAGAAGAAAGATTCTGAAAAGAATGCATAAGTAATTTTGGTTGCCTAGCTGTGGCAATGAATTCCTGTTTGTTTAGCCACTGAAGGGTGAATGCAACCCTTTGAGCAAATGGGAATTCATTATTTCAGTGACTGAGAAATGATCCACCTAAAGAACCTAATTGGTTCTACAACAGTGATTTCTTTCAAAGCAGTGTTTCCGGAAGAAACAACAAAAAGAAGACAGCTCTTTGACTAGTCCGGGGTCTGCAGGAGACATTTGCCTTCCTATGTTTCAGCTTTAAAAAGAAAATGTCACACGTAGCCAGGACAAAGAAACAAAGAGCCAGTGTTTTAAAAGGTACAGAAATGGAGCAGGTCTTGCATGTCTTTCTTCAGCACTAAAGCTGAGTTTCAATAAATATTAGTGCTTGTCATGACACTTGAACTGTCAGTAAGAAAAAAAATGCTTTGCTGACCATTTTCAACTGCCTCCCAGAGTGTTCATTGGTAGCCAAAAGCTGCTTGAATGTTTTCCTATGCAAATGGGAAGTAAATCATCAACACTGTACCAGTGTTACAGAATAAGTGAATTAATATGCCCAGTTCTGCCTAAGTAAATAGAATACTGTCATTTATTTTCAACCTAATCAATTAGAATATGCAAAAAGGAAACTCAGATACACAGGTAGATAGAGGCAGTTCTCATTTACATCCCAAGAGTTGTAGTGCAAGAATAACAACCATGAACTGATTGTTTGAAAGCAGAATCTTAAACAAGAGTTCTTCTGGAGCCATGGGGGGTGGCGATGGAGGGGTTAGAAAGGGATCTGATTTGGGTTAATGGGTGGATATCTCTTGGCTTTGGAATGAGCTAGCCCCACAGACCAAAAATTTGCACAAATTTGCATTGAGACCAAAATCTGAGGGAAAACTTCCTGTCCTGTGCAGGCCTGAGAAGTGAATTAATACTATTTGTGGAATTGGAATGAATAATACAGGAAAAGTTAATGTGTTATTTCCTAGAATGTCAGAATCACTGAAGTTGAAAAAACCTTCCAGGACCATCAAGCCCAAGCTGTGCCTGATTTCCACCTTGTTCCGGGTTCTGTGTGCCACATCCAGACCTTCCTTGGACATTTCTTGGGTGGGGACTCCAAACATCCCTGGGCAGCCCCTTCCAAGGCCTGAACAACCTTTCCAGGAAGAAATTCCTACTGATGTCCAACCTGAGCCTCGCCCGGCACAGCTTGAGGCCATTTCCTCTTGTGCTGTGGATTTACACATCTCTGTCAATGTGTGTCCAGTCCCCTGTCTGTCAAATTGATATTGAATCCTCAGATTGGTGCAGAGATCCCTCCGTCCCTGTTTTCCAGTGGACATGTCAACACAGCTGCAACAGCCCCGAGCAAGAGGAATAATTTCTGTTTTTACAATCCCTTCAGTGCTTCCATCAGGAAGTCATTGGGGTGGGTGGCAGTAAGAAAAGACCATGTCAGTCAATGACAAAAAAAATCTAAGTATTATACAGCAAGGCAGCACATTACATTCCCTGGTGCACACAAACACATGCACAACACACCAAGAAAGGCCCTGAATATCTGGCCCAGTTTAGACCAGCAGCATTATCACAGAACTTTGGTCTGGGCCACTCACATCCCACCTGTAAATGTGTCAGGCCCTGGCTGGTGGCTCCATCATTTCTCACAGTGCTTATAGCCTGAGTACAAGCATCTAAACAGCTCCAGCTGTGCTGATTCCACCTCTCCAATGAGCCATTTTGTTCAATAATTCTGATTTTCCATATTAACTTGCCAACACAAGCAAGCGATGACTTTGCTCATTGCATAGCTGACAAAATCTCTTTGATTGTCCCATATTTAAATCCAATTATTAGTTGCTTCAGAGGTTTGTCCTACACTGTGGTTTCCTCCCTGAAGGTGGTAACAGAAAGTGCAAAATTTTTCCAGTGTTGGGATGAGCTCTGAACCAGCATAATTCAGTCACCTGGAGATGGGCAGCTGTTATCAAGGTCTTGTCTAAAGATATCTTGGCAGCAGCAGTTCTGCCTAATACTTCATCAGCACTGAAACTTTTCAGTTTCCATCTGTTGCCTCAAAGTTGTACCAGGTGAAATGAGCAATGGAAGATACAGTGATTATAATTTCTTTTAACTTTTATGGTCTGTGTTTTCAGGTAGCTCTGTATCAATCCAGTATTTCTGAGCAATTAGAATCAATCACGGAATCCCAGAATGGTTTGGGCTGGAAAGGGACATTAAAGATAATTTAGTTCCTGTCACTGTGCAAGCTGGTCTGAGGCTGGCTCCCAGGGCTCAGCCAGCCTGGAGGTAAACAGGTCCTTGGGTAAAGGGGAATTGGTTGGATTCAAACCTATACAGGGGACCCCTCAGCCAACCCTGTCCAAGTTTAAATGCAGGAATACCACTGGCCAGAGATCTGGGCAGAAAGAGATCCCTGGCCAGTCTGCCATCTACACCCTGGGAATTCAAATGTCCTATCAAAAGAAGTACTGAATAATAAAACACGCTGTTTGTTGAGGATGCTTGGTATGTTCATGCCATCTCTGTCTCCACTAATGACCATTAATGTAATAAGTTCCAACCCAAATTATTTCTCTAGCAGAAGTTCTAGAAGCACAGGCTGATATAGCCATGCTGATCTGGCTTGTTTTACACTTGCATTTCCTTACATTCATTTTCATGGCTCAGAATTGTTGCTCATCTTTATACGATGATTAAGTTACACCTCTGGGAAAAGCTGTGCTTCAGCAGAGAGGTGGATCTGGTTCTTTGAGAAAAGAGGTTGAACCAATGCTCAAATCCAAGGGTTTGAACCTCTCTGCATGTGTCAGTATCCGTATGTGTGTCCACAGCTAACCTGGCATGTACTGCGGGATTCTGTCCCTGGGCATTGGGCTAGGCAAGAATTCCTTACCCTTTGGAAATCACAGAATAGTAAAGAAAAATTAACTACGGTTTTATTTGCACTGTATTTCCACAAGACACAGGATATCTTCACATTTTATTATTATCAGACTAATTCTGGTGACTCAGTGTTTAGTACTTGGCATGACGTCTGGAATTTTCCAGGATTTGGAAATACGTTTGGTGTTGGAAGCAGGAGTTTGATTTTAAGATACCTACATCTAGTTTTAGATTTTGTTGCCTAAATTATATAGTAATTTAAACAGTGCATCTCAGTTTCCCTTCAGAGTCCTGATGACCATGAATACCTCAACATTTCAAAGCATGTTTGAGATCTCTACACAACAGAAGCCCCATAAACATGAAATGCAATTTATAATGCACTCTTCTTTACTATGCATAACAAATGTTTCACCAACCTGATGCTGGCTTACACTCATCCAGCATTTAATTGGCACACAAAGCAAAATCCCAGCAGCAATTCATTAGGTGTAACAGCGGCTGCTGATGGCACAGTCCCTTTTGTCAGAGCTAAATTGGAGTAAACAATCCGGCCCAAGTCCCTCCTGGACCCTGCATTAGCAGGGAGACACTGAGTATCAGCTGTCCATCACACAAACCCAGGCAGCTGGGCACAATTAGGCTTTCAAACAAACTGCATTGAAATCACATTGCAGTGCAAACACATTATGCAGTCATTAGCACACATACTCCACCAAAATGTAATAAAGCAGCTCTGATTAGCAGGCTCTGATGCATTAAAAATCCTTTTATTTAATACTCTTTCACAGAGTGATGAGCCTTTGTGCAAAGGAAATCACAGAACAACAGGTTCAGCTTAGCATGGGATTGGGAGCAAGGGTTGTGCATCACGTGAGTCTCCAAAAAGTTTACCCAACTGTTATTAACCACTTTAGACACTTAAAAGAAAAGCATTTTTCCAAAGGACTGAGCTCCTGAGGACATTAGTTGAAATTCTCTAACTGGTTTTGCTCAATAAACATAAGAGATGATTTCTGTTAACATTTGCAGGTTTTGATTTACAAATTATATTTTGTGTCTTCCTCCTCAAGGAACCAGTACATTTTCAGTCTCCATGGAAATAATATTTCCAAAGTAAATGGGATGTGCCAAATATTTCCTGAATTAGATACCAAATAGCCAGCTTTTGTTTAGCTGTTCTGGAAGGAAAATTCCACTTCCTTAAGAAAAAGATCTATACCCTTGAATTGTGGTTAAAACAATGATTGCAGAATTAAGAAAGCACAGGATTCAAGCTTTTCAAATGGCACAATGCAGAGTGGTACAAGCAGTAAATAGAAAAATCAAAAATACCAGCTCTTGGAATAGCAGCTCGAAGAAACTGTCAGGAAAAAAAGGAAAAGGAGGTATTACGCAATTCTGCTGCATTTTAGGGAGGACACAATGGATCTTTTTCCTTTGTAAGTGTTGAAAACAAAATTTCCTAAGATGTGGTTGATTCCTTTCACCCAGCTATAAGAGCTGAGAAATTTTGAGATTATCCTCAGAAGCACTATTAAAAACAGTAGAATTATAGAATGGTCTGAGTTGGAAGGGACCTTAAAGCTCATCTCATTCCACCCCCTGCCATGAGCAGGGACACCTTCCACTATCCCAAGTCCCCTCCAACCCCCTCCTCCCCCTTTGACACTGCCAGAGATGGGGATGTTAAAAAAATAAACACATAAATGAAATCAGGAAGTTGTAAAGCACATTATCTGAAGGAATGGGGTAAGACTCACTGTTAATAAAGGAATATAAACTATGGTTTCTTGTTACTTAGGTGAGGACTGGAAAGCATTGTCACTGCCACAAGTGTCACAGAAGTCCTCTGGGCTTCACAGGTTGAGCAGTTTCACTGTCTAAAACTGGGGCCTGTGTCCATCTGCCATTTCAATCACCAAATCAGAGCAAAACATGCTAAAGGAACACATGAATTTATTTTTCATGGTTGTGTTCAATTATCTGCTGTGCTGAACAAATGGTTCCCACTGAACCATATTGGCTTTTAAGTATTTAAGTTCTGATGTGATCAATTTCCAATGCTAATTAAATGCATTTGGAAAAAGCAGTTAGAGAAATAAACAATAAAAGTACACGCTTTAGAGAATAGAGTTTGAACTAGAAAAGAGTTTCTCTCCATCAGTGTTGGCTGAAGTTTGTAGGTGCAGATATGGTCTATGAGCAAGGCTGAGAGTCATTCTGACAAAACAGTTGTTTAAAAATATAAACTCTGTTCTTTCACTAAGCTGTTCATGCTTATTAGGAGCATTAATTGTCAACTGCACCCCTAGAAATTGAAATTCACACAGCTGTGATTATCTCTGAAGTTTCCAGCCTGTTGATCCCTGTTCTGCAGAGACATTAATTATCAGGAACTGTCGCAAGAAGTCCAACTGCTGATACAGTTTATGCAGATTTCCTTCTCAGTCTCTCCCGAGGACAGAAAATTCCTCTCCTTGTACCTGTTTTTCTTCTTTAGTTAACATGACTACAGGAAGAGAGAGGTTAAGTATGAAGGTTCTCCTAGGGGGAATGGGGGTTATTTTGCAGATCCAAAGATAAAACCAAGTCCTTTTTTGGCCTCACAAGTGCGCCTAAAGATTCTGAGATCACTCAAACACTAAGTTGAAAAACCCTTTTAAAAGAAAAAGTACCAGCTCCTGCAAAGTGAGGAGGAATGTTAATCTCCAGTGTTTACACAATATATTGCCTGAGGTAATTGACTGCATATAAATGGGGGTTTAGGGCTTCTTCTTTTCAAGGACATTAATAACTTTGTTAGAAAACATGTTCAGCCTTTTAAAAAATTGCACTGCAGTGTTTCTCTCAAAGTATCATTCTTATGATCTATTCTGATAAGAGACCTCAAGGAATTGATGGCATTTGCTGCTTTGCAGATCTTCCCCTAAGGCAGATTTAAGCCTAAAATCTGTTGCCATTTAAGACACCTAAAAAGTGTTATTGATGTCTGTGTAATCAGGTCAGGTCCTACAAATTTGGGGATTTTTTTCTGTAGCTGTTTTCAGAAGACACATGAGGACATGTTGAAACATGGTTGAAACACCTGTTTTGAATTTTATTTAGAACTTAATGTATCAAAATTAGTTCAAGGCAGAAGAAAATCCTGAACATTTTAAAATAAATAAATCCTTTCTTCTCAAGTCATTCCTGATCATGGAGATCACCCCTAATTTCAGACCAGCTTTCCAGTGAGCACTGCAAAAACCTGGTATTTCCAGAGTGTTGAGACACTGGGTTTTCCATAATACTCCCAAAACACTGGAACCTATGTCCTGATGTTGGTCACTTTGTCTCACAGATCTAGATTTTTCCATATCTAGTCCAAGTCAAACTCAGGAATCTGACCAAGGATTTCCAAGTGTCAAGACTTTGTCCATGACTGTTCCCGAGTCCCAAACCAGAAGTCTTCAGTCCTAGAGCAGTGTACATCAGTTTAGTCCTGGATTTATGAAATTCCTGTGTTTGATCCAGGAAAATCTTGGTATGTGTTAGTTTGCTTGATGTGCTATCTATTTCCATTAACAAATAATAATTACATCTTTTAAAAGTGAATTTGCTTTGCTGCAAATATTCCTTTGGTGATAATTTGCCATCCAGTTGTGCTTGAAGCTGAATTCTCTGTCTCTTTTAAAGCTTAATGTACAGGTCAAGGAGGGAAACGAGAAGAAAACTAAGGGATCTGTTTTAGATGAGGAAAGAGTGTAAGGCTGCAAAAAAGTGCTACAGTGTCAAATCAAATGGAAAATTTCATTTTATACTGTTCTCTTAAATAGAGTTTTTATGACAGTGCTAAGAAAGCCTTGTTAAAGATACATCATAGAATCACAAAATAGTTTGGGTTGGAAGGGACCTTTAAAGATCTCATTCCAACCCTCCTGAAATATGCAGTGGAACTTCCACCAGACCAGGGTGCTCAGAGCCCTGTCCAACCTGATGTTGAATGGTTCCAGTGGTGGGGCAGCCACAGCTTCTCTAGAAAAACCTCTTCGAAAGTTTTAAACTCATTCTAAAGAACCTTTTCCTTATATCCAATCTTATCCTCCTCTTCCTATTGCAACATTCCACTGGATTACATCCCACCCTTCAGGTGTGTCAGCCACAGTCTGGTGTCATCTGTAAATGTGCTGAGCAATTCATTCAGTATTTTAAAAATACCTTCACTACTATTTTGAGTGTGATTCCAGTAAAAATGGTTTTGCAAATGAAATTACATTTAGAAGAATCTATTTTTTTCTGATGACCATAAACCAGTAATTTTTGTCCATTCTTGCCAATTCCAATAAACCAATAATTTTTGTCCATTCTTGCCATCTTTTGATCTGGTCTCCAAATAACCCTGTTGTCACATCAGTCTGGGCAAAACAGATTCTCTTCCTCTCCAGCTACTCCTCATTGTGATTTATGATGTGTCCTTTCATTCTTAGTGTTGGGGACAATGAGCAGAGCTATGACAGGCACTCTCAGTAGGCCCTGCTTGTTTTGCATGCTCACGTACTAATGTTGGAGCTGTCCTTCTGTTTTCCTCCTTCTTTTTTTTTTTGTTTTTCCTCCCTGAAAAAAAAAAAAAAAAAACAAAAACCCCCGACAAAACAACAACTGTAGGCTTTGTAAATATTTAGAAAATGTTCATGGAATAATCATGTTATGACCAGCAGGATGCAATGACAAAGTTCACATAACCGTTGCAAGTTAATAGACCAGAATATACACTCAAAACTTTAATATCACACTTGTAACAAGAGATCCGTGGAGAAAATATTATATTTAAGTTTATTGTCTGCAGAATGTGTATTTGTCTCTGAAAAACTGGGCTTCATAATTTCAGTTTGAGTTTGTAAAATGCATTTCAATTTTATATGCTGAATCAGTGTCACAAGTAATTTTTCTCCAGACAAGAAATTCCTTCAAAATGTCAACTTCCACCTTTTGCAATCTCAAATGGAATTATTTCTTTTTTTATCCATAGTAGCCAATTTTTGCTAAAGATTGTAGTTTGGTTTAATATGCTGTACATTGTAATTTAAATTTATTTTTTTAGGGCACAAATATTTATTCAATCTACAAAAGTAGGAAAGCATCAGAGCTCCAATTTAGATTGTTCAGATAATACGGGATGAAAAAAATTCAAGGAAATTCAAGCATGCTATAAGAACTTGGAAAGAAAATCCACTTTGGAATGGACAGAAAATAGTTTTAACACTTTAATACTAGAGACTTGTTTGAACAAATAGTGGAGTCCCCATCCCTGAGGGGTTTATGGAACCTGTGGATGTGGCACTTGGGGATATGGGTGAGTGGTGGCCTTGGCAGTGCTTGGGGGAAACATTGAAGTCTATGATCTCAGAGGGCTTTCCCAACCTAAATGATCTGTGAGTCTGTGAAATTTACAGGAAATAAATGAAAGAAACCTAAGCACACAGTTAATAAAACCTTCTGCCCCTCTGCTTCAGGACAGCAAAACACCCAGTTCTTTGCCTGCAGTATTTCTACTAACAGATTCAAAGATATTTTCTTTAGATATTAATGCATCACAGTAACCATTATGCAGTCTCTGGAAGAAAAAAAAAATCCTAAATAAATATGGTTTAATTTTAAAAGAAATGACATGTGGTGTGATGGATATAAAATGAGAAATGGTTGTTGATTCCACCAATGCTTACAGACAGCCAGGGTGAGTTTAGGTCTACTCTGAAGTTTCATCCAGATACCTCTAAATGTCATGATTTCTATTATTACTAAGACCAAATTAACTTGCATTTTTATTTCCTGCTGAATTCTTGTTTCCCAGCAGCTAATTTAATCTGCCTTGCTTTAATGTTCCCATTAAGCACATGCACACTTTTGGAATGGCATGAATTCCACCAATGCTGAGTAAAGGCTCCGAAATCCAGATCTGATTTTGTTCTCTTTCCTTGTGTCAGGTCATTTCAAAAAGTTCTGATTTGTGCATTCATTGGAAGGACAGGGTCTGCGTGTAACATTTCTGAGGGTGAATATCAAGCGTGTCTGAGACCCCAGGGTGGAAATACATGATTGATATTTTGCTACTGTGACAGCACGACCTGGAGTACAAATGTGAGACAGAGTCACACATGGCCATCAAGCAGGAGGCAGTTCTCTGCCAGAGCTAAAAGAGACCTGCAGGAAAACTGAATCCCCTTTATCCAGACCAAAAAGAGTGGCTTGTATACTTGTTTTGTTTTGTTTGTCTGTTTTTGGCTTTGTTTTTGTTTTAATAAAAATAAAAATTAGAAAATGCCCCATTTGGCTTAAGTCCTGTAGTGGACATAGAAAGATGCGTTATCAAGTTTAACATATACCTTCACTCAATGACTGCAATAATGCACCTTTGAAATAGTTTCATAGACTTTCACCATCTTTCCTATTTGAAATAGCTGGTTTCAAAATTTCTGTGAGAAGTCCAAGACAATGTTAAAATTTCCCTTTTTAAAGTATCCAACATTATATGTTTACAATAAACACATACGTACAAAATTAAGAAGACTGAAAGATTTTAGTAATATTCTGAAATGTTCTAAAGGTATTTTTAAAAAATAAATGGGAGAAGTCCATCATCAAAGCCAGAATCTGAATCCGTGTAGTGTTTTATGTGAGCACAGCTCATATCTGATTGATCTCATTCAGGAAGGGTTCATTAGCTGAAAAAATGGGATTATTTAGAGCTGTGATATCTATTGCTGTGTACAAACTGACACAGAAGGAGATTAATTTTTTTAACTCCCATTGGCAACCATGTCACCATGTCACTGCAGATCAGCTATGCTGGGATTTATTTTTATGCCCCTAAGACAAATTTCATCTCTTAGATAACAAAAGAGTGAAAAGGGAAAAAGCTGGTAGAATATCTGACCTACAGGGCAAACAGGCAAACTAAACTCCAGTCAAGTCTTTAATGGGACTGAATGCCAAGACCCACGTTAGCTCTGCTCACCCTTGAGGAATTTCTGGTAGCCTCCAGCTGGAATTATGGGACCATACAATTCTTATCTTAACGTGCTGATAAATCCCAGAGGTTTTAATAACTTGTGTGTTTTTATAAATTCTAGAAAATACTGTTTTCCCTGATTTTGTCACTGTTTACCTTGCATGGAAGGCAATCCTTTGGCTCTTAGAGACAGAACAGTATTTCGTACTTGGACTATTTGATGGCTCCCTCCCTGATGATCTATGGAGTCTTTGTTCTATCATTTAAATAGATAAATTTGGAATATTTTCTGAAGTGATAACTGCTTAATAGAGGAAAGAATCTTCCTAAGTGAGGTCATGTGAGAGATAGAATTGATCATTTTAACAGAGAAGGTCAGGAAATTTGTATTTGGTGTTTTCCAACAAAAGCAGGAAAATGCCCAATAGTTAAAGAACTTTGAGAAATGAAAGGAAGAAACCCCCAAACAACAATTCAAACGGGTTTGGAAGTGCTTTTTCTCTGTCCTGTTTGCTGTCATTTGGGAATGGAGCAGGACAGATATTAAATGAACATGAACATGCAGACTTTTTTTTCCTACCAATCTGCAGACTCAGCCCTTGGAAGAGTGGAATTTTTTGATGCTTTTTAGGTGCAGTGACAGGACAAGGGACAATGGCCTTAGACTGGCAGAGGAAAGGTTTAGGTGGGATATGGGGAAGAAATGCTTCCCTGGGAGGGTGGTGAACCCTGGCACAAACGCAGAGCATCACAGGGACAGTTGGGAAAGAATTTAATCCATCCCAGTGAGCTCAGGGCACTGCCTCATCTGTGCATTAAGATCAACAGGCATCAAAGACCATAAAACCATCAGCAGAGAAGTTGTAAAGACTGATTTTCCTGTGATTATTTCATATTATTATATTTTTAAAAGTTCTTTTTTAGTATATATCTAAAATATGAGAAATATTTGATATTGAGAGCAAAGCTAAAAGTGCAGAATTCTGGTGCTAGCCTATGTTATAAACCAAAATATAAAAACTGGCAAAACAATGAATCCAAACCCAACACACAGTAATGAAACAAACTCTCTCTTCCAGAAACAGTAACAAACTACCATAATATTTTTAAATTTGGTAAGGGTAGAATACCAGCTCTGAGGTAGCAACCCAAGCAGTTTTCAGTAGATTCTTATTAAAATTAAGGAATATACATGATACTATTACCATAAATTGCTTAGAGGAGTGGGTAAGTTGTTTATGCTTTTTTTTCCTTTTTGAAAATTTGAAATAAGTTTTTTTTTATATCTGCATAAAATATAAATGAACTGTAACATTCTTATAAATAAAAAAAATTCTCAAAGGCCTCTCAACAAATTGCCTACAAAATGTAATTCTTAGAAACCAGTAGATTAGTAATTTATGCTTAGCTCCTATGGGCTTTTCTGTTTGGTGGTTAATTTAAAACTTCCCCCCTCCAAGAAAAATAAATTAAAACCAAAAATTAATAAAAAGTTTTTCTGTTTTGCCTAGAAAACAGATCTGCAAAGTGCGCACACAACCTGCTAGAGTAAACCATTTGACTTGAAAAGGAGAAAAGGAGCATCATATAATCAACATTAGGCTAATGCAGTGAGAAACTTATTAATTCTTTTACAAGCTTTGACCAGAAGTGGATATATATATAAAGAAGGGAGAAAAACTGCTATGGTAGCAAAGTTTTTGTTGAGAAGAGAAGTAAGGAAAGAAAGAAAGAAAGAAGGATGGGAGACAACCATGGAGATGGTTCTTGAAAGTCCCTTCCAGCAACCGTGCAGCAGTTGGGTGAGGAGGAGGAGAGGAAGAAAAGGATTCCTGGCGACAAAAATAGCAATGATCCACTCCTCCCCTCTGGATCCTCCCAAAAGAAGACAGAGGAAAGCACTTAGCAGAAATAGCAGGGTAAGTGGGAGTATCACTTTACACAGTGTTGTACCTAAATACATGAAGAGCCAGGGACCAAAGACAACAATTCTAATTAATTTCATTCTAAAGCATATAATTTCCAAAGACCCCCAACATTAGTCACGTTCTGTGTTGTTCTGAAGTTATTTCAGCAGATGTGCTCTTACACTGGAGATGAATGATTTTTGAAAATTTCAATGTACAGTAAATTCCAGAATGTTGATATGAATATATTATTACTTTACCTCAGTGTTTTTCTTCTGCTGTTAAACAGAAGTTGTGCACTTTGAAATGATGCCAGTAAAAAAAAGTTCTACCTGGTAATCAAAACTCCATGTTTTTCATCCTTAATAATCCTACTATTTCTTCTGTTTCACCAGCAAATTAATTCCATGTTGATGCAATGTATACTAAGAGGGGCATCTCCCAAGACAACCTATTTCAGAGTCATTATAATACAAAATAGAACAGGGCTGGTAGTCTGCACATCTGCAAAGAGAAGTGAAAAATTTGGATTCTCATCTGTGTCATCCATAGTAATTTGCACCGACCACTATAAATAGCACCCAACTCTTTAAAAAAAAAAGCAGCCACAATCTTATCACCTTCATTTCCTGTAGAGGTACATATGAGAAAGACGAAAAATTTACACAAACTCTCTCAGTTCATTTCAGACATGCTTTTCTACGGATTTGTAAAGCTGTTAAGCAGTTCTTCATAATTTCCTTATTAAGGCAGAGATGAAAAACTATTGCTTCATTTGGCAAAAATAATTAGGCCTGGGTGTTCTCCCTAAAGGTTTGAGTAAGATTTCCCTACCAAAATTTAGCCCAAGGGAATAAGTGGTAGATTAGAAATTGAAAATATCTGATTCAAATTATCATTTTTCCTTTCCCCCCCCCCCCCCCCCCCCATGCAACACATGAGCAAAGTTTTTTTATAAAGGGGTAAACTCAGAACTGATAAATCAAAACGCCACTGGTTTAGGAAAAAGGGTGCCTGTGATGAGACCATGGTGTCCCACAGCAGAGGAACATGGAAAAGCAGGGTGGGACCAGTACCAGAGCTATGGCTTTTCCAGCTTGTAGTGGTTTTGCTTTCTTAATTTGGGATCTTCCCAGACGATGCATTCATTTTATGTGGTGGATTTAGCGTTGGCTAAATTGCTAGTGCACTCACTAGAATTATTTACCCCTTTTTTTGTCATGAGATAAAATTAGAAAGAAGGCAAAGTAGGCTCAAACTTTAGAGTATATGAAGAAAGACTTTATCAATAGAAATAAAAACAAAATAATAGGAATTAGAATAAAACCTTTAGAACACTTCTCTCCCCTACACCTTCTTTTCTTTTCTACTGACAAGAAGAAGAAAAAAGTCAGTTTACTATCTCTAAAATAGTCTTTTTAAAGTTTATTTAGGGACAGGAGTATCTTTTGTTATGCTATGGAGATGTCTCTATAAGAAAACCATTCTCTTGTAGTTTCAATTTCTATGAATAGCAGCTGCCTGGGAAAATCTGCAATCATGAAGTTCCATCTTTCACAGCCTTCCCACAGTTGAGTTCATGGGCTATGTTAACTTATGGGGTATTATTTTAAGAATGAGCTGTCCAAAAGCAAAAGTTCTCTTCATCTAACTCTGAGATCATTGTCATTTTTGGGAACAGAGGTCTTCTTCTCCCCTGGGGGCAAAGGTTTTTCACCACTCTTTTCTGTTTCTGTTCAAATCTTTTATGAGATTCCAGCTACTTTAGCATCTGCATGCTTCAGCATTGGTGCTTTTGCACATGGCTGTGGCTAGAACACTTCATCCCCACAAATGTATTCTATGAGTTATAGGGAAAAAGAGTTTGATGTACCAACTATATTTTTACTATAGTTTTTTAAGAGGTTTTCACCCCAAAACTAAAGCATCTTTTCATTTCTCTTCCCATCTGGGATTTCACTCTTTCTTACTGACTTCAGCGTCTTCAGTTATCTTCTACGTGTCTTCACTCGTTGACTTAAGAGAGAGAATTGATGTTTTGCAGGCTTCGCTTTTGCACTGAAAGAGTCAACACCTTGCCTGGGCAGCAGCTGGAGCAGTTGTGCTGGAGTATTTCAGGCCATGCTGGGGAGGTGGGCCAGGATAGCAGGGGCCCAGCGAGAAACGGTGGCAACTGCTCTGGCTGCCTGGCTGTGTTTTGGCTTTTGCTGCGTTTATTTCCAGCCATGGGCTGATGCTCTTCCCTCCGTCTTCCCGGCAGCTGTTGGGGCCCAGCCTGGACTCCCCCGGCCGCGGCGATGGGGCCTGGCCTGGCCTGGCCTGGCCTGGCCCAGAGCTGCTCCAGGGGCCCGGTGGTTTCTGCTGAGACTCAGCAGAGCCAGCATTCCAGCCAAGCCACAGGCAGGTGTGGCCGTGCTAGGGGGACAGGGAAGCAGCCAGGATCTCAGTGGCCCATGGCCTCCCCTTCTCCTCCGTAGCAATCACTGGGGCCTGGCCCCAACAGGATGGGGCCACCCAGCCCGGCCCGGCCCGTTATCTGTATCCAGGCCAGAAGGAAAAGAGAGCTTCTCTCAGAAAAATCACTCCCACTCTTGGCCTTCAATGCAAAAACCAGCATACAGCTATAGCTTTAAAGATATAAAAAGAAACAAACATTTTGTCTCTAAAAGAATTGACTCCGTTGCCTCACGGCCAACTTTCTGCCCATGTTCACGTCTTCCATCTTCATCCTCCTTGGCTGAGCAGGCTTTGTGCTTAAACCAATTGTCACATAGACCTAATTATGAAATAAACTCAGCTTGGTCTTTATAACTTACAGGCTGTTTGCCAAAGGAGCTTAAACATCTCTATATTATGCTAATTTCCAGGGAATTTGAGGGCTTCTTTGGAGTATTTGGAATTGCTGTTCAAAGCATCTCAAACCTCTGCCTGCATCATTGCAGAGTAATTCCTGTTCCTTCCTGTGCAGTCACTTGGGAGCTCCATGGAAGTTGAGGTGCAAGACTCTAAATGTTCCTTTGGAGGGTTTGGTCTTGCTTTTCCTGGGTACCCATGTGGTTTTCTGTGTTTACAGACCTGATTCAATGCAATACTCTAAAATTAAAGTACCCCATTGATTCATAACTTAATGAGTTCAGAAATATTATAAAGTTCACACTGAATTTTCATTTCCAGTAAAATAAAAGGAAAGGAATACAAGGCATCATCTCAATTTGCACTAAATAATACTAAGCTTTATACTTTTACAGTGTTGCAAATTCAGCAGTGCTTGAGAAAAGAAAAGTAAGATTTGTTATTGAACTTCTTTCTGGATTAAAAGTTTTCTCAGAAGAACAACAGAGTAATTTACAAAAAGTACAATGAAATAAAAAACAATAGAGGAGTTAATATATTTCTTCTTCAGTGGAATTACAAGAAAATGCATCAGTGAAACAGCTGATATTGTATTATAATAATAACAAAGAATTGTCTGCGGGAGACAACAATAGAGATATTCATTAATATCCATTAATAAACCAAACACAAGGAACAAGCGCTGCTGCTCTTCCCTTGGCAAGAAGTCATGTTAAATTTATTGGGAATTACTTAAAGAAATCAGAGGGAATTTATAATCTATAGTTAAGTTTAAATATTCAAGGGGTCATACAGTTTTAGATGATGTTGTAATTGCAGCACTGGACTCCAGAAAATACTCAAATTTAAACCCATGAAATCTTATACTGTCAAAAAAAGTGCAGAATGCATCTACAAAATATATAGATGGAAAACTGTAACGAGGAAATCTGTGAGGTGAGTTTTTTGTTTCTGTTTTTTTTCCAAGAATAGCTGTAAAGTAAGAAGAACTTCTGATTTTATTTGACATGTGTCAGTAGCATAAAAATTCCCAAATAAACCAGACACTCATCACTCATGAAATGTCAGTCTGCTCTAGGCATGGTCTTTAGAAAACCTCTTTCACATGAACTAGAAGGGAATATTTACTAATGGCAAACTCCAGATTAAAATATTTTCAAGTTGCTTGAAAACCAAAAATGAGCATTTAAAACCTCTCAAAAATCTATCTTGAAAAAATATCTTGTCTCAGAAAGAAAGGAGTTTAACAGTAGAAAAGGAAAGTTGCACAATGTAAATTTACATACCAGAATAAATGTTCTCTAGTCTATGAAACAGGCTGGAGGAAATCTCAAAGCTGATAATCTCATTGAAAATGTTGCCATGTTTGTGGAGGGTTTAACGTAAAGATTAGAAACATCTAGAACCCCCAAAATCCTCCAATTTTCAATATGCACTCAGTGAGACATTAACTGGTTGAACTTCAGCCAAGTATTAAATCAACTGTGCACTCCACAGCTCTAGAAAAATCTACAAAATTTGAATTCCTTTTAGCAAAAAGCAATCTTTCCCATCACTGTGTTACTGGAGTCCTTACACATCCCACTCTCACAGACTTGCAACTCCAGTTGCAAAAATTGGAACAAATTACTTTAAAACTGCGATTAACTTAGATTTGGAATGAACTACTGAAAACTGGTCCATCCAACCTGGCCTTGGACACTTCTTGAATGTATTGAATTTGATGGTTTGTGATTCAGTGTAGAACTCATTCTATCTATTTTTTGTTATCAAATGTGGCCAATGAATGCCATAAAACATTTATTGATAATTTTGGTTATTGATATTTTTCCTAGAAGATGTAATTCATTACAATTGATCAATGTGTTGTGAACCAATGCATAGGGAGATATTGTTAATCAAAGAAAAAAATAGTGATCTAAAAATTGTTCATTAATAGGGGGAAAAAAGAGGCAGAAGTCCTTGAAGCCATAAACATATATTTGTTTATAACATCTATTATGTCTTCAGAGTGTTTCTTATTCAAGAATAGAAAATTAATTTTCCAGTCCTTGACCTGATTTTGTTCCCTGTCCATTCCTGTACCTGTGTCAGTAAATAGATTCAACAGGGTCTTGGTCTGAAGTCTGGATGGCTGCAAGGTTAGGGCTACAGACCAAGATTAATTTTGGATTTCTAATTTCTGTAATACTTTTGATCCAGCAATCAGGCAGCAATCCGTTATTTATCAAAGAATCAAAACCAAAAGAATATCCTTACATTTAAATCTGGCCTAGTTATGCAAGCAATTAAAAACCCAGGATGAACAGAGCTGACAACTGAAATTCTTCCTTCTGGGCATTAATCTGCAGTGGAATATATAGGAAACCACAAACAAACAAACAAACAAACAAACAAACAAACAAACAAACACCATATGTAAATATATGGTGTTTACATACCATATGTAAATATATAAATACATCTATTATTTAACAGCGCAGACATCACATTTTGAAAGAGAGGCTTCCAGAGTATTTTACTATTTGAATATGTAATGCCACCCATAAATGGCCATGACACGCTGCTTCTTCTGCACTGGAATGAAGAGGGTCAAATGAAATTTTGCTTATTTTCCTCATCATTAAAATGTATTTTTTTTTTTCTACTAGTGAGGCAGCTTGTGTTACTGCCAATTTTAATTAACATTTAATTAACTTTATAATTGACATTTTGGTATGTTTGCCCGATATTAAGGACTTACATGGTACAGAACTTCTGTAACAGCCCTTTCATCACACTTTAAAAAAAAAATGTAATTTAGAGTCAGAAAATGCTGTACTTCAAAATGACATTGCCAAAAAGGAAAAACAACCCTGGAGAGAAATGCAAGGATTTGGTAAAGGTTGTGAAAAACCCTCAGCATGCTGAGATGTTTGCTGTGTGGGCATGGTTGGCTCCTGTACTTTTCAGTCTCAAGTAGGATTAAATTTATTTTGATACAAGTCTTTAACCCACTACCCCAGTCTCCCTGTTTTCATATCAATCCATGAGCTTTTTCACCTTAATTTCTTCCCTGTCCTGTTGAGGAAGAGGGAGTGCAAAGATTTGTCAAAAAAAAAAAAATGTGATTAGAGATGACAATGTAAATGTGTTATTTGGAGCACCAAAAGGCTCTCTAAAAATATGTAAGAATATAGCAAATAATTTGAGTTTTTATTGGATTTGGAGAGCTTCTTATTAAAAAAAAATATATTTAGAGTCCTGGAACATGATTTAAACCCCATCTTTGCATAGCACTATATAAAAATGCTTAAATATTCCTGGTAAAATGGAATCTAGTCAGTCTAGGAAGCTGGGGGACAGCCAGACTGCTGCTTTCAGGAGTGATTGGGAATGCTGGTGGCAGCTGCACAGGAGCCTAAAGACTTGTCTGATCACAAAGCTTGGTTTATTTATTGCAGATCTATAAATTTATAGAGCAAACAGACACTAGAATACTGATGGAATATAATGGGCATTCCAACATTCCAAATAAAGTATATGATGATGATAATAATAATAATAATAATAATAATAATAATAATAATAATAAACAATAGCAGCTAAGTAAGTAGCTATTGTGTTAAATAATCTTCAGTGAGCCCTCCTGCTATAAATTTCTCTAGTTGTTATATTTCCTTTAGTACACTGCTGGTATCCAAAACATTTATGACAAGAAAATTCAAAATATATTCAAAGGTTATTTCCTTTCTATTGGTTGTAGAACTCATGTGCTGCAGTCTCACTGTAAGCTTTCTATTTCTTATATTTTCAGAAGCACTGAGAAATAGGTCCTTGTTCACTTTCTGTTTGAGATTTTGCTAATGTCTTCTCCATAGTTTCCTTTATCATTTTCCCAAGCAGAAGAATCTCAGTTTATTTAATGTATGCATTTTCAGAATGAAATAGATTAAATTTTAGTCTTGAAGTCATATTTGTTCCTGTTCTACATTCATTATTCTTACCTCTTTTATTCCCCTGTGGTTTTACACAGTGGTACAATATCTTCTCTCTTGCTCTCTTATTATTTTCCTAATTTTTCTCATAATACCTGCTTGCTGAACTCCTTCTAAAGCTGATATTTCCATATAATTATTCATTATATGATTTCAAGAGCACTTTTGTGAACACTAATACTGGTTTCGAGCCTACCTAATTTGCTGGCAGAGTTGTATTTTGTCAGCTGAACCCCTCTTGCCACATTTTTGGTCCACACTGCCCTGTGGAAGCTCTCTGAAGGAGTTCACTGATGGACTCTCTGCATTAGGAAAATTTGTATCAGCCTTTGCCACCTCTGTGGTAGCTTTTATTTTGCATGGAGGCTAATTAGACAACAGATTTGTATGGGTGAATTCCTGTTGCAGACCTGCTAGGACCCTCTTTACACACTCCGATATTGGGGACTTCCTCAGAGATACTTCAGCCAAACCGAAATTCAGTTTTAACCAAATCTTCTGTTCCAGTGCACTGCTAAGAGGGTCCCGTGTAAGAGACAAAACTTGCATATTTTGAACCATTTTTGTACTCCTAATACACTGTCATTTCACTACAACAAGTTTATGCACATGTATCCATTTATACTTTACATTTTATATTTTATATATTTACAGTTTTATGTTTTATTGCTAGTAAATTATCAGGGTCGAGGGTGGTCCCTGACAATACTTCTTAGGGTTCTCAGCTATCAGGGCAAAAGTGGCAAAAATAAAAGAAGAGCAGTACTACAACCATGACTTAGCAACATAAAACACTTTAATAATAATGAAAGTAAATGTGGGACGAGGCCCAAAAATCCAAATGCAATAAACAAGGGGACAAGGTTCTTTAGGAGCCAGTGGTCAAAGACAAGGATGAAGGGAGGTCCGGGGTATAAATATGGGGCCAGAGGGGGGGTGGAGCTGAGGTTAGGGTCTGATGGGTGTAGGGGAAGGTGGTGCAGAGGTGGGTAAGGGAAGGCAGGGTCCAGTGGGGTAGGCTGGGTGGAACACTGCATCAGCTGAGGGCCAGTGGGGATACAAGGAAGGGAGAACATTCTAGGAGCTGGGAATGCTGATAATTAATTGGGAAATAAGGGTTAGGAATATGTATGAGGTACTAACATAGGCAATCCCATAACTCTTCAGAGCTTTTTCTGGCGTCACCGCAACTGAAATGCCTCCAAAGATTTAGGGTTGGGGTATAATTCTTCTTTGGTGATGGTTGCCTGACCTGGAATATACTGGTCAGGCTGACCCCACAGTAAATGAAGCATTACTGCATTTTTCTTTATCATGACAAGTACTGAAATGAAATTTACCCTGAAATCTGAAAGTAGACTAGGGGGTTTTGGAGTAAATTATGCTCCTGCTCCTTCTGGAGAAAACAAAATATGATAAAGGATGCCATGTAATGGTGCATTAGATAACAGCAGGATCAGCACACATATCACTTAAAGTTGAATAAAAAGTTTTTTCCTTCCCTGTAATCTTTAATAAATCATCAGAGCAGCAGGACCTATGAGAACAATTCCAGGTAATTCTAACTTGCTGCATATTTTCAAAACAAAAGTGCAGAGATGAACTTAAAAATCAGCATTTCTTGAATGGGAGATCAATTATTTTTATTTTGTTACACAGAATTTTTGAATCCCAGAGTGGTTTGGATTGGAAGAACCTTAATGCCCATCTTGTTCCACCCCCTGCCATAGGCAGGGACACTTTCCACTAGACCAAGTTGTTCCAAGCCTTTCCCAACCTCACTGTAATTATCTAAAATCAAACGAGTTACTAAAGAGATTTTTCTCTTCACTCTCTGTCTTCATCTTGCATGATTGCACTTTTCACACCTGCTATTTATCCTGTATTTATATTTCTCATTTACACCTTACACTGATTATAGCAGCACGGATTTTTTATTCCCTCAGTAGCAGTTCACTGGTCTAGGATTTGAAGAATGTGATTCAATTCACTTTCCAGAAACACCATTAGCTGTCCTCTGTATTATGTTTTCCCTTGTGTTTACCTTGATATTACTCAGTAATTTCTCAGATATTTCAGATTTCCATTGCTGGCAGCTTTCATACTGTTGCTTGCCATTCACTAGGGTGAAAGTCATTAATAGTTATGATAACGATTTGATGATCTGCTGGGAGCATGGCTGGGTACATGGCAGTGACAGAGGATGTGCTTCTTCTTGGACACTGTCCCAAGGGAAGGGGCTGCCCAGGGATGTGGTGCCATCTCCATCCTCACAGGTTTCCCAGCCTGAGCAGCCTGGTCTGACCCCAGTGCTGCCAGTGCAAGGTTGGACAGGACCTCCCAAAGCCCTTTCCAGCATGAATTATCCACGAGTCTGTGACATCTTCCATTTTACAGCACAGTGCAGCTATTAGACAAATATTAGACCACATCCCTATCACAAGAAAGAGAAAAGAAAGAGGGAATTCAGAAATCATTAACATAATGGGTTTCAGTTCTGAGCAGAGATCTCCTTTTCGAGTTGATAAGAGATGAGGAAGGATCAGGATATACACAAAACATTAATTTGTTCTGAATGGTAACAAGAAATACAGATGTGGAAAATCAATCACCAGAGAGCCCAAAACATCATATTTTGCTGCTGTAAAATGAATTTGTAAATTCAGTCATCAAATTAAACTCCACACCAAGCTTGATGTTTTGGCTTTGATAAATTTGGAATGTGATGTTTAATACTGTTTTTTATTTTCTTAAGATTCCTGTCTCTGTTATAAATGGAAACAATGCAGGAAAAAGACTCCAGGACATGAAAGATTAATCCTACTTTGACCAGGAACATATTTTGATAAATTAATTTCCTTGAGCCATTAAAACCTTGTGCCTTCCTATAAATTGTATTGGAACTTATCTCTAATTATGGGTTATGTGTCCAGCCAGCTCTGATCTCCTTTCAAATACCAAATCCTTCAATAAACTTTATCCACATCAAACTTCTTATGTCTAATGATGACTCTAATGATGAAATCATTCAGCAGAATCACTTTTCAAATTGTGATAAAATCAGTATTAAACACTGGTGATTTGTACTTTAACAGCTTCTGGGTGGAAGAAAGAAGGATTTTGAAAGTCATACTGAACATGTGCATACAAAATAATACAGAAAACTCATTAAATTCCTCCAAACTCTTACTGTATTGATTAGCAGTCAAACTGTCAGGGATCTGACCTATTTGCTCGTCCACATAGCATCCTTCTGACATTTACCATAAGGAGGAGAAATGTGCCTCCTCTTCCAGTAGGATCTGGTAGCAAATGAAGAAAGTCAGAGCGGGAACAAAGAAAGCAAGAAACTGGGAGTGGGGAGAGAAGCACACAAGTGGTGCATACAAGCTGTTCTTTCATGAATTCTTCAGATCATATAAATGAGAGATTAGATATTTGCACTTCCAGCTTCTGCTGTCTCTGCATGGTTACAGAGCAATGCTTGCTAGAAATGCTTCAGAAATTCTAAGCCTTCTCCTCAAATTACACCACCTATGGATCTCCACGGGTGAGGCATCATCACTGGGAGCTGGTGTCTTTTGTATGTAAAACACGAAAGGGCTGGCTCCATTCCTGGTTTTCCAGAAGAAGAGGGTATGACAGGATCCATATCCATTGTGAATGAGAGTTTAGGAACCATAAAAACATCCAAAGCAGCTGTTCAGGTCAAGCATTTCCCCTCCCAACGTGCGTCAGTGTGGGGAACAGGGTACAACCCCAGCTCTGTGCCCACCCTGAGCACTTCAACTGCACATTTCCTTCTCTGTCAGGTCAGATATCTTTTGCCCTGGCAAGGACAAAGCATTAAAGAAAAAGCAGTGGGATTCCAGTTAACAGAGCACCCTCTCAATTGTGCTATTCACATTAAACAGGCACAGGGATTGATGCAAAGGGGCAGCTCAGACCAGTGAGTCAGACACTCCTGGGTATGGCATGAAATTGTTCTGTCTTTCACAGGGTGGAGTCTTCTCTCTGTCCTGCACGTGCAAAAGTACGTTAAATTGGAACTATTGTACTGTGACTTTTCTATTCGAGACAATTGCCAGTTTAATCAATGCACATTTTATCATGTCTTTGAATGTCTAGAAATAGTTTCGTTCACAGTGCCTTATCAAACACTTTGGCATGAACAGGAGGGCTCCGTACTTCTGCACAACCAGCCCAGACTGTGGTAAAAACCCTGTTTTGGTCAGAAACAGAATTGTTATTCATGCACTGATGCTGCTCTGGTGTGGGAGGAATTCAGGAGCACTCTGTAATTCCTATCAGCAAGAATAAAAACAGAGTAAAGCTCTTCCTTTATCACCACTGGTCTACACATGGCCTGGCAAGTGGGCTGCAGATGACATTGACCTCTGACAGCAGAAGTGGAGAAAAATCTGATTAGGATGAGCCAGAATTTGGGACTTAACCATTCCTTCATCTGGGTAAAAAAGCAGAAGCAGGGCAGACATAAATTCCTGATCCTCATCTCTATTTAGGCCTAAATCAGAATGAAAAATAGAGAACAAAGAATATTAAATCTCATTTCTTGAGTAAAGCCAAAACACTGAAGTTATAGACAATGTCAAGCCAAAGAAATCTGCAAAAATATGCAATCCAGGTGAGTCTCACTCTGATAGATTTTCTGTCATTTAATTTCAGAATTTAAAAACACCATCTAAGTACTGATCTAAAGTCTAACCTGTAAGAGCTGAAGGACATTGACAGGGATTGAAGTAGGCTGTTAAAATGAGAAATTGCCACCTTACAGTAATCATGTGAACAACCTAGGATTAAATAGAACTGGCTCGTGTTTCCCAGTTCAACACTTGTTTGCCTGTTTGATATCCTAGGAGTAAATACAGCTTTTAAAAATCAAACAGAACTAATTTATTAATGTATTCTTAGCTCTTTAGGAATGATTAATGGTAATTTTCTAGTTTTACATTGCCAATGTTTAGCAGAAAGCTATTAGAAAATCAGTGCGTAATGACACTGCTGAGGTATTTACTGTTCTTACAGCAACACTGGAGAGAAAGATTCTGGACTCAGAATTTATACACGTGGCAATTAGCTATGAAGGTTGGTAGTGAAATAGCTGGGTTCTTTCACTTTTGGAATAAATGGAAACAATGTTTTTGGAGAATTGGAACCAATATCTCCTGGGAAGAATACAGTTCCTTTCTGATATACATAAACTCTCCCGTGATCCAGGAGAGGTGGAAAGTTCATATAAATGTGAATATAACATTTACTATTAGAGATTACAACAAGGCATCCAATGTTCTCAGAAGCTTTCTTCAATATCAACAGCTTTTAATAAGCTTGGGCTTGGCAATCTTGGAGATTTTTTCCAACTCTAATGTTTCTGTGGGAATGAAAGAACGCCAGATCTCAGTGCCAATCACTCATGTTGCCCATCAAACAATTAGGTGGATCAAAACTGAGACATTTCCTCTCTTCTTCACAGAAATTCTAACAGCCCCCAAATGATTCTTTGGAAGATTAGAGTAGCCAGCTATCTTGAAGGTGTTTCGTGGCCTTGGCACAATATTAAGAATATCACAAAATTACCCCAAAACAATTGGATTCCAAGTATTCCTGTTCATTCCCTTTGAAAAATAAACAGGAGCCAACAGTGGAGCATGAGCACATCCAAATAACACCGGTCTGTTAAAAAGGACAATGAACATGAGGAAAATAAAATAATCTTTGATTTGTGTTTAAAGATACTTAGAAAAGAATTTACACAAATGCAGAATGGGAGCAGCTGACTGAAGCCAGTTTTTAAGGAAGGGATCTTTGGGTAATGGGAGTATTTATATGACGTCATTACAGTGTGCCCTTGCTCAAAAATTGGATAAAAGGAAAAATTATGACATGAAACAGATTTATAGAGATTTCCTTGGGCTTCCTTCCTTTTTTTTTTTTTTTTTTTTTTTTGTGTTCTGAATGGCTCTGTGAATTTATTGTCAGCACGATCTGAAATGAATCATTCCCAATCCGAACAGGAGATAATAATGCTCTGGTCATGGAAAGGCAGAAACACAAACGTCATACTAGAAATCTAAAGATTAATTCAGAGTGCCCATGAAGCAGCTCTTCTCCACTCAACAGCACAAATCCACAGCAGAATGACTGTGGAATATCTGGAGAAAATACAGCTGAGGACAACAATAATGGTCATAGGTCTGGAAACCACAACTCAAAAGAAATGACTACAGAAAATGTGTAATTTAGGGAAATGGCTGAAATTATTTTTAAAACTCCCCAGCTACATTTGTTGGAGGAAGAATTCATTTTTCTATGTGCACACAACCAGAACAAAAGGAAATCTGGAATGAGAAAGGTACAAATGAGGCATTAAGAAAAAGAAACAAAAAGAAGCCCACAGTTCTTTATTAGAGAAGGTCACTAGCAAGGAATAAGTTACCTGATGACTGTGGACTATATTTTCCCTGGTCTGATGAATTACACTTATTTAGACTTGCTCACTCTAAATGTAGTGAAAATTATTTAGGCCAGCTGGACAGAAATAAACTCTGATTTCATAAGCACAAATTCATTCTTCATCTTTAACCAGGAACAGAAAGAATCTGCAGGGAACAGGCAGAAACTGCAAAAATCGGGGAGCAAAGAGGAGAGAGGGAGTGAAACTTCACCTCGAGTATAGTCAATATAATGTCATTCTTAAGAGAATAGGACACCTTTCTGTTGTGTTCTTCTGCAGTGCCCAGAACAATGAATTCCTAACTGAAGGAAACAGTCACTAAATAAATGCAAACCTAACTGTGTAAAAATCTCACATGGTCCTGGATGTGTTTATTCTACAGGCTGATAAATTGCAGGATTAATAATGTTTTTTTGTAATTTATTTTTGGCCAAAAGGATGAAATTTGCTTTAATGCTTTTTTCCCCCTCTGTTAAATGACAGAAAAATCCTGGAAATATGCTGTCAAAGCATTTTAAGTCTCATTTAGCACTTGTTTACTGCAAGTAGGGTCTTTATGTATTGTCACAAAACAGTGACACTTCTGGACACTGGATTCCCTAAATCAAGAATGAAATTACAAGATTGCTTCAGCTGGAATGGAGTTTTACATCCATGACTTTTGAATAATGGCAGTAACTTTCAATTGCAAATATTAGGATGGCAATATACAGGTTGCTTTACCTTTGCTTTCTATCCATATATATAGATAAAATCTAGTTCTTCACTCCCTTATTCAAGTATTCCAAAAATTTTTTTTCAGAGGAACAAATCCATCATTTGCACTGAAGAAACTGTAGTAATTCAATGGGAAGTATCAATAGCTGAAAAAAATACTGCCTGTTAGCATCCACATCTCATATTTTTGTAAAACTTGAAAAACTCAGAAATCTTTTCTTAGACCTCAAAGGCATATGAACAAAATATACATAACAATTGCCTGACAGAACTAGGAATGCAGACACATTTATAACTTGCAGCAGCAGAACAGAATACCTAATAATAATACCTGTACTAAAAGACATTTTTAATGAAGCTGATCATCAGCACTGGAAGCTGGTCTCCAGTAATAATTAAGAAAAAATTGCAGTGGAAGGAGCACCTTGCAGTGTTACAACAAAAGCAACAAAAAACATGATATAATCTTTTTCTCCCTCTGTGTTCCCAAAAGAAAAAAAAAAAAGAAAAAGAGTTTCACAGAATATTTACAGATTTTCTGCTCTTTGTGCAAAATATGTGTCACTTGGTAAGTGACAATGACAATGACAATCTGAAAGTTTCTTTTTCTGCTTTTGTAATTCTGTAAGGACACAGGAGCTTTCTAATTTGTGATCCATAGTTCAGGCACCTGTGGTTTTTACATTATTCCTGGTTCAAATCCAACTGAAACACTTTACACATTTTTATGACTGTAAGTGTTGATAGCAGCTTTTTTCTGCAAGGATGGAAAATTCTAAGATGTACTTTTATAATCCCTACACGTAGAAGCCTTTGCAGAAAGACAACCAATAAATAGTGGAACAACACTTCAGTGAGGTTGGAGCTGGCTATTCTTTAAGGTCTCTTCCAACCCAAACCATTCTGTGATTCTGTAAAATGCTTCATGGATAAAACCCTCCTGCTTTCTTCCACATCCTTACATTCCTGCCTCTCTGGAAAGCTTCACCAAAGTCACTGGGTATTGGATGCCTTCAGACTGGTGGGTCGAGCCTTCATTGTATTCTTGGTTTTAAAGCATTCTTAATTTTTTTATTTTCCTTCTACCAGATTCTCACAGAGCCTTTCTCCATTGTTTGAAATGCTAATGTTATTAATAACTGTTAGGTGACTCACACATGCTGTACATGACATAAGTAGAAGATTAGTGATTGTTAAAAATATTTTTAAGACATGGTGGTTGAAAACAAATAGCTTCACTTTCATTCTAATTGATGTAATCCATTACCAGGGTGAAACTTCTATCCATGACTGCTTCTGATTAGCAGTCTGCTTAATTAAAAGTGCACTGATAACTTTTCCCTGGAATTTCCCATCCAGAAGCTCAAGTCCATCCATGCTGAGTGACACAAATTAAACATAGATGGTGGGAATGGAAAATTTCAAATATTTAAAAGACAATTTGTGTTAGGGGAAATAGTGGTGAGTGGATTTTCTAATCTGCCTGAAAGGAAAGAAAAACAGAATGTAAAGACTTGATTATTCCTCTGGTTACCAGGTTGTCAGAGAATCATTAAGGCTGAAAACAGATCATCAAACATTAATGCAACACTGTACCATGAAAGGTCTGAAGACTTGAGGTTAAAATCAGTCTCCATAATGCTGTTGAATTGCTAACATTGTATTGCAAGCAGAACCAAACCCGTATTAATTCACAGAGTCCTTTAAATACACCAGGACTTGTTGCATTATGAAGACATCCTGCCTTTAATCCAAGATAAACCAACACAGGACCCTCCAAATGCAGGGATCCTGGGATGAGTGATCTGACCACACTTGTGTAATTTTATGTTTGACTCCTCTTGTATTCCTTGGTAGCATTTTCTTCCCACTGATGAGTACCCTTCTGAGCTTTCTGAGCCTCTCCAAAGTGTTGATCAGTGGCCACCTAAATGGCTGCAACAGGGAATAGATATGGGAAATTCCATTAATCTTAATTTAGGATGGAAACTTGCAGTGCCACTCCAGCCACGGTGCTAAGCATGGCTTTGTCGTTTGTTCATTCTGAACATTGATAAGGTCAGCAGATGTGACAGTTTTGAGGCAGGAGCCCAGCACCGAAGTGAACACAGCCCCCATCTGTGTCCCTCTGTGGATCCAGGAGGTTGGGAAGCTCAGAAATGCTCTGAACTGAATTTGTTACCAGAGACAAACAGATTTTCCTCCAGGGCTTTGTAGAAGCATTCCTGCAGTGACTGCTAAAATAATTTCATTATTATATTCTGATCCATTAGCTAGGGCAAATGTTTAGCATTGTGAAAGTCAGCAGTAATTAATCACAGCTCAAGTGACAATAATGAATTATCCTTGCTTCCCTGACAGAACCAAGGAACAAAGTGTCTCCAGTGGTCTCCTGAGTTCACCACAATGTCCCAGCCAAGTGACCACAACAATTTTATTAACAGCAAGGGCACCAGAACAAAATTAGGTGCTTTACATGTAGACTTGATTCAACACTCAGGTAAGATAGAATTTTAAAATCCCTTGGAAAGCTTATAAGAATCTGGATACTCATATCCCTGGGTTTTTTTTGTTTTTTTTTTTTTTTACTTTTTTAATAATTAATCATGATTAATAAATAAGCAAGAAAAGTGTCTTGGTTTAGCACCTGAATAACATCAGTAGCAAGTGTTTAACTCATAAAGTTCTTGCTTTCTTCTACTTTGTCTTATTTTGTTATAGCCTTATTCAATGACAGTTGAAAAACCTTTGAATCCAAGTTCAGACCATATTTTTGAGCCTATATGTTATTGTGATATTTTCTTTTTCATTATTCCTTTGAAAGAGTAGAATAAGAGCTTCAAAGGAAACAAATAACCATTGCTGATGTGGATTCAGTGCCAAGCAGACTTGGTGACCAGACAGGTTCTCAAAAAATTGTGTGAAAGCACATTTGAAAAGGTATGAGGATTTGGCATATTTATTTAAAATAAATTAAATAATTTTAAATTGCTCTATTATAGTATGTTGCTTAAATATCATCAAATGTATCTACATGGAGTTATCCAAATTAAGGCAAATCCTCAATGATTTAATGATACTTAGGAATAGATTCAGACTCAATTTCCTATTTTTTTTCTACATAAAAACTTTGCAGTATTCAACTCCTTAGGTCAGTCTCATGCACTCACACAAAGAAAATCCAATAAAAGACATTCCAGTACAGACATGCTGTAAGAAAACTGTTGTTATTGAAGTCAAAATAGGAATTGGGAAGCAACAGTTTAGTCCAAAAAGAACTAAAACCAAAAGGGTTCTTAAAAAGGACCTCAAAATCTGAGCGAGTTTTTCTTTCTTAAAAAACAAACAAAAAAAAAAAAAAGAAAAAAACAAGCAAACAAAAAAACCAAACCAAACAAATATTTTCCGCAGGAGAAATTGATTTCACATGGAGCAGTTCTAAGTTTACTGCTTTATTTTTCTTAGTCACCATTTGTAGACTTAAGAATATAATAAAAATCTCTGGGTTAAGGCACATCTTTCCTTGTTTGATCCTATGAGAAATTCATGCCCTGTGACAGAAATTACTCCATATTTGACAGAATATGGAAATATGAAGAATGCTAGAACAAACTCTTACCCGTGAGTTTTACTTGTAATTCCTTTCAGATCTCCTGTCCAAACAAAGGTGCCAGGGATCTGTAAGGATGACATTTAACAAGTGAAAAGAAAGCAAAAATTTGGTCTCCAACCTGCTGCTAAATTCCATCCTGAGAAAAGGAAGGAAGGGAAGGGAAGGGAAGTTCTGGGAAGGGAAGGGAAGGAAAGGGAAGGGAAGGGAAGGGAAGGGAAGGGAAGGGAAGGGAAGGGAAGGGAAGGGAAGGGAAGGGAAGGGAAGGGAAGGGAAGGGAAGGGAAGGGAAGGGAAGGGAAGATAAAAATCAGACATTGGTACCATGTGAAAACACTTATTATTATTCAATAGCAAATAATTCCAATTTGGTCCCAGAAGTTCATGACCCTGAGTTTGTTCTAGATTAATCTAAAATCTGCTAATTCAAGAGAAATGTAGCCAGAGCAAACAGAGATAAAGTGTGGGCTTTGAGTCCATTTGGTTTCTAATCTAGGCTTCAAAAGGAATGGTCTGAACGAGGTCTTTGCAAGCAGCAAGGAGCCTATAAAACAGTGAAAAGCAAGGACAGCATTTCCTCAGCAGCTGCACTTCGCTTTCCTTCCTGGTACTCAGCTCTGTCCCTCTGCTTTCCCTCCCCCAGACAATTCCAGCGCTCCCCTGGGAACACCATTCCAGCAGGGTGCTGTCTTTAGGACTTTTTCTGACTCCTTTGTGGGGTTTCTGGTTCTGTTTGATCTGGGATGGACAGAAATTGCCACCAGGTTGAACTCAGGGCTCGACAAAGTGGTTTCCTGAGCTCTTATTTTTTCTGCAGGGAGACATCAAAGGCAGGAAAGTCTAATAAAAATTGATTTTTATTCTTAAAAGGCTTAAGGTTTTACGACACATGAATGTTATAAATGCCCTCTGTGAATATTTGTATTTTTATTTTGTATTAAACATGTGGTTTTATTAAATAGAATTATTGTTTGTTTGTTTGATTGGTTGATGAAATGCAAAGTAGTATCACAGCAGAATTTAATACCTAAGAGACTTTTCCTACTAAATTTGCATTAATTTCTAGTGCCATCAATACTTTGCAAAGTGCTCTGCTTAATGCTCAGCTATCATCTCCCAAAAAATGAGAAGTGTGCAATAATGGTTTTAAGGCTCATAGCTATTGCCAATATTGAATATTATGGTGCTAAAAGCAAAAATGACAGGTTTTTTCCATCCTCAAAAGGGCAAAAACAGAGCTAAGTTTTAAATAAAACCATAAGGGCCATGAAACATGATGGAGTTATCTCAATCAAATACCAGACACCATTTATTTTATCAGAATGTTTTAATAATTGAGATAGATATTGATCAGTAGATAATTGAAACATTAGTATAACAGTATTTTTTTTGTATTGATCTAAGGTGATTTCAGAGCATTCATGATTCTCTGATATACTTCAGCTAATATAATGCAAAATTTCAAATTACATGATAGTAATGATGTGACAATACACTTAATTGTTTGCAAAAAAATACTGTTATCTGTGTTACCTCCATAATCTGTATTAATAAAATGCTGAAATATGAAATGGTTGTTGTTTGATGCTTAAACACAAAATTTGCAGAGTTGCTTCTACTGACATTGCCAATTCATTCCACTTGTTTTGACTTTGGATATAATTCTGTTGTTCTGTGTTTCTGACATGTTTCCATCTGCCCAGGAGTAATCTCTCTCCTTGACTTGTGTGGGATTTGCATAAGAGAACAGAATTTCACTGGAATTATATGATCAATTATTGGTAAAACACTATCCTGGAGAATTTTAATGGACTGCAGTAACGGAGAAAGATTCTGAGGTCAATACACAGAAAAATCCAATAAAATTGGATTTTTTCTTCTATGCTATGAAATTTTACTTGAAGGTCTTGTTAAAATTGAGATCTCTTTGGTAACATTGGTATAACAGAGGAATGTGCAAGTGTAGTCTCCAATATAAAATTCAAGATGACATCAGCACACTAGTGTGTCCTGCTCAGACTCCTCAGGAAGTCCCAGACCTATTGCAGACTATTGTGTACCCAAAAGAAATTAAGTGATAAGTAATTTTGTTATGTCACAAGGAATAAAACCCAAGTAAGTCTGGATCTCACAAGACTTTCTTCAAGATATTCAGATCTGATAACTGTTAACTTATGTCTCATCTCTGATTTCTTTCATGAAATTTGTACTGACTTGTTATGTGTTTAATCCCAAAGCTTGAGTATTCCTGTCTCTTAAGATTAAATTTATCCCTTGACTTGAATTTAAGTCCTAGTACAGTGAACATAAAGTTACATAATTTGACAGACAGTTATTTAGAACGTGCTAAAAGAAAGTTGTGATAATGAACTTAAACAAATGTATTTAAAAGTATTTATTTCAAAAAGGACTCGTGGAGGTACAAATGCCTGCTTTGAACATGGTGCTTGTAAGTCAGGGCTAAACTAACACTACCATCCTTTCCTTCTTGGCAGGATATTTAATGTTTCTGTCATTAAATATGTTAGACAGGTGCAGTAAAAATAATTGGGGTTTCCTCAAGACAAACAAAAAGACTCCATTATTCCCAGAATCACAGAATATTCTGAGTTGGAAGGGACCAGTAAGAATCATCAAGTCCAACTCTGCAGTGAATGGCCCATATGTGGATCAAACTCCCAACCTGCCCTGACCCATGATTATTGTTGCAGTAATTCACAGATTCATCCAGAGACTAAAATACACTCCCTGAATTTTGTTCCAGTCCTTGTCAGCCAGAAATAAAAGAGCATTAAATGCACCTTAAGCACCACTGCAATTTGTACAGGCAGATATTGGCATAGTTCCAGTCACTTGCTGCAGGTATTTGTAATAAAGATGGATTATCAACTCCATATATTCCTTATGTCTTCCAGGGCATGGCTAATCCAGATTCATCTGGACATTGCAATGAATTAAGTAGTAGTTTTTATTGCAGAGCCCCTAAATAAGATCCTGTAGAACAGCCCATTGAAAAAAAATTAAAAACATAGTCAAAAAAGAAATTGAAACTCTATGATACAGACACTGGAGACACTAGATTTAAGATATTAATATTATCCAAGAAAAGAATTAGATCTGGCCTAAGCTCATTGCTGTTTGTGAGTCTGCTAGAATTTTATGTGTTTCTTACTTTAATTCTCCTTTAGTATAATAACTAAACTATTTTTAAAGGGGCATACTCAGTCATCATGTCTTTAAAACTGGTAGAGAATATTCCGACTCACTTATCCTTGATTTTTTTGAAATTCTGGATGAAATCTTTGAACCAACAACAGTTTGACATGTCATAGGATACGAGTACCCCAGAGAGTCCTTTAACTCCCCATCCACAATTTTGCCTCAGCTGGGAGTTGTATTCATGTCCTTTCATCTTCAAGGGCTAAGGCCTTTGACTTCAACTTTTTAAGCTTAATATTTGCTCTGCTGTCTTGCAACAGCTCATCTACTTGGTTTCCTGATTGTTCTGGTTGCCTGTATTTTTATTCCATTTTTTAACATTATTTTGAGTGTTTTGCAGCAGCTTTCTGGCTCTTATGCCACATTTCCTTCTCTGAAGGTGATGGTGAGTGTAGGGATTGTGCCTCCTGCCATCCAAATGAAATGTGATATGAAAAGGAAGACTTTACATTTTCCATATTGTTTCTCTCCTGATAAAGGATGAAAAGGCAAAGTGACCCAGTCAATATGAAATCTAAAAGTGACTATAGAGTCCCCCCAAACACATGCACCAGAGCCCTGCCTCACACCTTGCTACAGTAATATTGCACACACACGGTTGTGATTTATCAAAAACTTCTCTTGAAGTGGTGCTATTACCTCCTAAATAAATAGAACCTAGATAAATAGATAAAACCCCCATGGTTTGTATGCATTCCTTGAATGGCCTTCATCCATTTCATGGATATTTGCACTACAGAAAGAAAAAGCATCATATAAGCTCAATAATAGAGGCATAAAATTCAGAAATTACTAAATTCCATTTTTTAAAATATCTTCTGAATACTTAAATTGTGATTTCATTTTAGCAAAAAAGCAGTATTGAGCTGGGGGAAATTATAGAAACTGTTGCCTCTCAAAACAGTGGGTATTTCTGTGAAGGTTTTTTTGATTGAGTTGACAATTTCAGATAACACTCTTGGTAATGAAAATGTTGAAATAACTTTAACAGCCCAAATGGCACCACTGCAATAAACTGCAGCATAAAAATTCAAACTCTGTTAGAGCATATAAGCTTGGCTTAAATAGGCAAAGCCTTACTTAACTATCATCTTTTTTATTTCTTTGGATTCAGCATATTTTGCAAACAGAAATGTGAGCTTATATAAAAGAAGTAATGATTGTTGGAAGCTGAGTCCGTCCCTTTCTTTACATTAAAAATAGACTGTGAAATGGAGCGTTGCCTCAAAAACACCTCCGAGCAATACAGGAAAAAAACAGCCACCCATAAAGCAACACATTATCAGAATCAGCTCCTTTAATGTCTTCATTTTCTTCTTGCCAATGTCTCCCCCATAATGAGATCTAACAGAGTCGATGCATTCACCAAGAACCAAAATATTGGTATCTGCTTTAACTTTTTTTAGGTACTTTTGCCTACTCTATTTTCTTAAAGTAAAATAGGAAAAAACCCCCAAGCAAACAAACAAAAGAACAACAACAAAAAAATACCCACTCCAGAAACTAACAACTGCAAACAGACATAAAGAATTTCTTTTCCTCAAAGGCACAGCTCTACTTTACATCCTGGCTGTGACCAGTAAAGCCATCAGCTCAGGAAAATGGTCTCATTCAGATGGCAAAGGGGACTTCAGGGACTTCTGCATCCAAGATGAGTTCTGTAATAAGAGTTCCTAAAAAAAAAAATTATCTGGCAAATCCTAATTCTAAACTGTGATATTTCAGACTCATCTGCATCATAACCCAGCTTTCCTCCTGGTTTGTGTTGTGATACTTAATATTGTCACAAAACCTTTTTGGTAATCAATAAATTATTCTTAAGTAAATCCCATGCACTGTGTCTTAGTGAGACAGAAATCACTCTTCATTAGCACATTATACTGGCTGTGCTGGAGTTAATATAAACTTCACATCACAGGTTTAATATCACGTCTGTTAATTACAAAGAGACAGAGAGACAGAGAGAGAGGGATAAAGCAAGAGATGGAAAGTAAATGAGAGAGGAAAAAACTGCCAGTGGATTTTTAGGTCAGATGAGGAGCCATTTGTGGTGCAGCATCGCAGCTCTACTGCACAGACAAAATCTGGAGCCACATGGGGCTTGTGAAACAGCAAAGGAAGGGGAGGCTGAAGGACCATTCTTAAACTTTCTGCCGTTTTCCTTGATGTGATGAAATTGCTGGGAGGTGTGTGTGCACTGCAATGTCCTGTTGAGCTTAAGCAATATTCCTGCACCTCAGTGGCAACATTTCCCACTCCCTTTCAGTCCCTGAGAGCAGCACAGGCTCTTTCCAGCACAGGAAGTACTGACCAACTTCATAAGAACGTTGTGTACGGCCACACACTTCACCAGTGCAGCACTGAATATTGGACTTGATGGTCTTGGAGGTCTTTTCCAACCTCAGTGATTCCATGATTCTGTGTATTCAGAGATACACCCATCTTGTTAACCATCAACAACCCCTGAGGGTTTACTTAAGAGGGGACACAGCTCTAAATGTTGTCCCTTTTAGGTGTTTTATCCAGCAGCCAAATTATTTATGGAACTGAAAAAGTTAACTGAAAAAAAGTTAAAAGTTTGCTCTACTAACAAATCTTTAAATATCTGTGCCCAGAGAAGCTGTGGCTGCCCCTGGATCACTGGAAGTCTCCAAGGCCAGGCTGGATGGGGCTTGGAGCAACCTGGGATAGTGGAAGGTGTCCCTGCCCATGGCAGGGGGTGCAACAGGATGATCCTTAAAATCCCTTCCAAACCATTCTCAGTTGTTATTATTCCATGCAGAAGAAGGGAAGGCTAAAAGGAGACAACCACAGCTCACACTGTTGGATGGAGACAAGAATAGCAGACGTGTGAGTGCAGATCTTTGTGTGCAGAATGCTCCTGCGTTTTCAAGGACTCTGAAGGTAAAGCTGAGGGAGGGGAAAACTGAGGGAGGAGGATCTCACACAGAGGGTGAAGGAGCAGTGAATAAAAGCAACGTAGAAAAAAACCTTCTAATGGAAAAGGCAGGAAACTTAAAGTTTCTGAGTAGTTTTAAGGGTACTTAAGGCTAGAAGAAATTTTATTCTGTCCTGCTTTTTAATATGTCTTTGAAAAGCAATAGATTACTCCCCCCAGGCAAATCTTTACCCCAGTACATCCTGATAGCCATTAGCAGGTCATGTATCTTGTTCCACTGTCAACATTCTGGAAGAAACATTTGTAAAGGCTTTGCAGGCATTAATGTAACACCAGAATATATCCGCACAGAGCCTGGTAAATAGACTCGAGAAGCTTCTTTCCAATGCAAACTGAGAGGCTGAATTTAAAGTAAAATATCTAGTATTTCCAATCTCATCATATCTACAGTCTATTTTGGTACATCAGGGTAACATAAGGCTGAGAAAATGCAGCACAGAATCCCACACGGTTTGGGTTGGGAGGGTTGGTAACACCCCCGGAGTGCCACCCCTGCCATGGGCAGGGACACCTTCCACTAGCCCAGGTTGCTCCAAGCCCTGTCCAGCCTGACCTTGGACATCATCTGTACTCTGCTCTTCTTCCCTGTGTGTCATGGGACTGCATCCCCCTCTGGGAGGGCTGTGCCTCTGCTCGCCTTAGCTCCCAACTGGAGACACCAACTCCAAAACAAGGGCTAAATTCCCAAAATAGCTCCTTCAACTACTGTGTGAAAGGCAGGAAATTACAGGTTATTTATTTGCTTCCATTCCCATCATTAATAGTAAGCTGGGAATTCCTGTGTTTGACTTGATGATCAAACTCAGTTGGAATTTTTTGCAGCTGAGATGAAGGATTGAATAGTTCTGTCAAGTTTTGCTTTATGCACCTCATTTATTTTCTTTTCCGAAGTCAAAATGAAAAAGAAATCATGCTGTCGTGAGCTAGTTTTGAGCAGGGGAGAAGGGAATAATGGGATTAACTCAATCAAGATATTAGATTTATGCAGAGACTTTTAACATTTTATTGTTTATTCAGTGTAAGAAACAGTGAATTTCATGGAACCACAGACTGGTTTGGATTGGAAGGGAATCTAAAGATATCTACTTCCCATGGGCAGAGAAAATACCCTCTTTTATGAATTAAACATTTGTCCAAATCTAACAAATTATCTCAGCTCAGTGATACCCGGACAATTTTAGCTACAGCTTTGCATTTTCCAAATGGTGCAAGAGCATTAACAACATCCTATTAGCACAGCCAGGATGGTAAATCTGCCCTGAGCTGCTTATCTAACTTGTAGCTCTCACCCCAGTTTTAACCAGTTTCCTAACTGATGTCATTTTGCCAGCTAGTACCCTAAAAGATAGGAAAGGATGTCTGTACAAAGTGTTTGAAAGGGAAGCTCTGAAACACACAGAACAAAATAGACAAGGGAACAGATAAACCTCCAGCTCAAATCTGCAAGGCCTTGGCAGCTCGAAATCTCTGCTCACTCTTGCCAGCTTTATGTTTATTGCTATTATTTTAAAAGTATTGAGGGGGTACAGGAGCAAAGGAGAAATGTCATATTATATACACATACACCGAGGGTAATTTTTTTTGCCAATGGCTCTTAAATAACACAGTATAAACCCATTAATCCCATTCTCATTTTATCTTAAGTGCTAACTGCTTAACTGAGATTGATCTCTCTCAGGTAAAGATAATGGCCAGGGCATTTCAAGTAGCAAAACCCCCTATTACACTAAATTAAATTTGTATAGTTGGACATTAATGGATTATTTTATTAGACTAAGCACAGCAGATATTTAGTACACTTTCTGAAATATATTATTATATAGTCACCAGTTATGTCCACGGAAGGAGTATTCCCACAGGAGGTCCATTAGCAGTGAATTCAGGCCAGGATCTCTCCTCCTTCTTGTGCAATGGTTGAAGGATGCAGAAGCTGCCACTAGAACACTCCTCCAGATGAAGAGCTCTGAACTATAACCCACATTTTAATGAATTTCTTTATTAATTAAGTTCTGATCCTGCATGCAGGCAAGCATAGCTCTTCTCGGAAAGCTTCACTTTGTTGTTTCATGTATAACAACTTTTATTTTCCTTGTTTTACTCATTAATTCCAGTCCACCTCTTCTAACCTGAGAAGGGATGACAAAAATTGTGTGTCTGGCTGTGTTGTCCCTTTGTCTGTCCCTTGTCCCTGTCTGTGTTCAGGGTGTAAGGACAACATGTGTAATTCTAAATACACTCTGGGCTGGACCTGGGGGCATGGACAGGCAGCACCTTTGTCTGGCTGCTGGGTTTGGCAACTCCACCATTTCCTCACTCACCTTCCAGACATTCTGGAGGGGAAGAAAAGGGAAAGGATATAACGGCATCATTGGTTTCCTTTAGCAGGTGGCATCCCCTTAATTTCCTTACTAATTTTCTGTGTTTTAAACTACACAGGTGATTTTAAACTACAGTAGAAACTGGATGTGTAAGATGCCTATAAATTCACCTCTCTGTGCTCTGAGTTGTGTGTTCATCTTGAGCATGACTTGTATTTTTATCTGGTGTTGCAAATTGTCACAAAAAAAAAAAAAGAAACAAACCTATAAAATTTTGACTTATAATATGTTCTCATGCTCATTCACCTCCCTGTTTTTCATACAGGCTGACCAGCATTTCAGTGAGGATTTAAGGATTTGAGGTTATTTTACAGAAAACTATAATTATAAATCCACCGGAAAGTCAGGATTTTCAGACAAAGGAAATACATAAGCCCAAATTGAATGCAGGCAAAACCAGAGATAAGTCTGTGCAGAGCTGACAAAAGGTGGGTGAGGATGGAGCTTGTTGCAGTTCCTTCTGTCCAGGGAAGTATGAACTTAACAAACACCAGTGTGCAATTCCTGACAGGAACAGAAACAATGATCTTCTCTACAAGATTATATAATCTTCATCATAACAATATTCATCATGAATTCTAATCTGGTTGCTAATTTTCAGGGATCCTCTGAACATGAACACAAATTACTGATGCAGATGGCTTAATTTGTATGTTTTTCCTAGCATAAATATGTGATTGGGAGCAAAGATTACCCTATAAACCCCTCAGAGGAGAAATATTATAGATTAAGAATATGTATAAGCAAAATGCTGCCACAATTAAACAGGTACATTAATAAGTTTTAAATATATTTAGACTGGAGCCTAATAGAGGATGTTTACCACCTTGAGAAGGCTTTTAAAGAACTTTTCAGCATATAATACATTTTGGAAATATATACAGTGTTTTGTTCATTTGGGGGAAGTCTGTAGGATCTGATGTGGTAACTCAGTCAGTCACTGAGAAGGTTTCTTCAATTCCTATTCTTTCAAAAATTAGAAAAAAAGCTTGATTGCATTATATTTGGTTTTAGCAGCTTTCTTTGTGTAAAAGGCATTAACCAGATGCAGTAAGTCTTAAGACTACTTTTTTTCAATACCATTTTTCCAGTTCTTACAGTTTATGTTGAATTATTTCTGACTGGTTTTCTAATCTTTAGCTATACTTAGGCCATGCCTTCAAGACTTCTTGTTCATTGATTTTTCTCACATCTCAGAGGACTGAAAATCCTATGGTGAGTGTTACTTACATGAAGAACAAAAAGAGGCTTTCAAAAAATCTTGTGATAAGTCACACTGACAAGACCATATAACTCCAGGGATGATTTTCATCATGAGCAATGATATTTTGTAAATGTGTGAGCAGGATTACCATTGGTGGTATTAAAAACAGTGCAAGCAACTCAGTGGTCCTTCACATTATTTCTAAGTGACAGTTTGTGAAATATTTATTTTTAATATCAGGATACAGAAGCTTTAAAAAAAATTTCCATTATAAAAAGTTTCATTTCCATAAGCTAATTTTTCCTCATGCATTCCTTTATTAGTCATTCATTACATATACTTTTTGCTTGCATATGTTGTGTGAGTTCATTAAAAATACAGAGAAAAATGAATGACCACACTCCTCTATGATTGCATTTCCCTAGAAGTGCAAAATAATTGTAACTGCTTCCTGACCAGCAGTCTTTTCTCATTCTACTCATCCTTTTTGTCCTCCCTCCTTTCTATTTTCTGACATTCCTTTCTTCTGCACCACGTTTGATCCCTTCTTTCACTGCCTTTTGCCATTCCACTATATCTCATCATATATTTTCTGCTTTCCCACCACCCCTTAATGCATCCCATAAATTTTTTACCCAATCCCATCCAACATCCCATGTCAAGGTCTCTCTTTTCCATGATTCTTTTGGCTTTTCCCTTCTTACCAGATGCAGAGGTCTGTCTGACTCTCTCTAAGACAGGGTTTGGAGCAACCTAGTCTGGTGGAAGGTGCCCTGACCATGGCAGGGGGTGGGACTGGTTGGGTTTTAATGTTTAATTTTAACCCTTCCAACCCAAACCATTTGGGGATTCTGTTACTCTATGAAAGTGAAGTCTTGGATACTATCACAGAATATAAGTTTTTCAACTAGGTCCCACAAATCTGACCTCCTGAGGAGTTCTGCATTTTGTCACCAACAAACTCTACATCATCTTTTGCCACGAGGCTGCCCAGTGATGCTTTTAGGATGCACTTGTTTTCCTAAAGTGTCACTTCTGTGAGACAGGAAATGAATCCGGAATTAGCCTGGCCTAATTCCACAAATCTCTTATTGCCAACAAACCACTCATTTAAGAGGAGTTGCAATTAGGAGCACTTAAGAGCTTTCATGATTAGGGATTCTGTTTGAAAATTCAGTGTAAGCTCATTATGCTGCTGCATATCATTACATTTCAAGGCAGAAGAGGAGAGATGGTGTGTGAATTGTTGTACAGTTGGCTAATCCAGCCCATTCACCACAAGGACCATCGTTTGCTCAAGAGAATAATCACTTTTACAGCTGGCATGTCCGCAAGTCAAAAGTACCCTTTCCATCCAGTGAATCTGTAAGAACAGCAGAAGGGAATCTTTCTTCTGGAGAGGGCTGATTATGGAAGTGACCAGCCCTCCTGGTAAATCATTGGAGGAAAAAATATTAATAAAGTGGATAAAAAGAGGCTAAAAAGTGGCTGAAAGTGTTGCATGGTGGACAGCTACTTTCAAGATGCAGCTGCAGTGAAAAAAAGCATTGAAGTTCCCATTTTAAGGATGAGTTAAACAGTTCTTAACATGTGTTGTAAGGCCAACAAGTGACCAAGTCAACCCAGAAAAGAGGTAAATAACAGAGTTCCATGGTAGCACCAAGGCTGTTGAGTACAGATTTAGCTCAGAGGTAAAAGAATTATCACTCATATTCCTCTGAATATTCATTTGATTCTTGGTATCCTGGGCTCTCTTATCCCCATTTTCCACTCCACAGCCTCCATTTTCCAGCTGCTCTTGAAGGTGTTTCTTTTTTTTTTTTTTTATTTTGTTGAGGTTTTTTTCCTTTATTTTTAAGCAAGATATTTTTTCTGAATCTTTTCCACCTTTTGTCTACACAAACAATTGCCTCCATGTGTTTGGAATCTTCTCTGCACACAGCTAAACGTAATTCTCAGATACAAATGTAATTCTCAGATAAATTTGCACAAGTAACAACAGAAGACCTTTAAAAAGATATTAACTTGGTACCAACATTACTGACCAGTTTGGTGAGGTATTTTAAGACTCCCCATTTAAGTAAACATCTCTATTATTTTTTTTTTCTTGTTTTAAAGCAAGTGAAAGTTGAAGTAGGACATTGGGAGGATTGTTTGATATTTTCCTTTCTACAAGCTGACACAAAAGTACAAAATATTGACAGATGATATCAGGAAAGTCTGGTGCTTGACTGAACTGAGTCTCCAGGTACATATTTTGCTAAGGGAAGAGCAGCTAATGGTTGAATACAGTGTTTCACCTATTTTAAGACCACTGGCATGTCTACAGATATTCTATAAAATGCTGAATTTGCTCCACAGCAAATTCAGTAGGGGAGTAGGAACATGTATGAAGCTGAAGGTAAATTGCTCAGTAGGATTTGCAAATTATCTTTGCTTGTGACCTTTCATCTTTTGCATATTGAACATTTTCTCAGTAGAAAAAACAATTTTTCTTCCTTTTCTCTGATCTCTATTCATAAACAAAGGGTTAAGGGTTAGAGTTGATGATCTTAAAGGTCTTTTCCAACCTAAAAATTTCTGTGAGCCTTTCAGAAAGAGCAGCAGAATTTTGCAATACATTAAAAGAGTTATATTCTACTCAATGCTACTCTCTCATCATTTATACATATATTTTTATTTTTTCAAACCATAATAAACTTGAGCAGCTACCCTGAACAATCCTACCTGAAGGCATCACCAACCTTTGGGATGCATTCATGGGTACCTAGTTTGCAGCTAAAAGAGCACAAGGCCAAAGAAAATTAAGTCAATTATTTCCAATGAATCCTTATTGAGAAACCTCTTTCTGCTCTTTTTTTTTTTGCCCTAAAGAAGGGTGAAACATTTGATTTCAACATAAAAAAAGTCTTTTTCTTTTAGATAATAATCATGATTGAGGAGTTGAGAGAGGGACACGGGCTGGGTATTATACATGCAAAATGCCTTCGGTGCTTGTTCTGCTGGGTGAATATTTTGTTCTGGATTTCTGAGAACCTGAGTCCTTCAAAATGAAATGAAAAATATATGGCTTTAAATTCTAGTCTGTTTATCACCAATTCAAAACCTGGCGTTATTGTTCTCTCTCAATTTTATAATTAGGCATTGAAACAGAAATATTTTTTCTGTTTGAAAATCCAGCCCAGAAAAATAAAACTGATGACAAGAGATAATTAATTCAAGGGAGCACAGAGAAAAACTCATTAAAAGGCAACAGATTGATGACATCTGTTAAAACATTAAATATATATCTCCAAAGCAATAATGTTGGTCTTTGATTCTTTTCTTCCCAGCCAAATGCAACAGATTTTTCCAGATCCTTAAAAACATCTTTTTTTTTTTTTTTTTCCCCATTCAGATTGGTAGGGAGTAGGCTCAAATGTCTCGGTATTTGTTCCTACAAAGTATATTCTTGTCTCCCTCATCAACATGAGGAAGATAAAGTAAGAAGATAGCAAACTGAGGTTGAAAACAGCTGTTCAGTGTCACGAATTATGCTTCATGGAAAGCAGGCCCTCAAATGACCCAGGCTGAAATTAATGAATTTAGTATTAATTATGGCATTTTCTCATAGACATTTAAAGATTAACTGTAAGTACAAGCCCTATCAGTCTCTCTGTGAATTATAAAAAAAAAAAAAAACAAAAAAAACCACTCAATATTTCTCCACTTCAATCCTTGAAGAATTTATTATTTTTGATCAATTTTTCACTCTTTACATATTGTTCATTCAATGCAATATAGTATATTAAAGTTATTTTAAGAATAAAAAACTAAGGAAAATCGATAATTTGGGGACTTACATTCACTAAGATTTGGGAGACTGTAAGAAAAATTTTGGTGGAGAGTAAAGAACTGAGTTATGGGAATGGCTGTAAAAGCTTATGGAAAAGGGTAGGGAACAATGGGAACAGTCCATTTCCCATGGTCAGAGAGTTCAAACCAGAAAAACAGATATTCAAGTACCAGGGAGCGCTTTCTATCAGGATGGATTTGGAAAACCGTAACAGAGAGAAAATTGAGTACAATTCATGGAAACCTCCCAGTGATTTCCACACTGCAGAAAGAACGTAGGAAATCCTATAATAGACTGGCCCTGGGTTATTTTTTAAAGGATGGGAAAATTTTGAATCCTTCACATTTTTTGGTGGAAGTAGGAAATATGCCTTGTAGGAGAATTTTTAAAGATAGATCTCTCTCCATTTGTATTATGAAAGCCCAGACTGAGAAATTTTCATGTAGAAAACAAATAAAGGCTGATAGTTAAAGCCAACAAAACATAGTTACAAATTAATTATTTATAAAATTGAGCAACCCATTTCAGTGTAGACACTTCAAAAGCTGGTGGAATGTGTGTCTGCATAGATGCATAAAAAGATATCTGTAATGACAGCAGATATAGAGTCCTTTCTGCTACAACTAGTTAGTATTAAATTTTTTTTTTTTCCCCAGTGGAAAAGCTGTCCTATTCTGAACAATGTTTATAAGTATTATTTATGCTTATATCTTCCATGAACATACAAAGTTCTTGAAGAGAGAGTGGAAATACATTAGGAGATATTCTTAAGGAGAGAGAAAGAAAAGGAGAAAGGAAAAAAAAAGAAGAAGAAAGATATTTAAGACAGTGTCTGCTACAGGGAGACCAGAAGGCAGCACTGAATCCTGACTCATGGAATTGCAGAAACTTCAACATGTTTAACAACCAGCAACAAGGAAAAGCGAGATAGCAAATATCTGGAGTCACAGATTGGCATTAGTTTGAAGTTTATAAATGTTAATTGACACCCAAATCCTTGATTTCAAATCATGCTGAACCACACTTGGCACCTTCACAGCTCCATTGCCAGAAAGAGGGAAATAAAAGCACCACCATGTGTGCATAAAAGACATGATTTAACTCTACAGTGGCCAGATTATGAATTAAATAATCCTAATAAAAAGATATTTTCTACTGACACTTAGGAAGAAGTTCAATTTGTCTGTTTTTAGTCATGCAAATATTCAACATTAAAATTTTTTTGGGGGTGGAACCCTGTCTAACAGATTAACTGTGAAGGTCAAACCCAGATTATATCCAGCCCTGCAGCTCCGTAAATTCTGCATGGCCATTGCTATAGTGGGCCTTGGGCTGTGCACTGACTTTGCAAGTATTCAAAACCCCTCTTGGTCATGTTTGGTCTCAACTTACTCTCTGCCTTAGGTTTACGCAGTTGGAACAACAGAGTTTCCAAGGACCAGGTGAGGATGTCAATTTTGGGGGCATTCTGAATGTCATAACCACAATTCAGAAGCAGCCAGGAGTGAGCAGGAGTCACTGGATGCTGAGCACTGTTTGTTGTCTCAGCCAACCCATGAGATTTGGAAAGAGAATGAAGATGAGTCAGAATGGGATGGAGGAATTTTGGTTCTTAGCAATAAGAGTTTGACAAATACTAATCATTATAATCAGTTTCAACATGCATCTCTGAGAAAGAACATCTTCAAGTCTTTAATACAAAATATTATGGAAAATTAGGAATGGAAGTTGGTATTTGTTTTTTTATTTGATTTCTACAGCAACCTGACTTCTATATCAGTGTATGAGGGTTTAGTTACCCTGTAACCATACTGACACTGTTGACTTTGCAGAAAACTTCCTCACTCACAGCAGTATTAAAAGAATTTTCTGTTTGCTGTTGCCTTTACCCATCATTCAATGTTATCCCATTTTTAAAATTTTAAGACACAGCAAAATATTGGAGTCTCTTTAGAATTTGATATTTCAAATTTCTCGTCGTGACTCATTTCTTTCTTACACTCTCTGAAAATTAAACAAGCTCATTGTTTCTTCCTGCCATAAATGCAAAGTTTTCCATGCTTTTCAGTTCCTTAAAATCATAATCCCCATGGTGATTCTCTTCATTTCCAACACTAATTACAGCATTGCTGAATAATTGGAGTTTGTAAACAATTCACTGGGTTTGTTTTCCTGCATTTTAAATCTAAGCAACATTCCCATTGAAGGCTTACATTCAGGCTCTGAACTATGGGTATTTTATGTGTCAAATTACATTTGTTAAGAAAAGGGGGTTGATTTGTTGATTTAAACCAAGATATACAGGAATATTGTAGAAGCATAACCTATTATGGGATGTTAGCTATACATTTGCCATATTGTTTGGTAAATAATTTCATGCTAAACTGATATCTTGGGGTGACAGGACAAAAGGGAATAGTTTCAAATTGACATGGAGTAGGCTTAGATGGGATAATGGTGAGGAATTGTTCCCTGTGAGGGTGGTGAGGCCCTGGCACAGGGTGCTCAGAGAAGCTGTGGCTGTCCCTGGATCCCTGGAAGTATCCAAGGCCAGGTTGGATGGGGCTTGGAGCAACCTGGGACAGTGGAAAGTGTCCCTGCCTATGGCAGGGGATGGCACTGGATGGGCTTTGGGGTCTCTCCCAGACCAAACCAGTGTCTGTCATTTTATCTTAAAGAAACTAAAGGAGAGTTTCTACCCCAAATCTTAGAACTTCAGTCTAAACTCTGACATATATTTTAATGTTACTTGAAAAATTCACACAGCAGAAAATGAAAATCTCAGGAGACATTGCCATATCTGGTGTCAAAATTGGCAGTTTTTGAGGTGAAACAGGGAGAAATAACCCATAAAGTTCCATTATTGTTGGTTATCATGTGTAGTCAGCCACTGTCACGTTGTGATGTACACATTGGTGAGGTAATTCCATCATTGATACCGAAGGATCCAACAGTAGTACAGCACAGTACTATGAGGAAATTCCAAAATGTTGCCATTAAACCTCAAAAGGATATTTTCAATAGTAATATCAGAATTTTAATGCCCCCAAATCAGTGTCCTTTCCCAGGAGTTTTCAGCATGCTGTCTTATCACAGAAATCACAGCACAATTAGCTTTCCCTATGCCCTGCACAGTGTCAGAGAACAAATATTATTTTCCCCTTGCAACGTGCAATGCATCGATACTTCCTTTGAGCCTTAATTCACTTTTTTTTTTCTTTTCCCATCAATGAAGGCACTGCTCTACTTACTGAGGAAGCAAATTACTTTTCCATTATAATGTAATGATGCAGGAAAGTGGTATTTTCTAACAATAGGAAATAAAATCTCACTGTCTTTCTGAGTAAGAAAAACGCTTCACAACTATTAAAAAATGCTATAAAGCAAAATAAAATTAGCTTCCAGTGGATATTGTGATAAATACCAAATTAATGCCAGAAATAAATTTGTTGCTAAGGTTCCTGTTTCCACTGCCTTTCTCAAATCAGGTTCATTGTAGTTATGCCCAGCTTTGGGAAGCAGCAGAGAAGAGTAGAGATACATTAGTTCAGGGTATGAGCTTGATTATAATTATTGCAATTATTGATTATAATTTATTATAATACATTGATGAGAGCCACCAACTGTCCTTTCCAAACTTTTGATTAAATAGATGATTTCAGAATTATTTGAACATATACCTTGAGCTAAAAACTGCTAAAAATCATGCTTAATGACAGAATTATAAGCCAACGTGTTAGAAAATAAATTTTCCTCAAGCAAATCTACTTGTGATTGTCAAGATTAAAAACATCACTCGGCCATGAATATGCACAGGAAATGCTTCTTTGTCCTTCTACAAAGGTACAAGTTGTCAGAAAGTTCTTAATCATTAGATAAAAATCTTTGCCAAAATAGATGAGAGCTACTTTTTGTATTTCTAGAAGCCTGACACTTCCACCTACACACTAAGATACAAGTCTCTGTGTTGTTTCTTCTGCCTGCAGTGATTTACACAGTTTTGGAGCAAAGGCTGAAGGCAGCTCAGCTGAGAGCACTAATGTGGCACTAAGGACAAAATCAGGGTTCCTAACTGGATGTCCCACAACACAGTTAATGTTCCTCACTGCCACCGACTGGGTGCTTTTCTGAAACTCAACTTAGACATTTGAAGGCCTAAATTTTGAAAACCCACTTCATTATGGGACACAATATAACTTCCTTTTTTAAAAAAATGAGCAAGTTCCCATTTGAGACAAGTGTCTTCATAATTTTCCCCCCACCCACATTTATTGCTTAGTCTGAATGTCCCACATTGACAGCCTCCCCCGGGTGTGCTCTGCATGACTGAGGGGGAGTAAAAAGATCTAATGACCAAAATTGATTTTAAAAATACGCCGTTTTTAACACCTTTTTGTCTTGTGGCATCGACCTTAAGATGAAGGAATATCAGTCACAGCCTATCATGCTGCAAGTGGCAAAGGCCTCTGTCCTTCTGAGAGTTTTAGATCAGCCAGATCCAGTTCAGAAATGCTGAGCTGAGTTCTCTTATACTGGGCAGTGCCTTTTCAGCCACAGCTGAAAACACAGTATCTTCTGTCCTGGCAAGGATTAGTCTATCAAGTGGCACAGCAAGAAATTCATTTGGTTTAACCCCCCATTTTGGTAACTGCTTAGAAAATTATATGGGAACTTGGGAAAAAAAAGGTCCAAAACATCACCCCTAAATTCAAAACATATCTTTCATCATGAATGGAAACATCTTCAGATACAAAAATACATCTTCAAATTCAAAATACATCTTCATCATGTTGTACAGTGAGAGGACTTCATGAGATAAATGAAAGCATCCCTGAGGAACTTAATTTTAAAAGGTGCTCTCCCATCTGTATTTGATTAGTGGGGATTTTATGGAGTTCTCACAGAACCTGACTGCACAGAGACCATGGAGGTATTTCTACATCAGGTGTCAGAAACATATCTAATTGTTTTCTGTCATCATCTGTTTACAGTTATCAAACCACTTTCCTTTGGCAAAGAATTATTGCTAGCAACACCAAACTCTTTGTAACAGCAGGGGCAATAAAATATGCTCTTTTCTCCTTAGAGGAAGCATAAAATCTTCTGTGTGAGTTTAGCATGATAGGCACAGGAAGAACATTTTATTGTGAAAGAAATCTATATATTAACAGAATAATAGAACTGGAAATGGAATGCTAATGGAAAGCCTTTGTTACTGCTAGTTTGTGGTAATTTAACTCTGTTGTGGCACCATTTAACAACCTTGTGACTGATTAATGAAAAACAATGTCATGGATCTAAACCTGGATTGACTGACAACATTCATTTGCAGAGGAGAATGAAATAAAAACTATTACCTTATGCATAATACTGAGCCTGCAATTTAGCAACACACACATGGTTGGAAAATTACAACACATCTACATATAAAAGCCTGGTTTAGTAAATCTCTAGCAGTTATTTTAGCTGCAATAAACTCACTATTACACAACAATTTATGACATTTTGTTAAGTATAGTCAAGAGCATAAATATAAAATTGAAAACACTAGGATAGGATGAAGTTTTACAAAAAAATAAGGACACAAGGAATCCCAAAAGATCATAAAAGACATATAGGATGTATTGGTTTGCCATCTACTAATATGTTTTTGACAGGAAAAATAAATTTACTAAAGTCAAAATAGTTTTCATCTACCTGTTCTTCCTCTCCTTACTGAATACTACTGAATGCATGAAATTACAACAATAAAAAGAACACAGGTTCTTTTTTTTCTGGGGAGGAAGAAAAAAAGCCCTCAAAACTTCCTATTTTCTGCCTAATGGAATAAAAATTGCTTTCCCACCTGCATGTACCCAGCCATGTGCCATTTGGCACACGTACGACATGTGTGAAACTTTAACATCTTCTTTTTCTGGCACGTCTACCCCACATATCTATAAAATAATGAAAATATTGCAAATTAAAGAATTTCAAAATTCCATTAGATTGTAATTTCATTAAATGTTCATTGCTTCTCTTACTGTGCCTGAAGAGACAGAATTAAGTTAAATTGGAGGGAACAAATTCTCACCTTGTAAAAAGTATTATTAGAGCTCAAGAAGAAACAATGTCTAATCCACATAAAACAACCTGAGGAATATACATTATGCACTTGCTGTCACTTCTGGTCCATAAAATGGGAATCCACTTTGTGCTCCTGAGCTAATGAAAGTTGGGAGCAATTTGGAGCCACTATTTCTACCCTTATTACTCGATAGACTTCCCACATATCCATTCCAGGTAAGAACATTTCAGGTCTAAACTCCTTTCTGGGATTATGTATTTCTTCATTACATCTCTAAAGCCCTTCTGTGCTATTATTCTGCTAATGTTAATGCACAATGAACATTTCAACTTCGTGTCTTTTTGCCAAATGCCCTCTCCCTCCTCTTTCCAATAATTCATTAAACCCACCTCTTCCAGGAATCGTTCCTACTTTGTTTTTTTCTAATCATTAATCTCTTCATGCTTTTCACTACTTTAAATCTTGTTCAAATCCTCATTCCCTCCCCATCATTAGGTGAACCTGTCTGCTTCTTGTAGCTTTGATTAAGGATAAAATGCAAATCCCTCACCATTTAAAACAACCAAGAGAGAAAAAAAGGGGAGATATTTCTTTCTTTTCTCATAACTTGCAAAGTGAAAATATTTGGCTAGAGGAGTTCAGGTAGCCATAAGGGCCCAAACATTGCTTCACGGGTGAAATACTTGTAATATATGATTTACTACCTATCAAACTATCAATGACTGGGTATTGCAAACTCTGCAAGAATCCATCAGAAGAAACTTGACTGAAGCAATAAACTGGTTTATTTCCTTGTTACGTGCCCTGGGTTTTCCACGTGTGTGCCTGTAATTGCAATCAAAATCTTGTTAAAATTTTGCTGTGAGCCAAATGGTACAATTTTTATGTATAGAGCTTAAAATTTAATTAATAACCCCATTAATATTTAGACTGCTTAAACAAAATTCATCACCTTTCATTTGTGGTTCAACTGTGATCTTCTATATTAGGTTTTTGTGGAGTTAAATCTGACAGAAACCCATTGGACACCAAAATTTGGATCTGTTTTTCACAAATACATGAACCTCTGATATCTAAGACACATATCCCCAAAAACATACGAGATCTACAGAAACCAGAGTGAAGAAAAAAGTATTTAAATAAAAGGTTGAATAATCTGGGCATGTCTGAGCCTCATTTATAGAGAAGAGGCAGGAAAAATGGGAAGGATTACAATAGTATATCTCAAATGTCATGACTGTAAAATGACAAATACCATTGATTTTTAACCCAGACTAGGAATTCACGTCACCCCTTCCCACTGAAAACCAGAGTTATTTCTTCCACAGTGTTACTTCTTGTTTCCTGCTTCTTTCATTCGAATAATTTTGTTCACCTGCAGCCTTCTCCTCTTCCTCTTTTAATCTCCACTAACCAGGGAATTATCCCTCCCTCCACCTCTGGTGCTTTAATCACCAGAGGTTCAACAAGATTAGTGTTTGCATATTTGATGGGGTTTATGTTGTACTAGTGAGAAATTTTGGTCAAAATGCTGGGGTTTTTTATCACACTTCAGTCTGTTAGACAGGAAAATCTTTGATTTTAATGGAAATGCATTGTAAACTCTTCCAATACCTTAAGTATATCAAACAATAATTACCAAATTGCTGTCAGTGGTGAATTATGAAGATAGCACATTATTGAAAACAGCTTCCTAACTTACAAGTTTTCATTTTAGAAACTCCTTAAGCTTATCTTAACATTTTATACTGTATAGAAAACAGTTACTCTAACTAATTTCTTAGATTTTTAGTTCTAAAATTTCCTGCTTTATATTTTCCAGAGGCAATCAGGAACCTGTGGATTTAGTGATGTCTCACAGCCGTCAGAACTGAACTGAAATTACAGTTATGCTTCTTACAGTGCTTTGGGTCCCCTTCTCTCCTTTGTCTGCTTTTGTGCCACTTAAATTTCACAGATGGGTACAGAAGGTAAAAGTTCTAATCAGTGTGTAAATCTCTTCGAGCAGGCTCATGGAGGCACTGCTGGGAAGCAGAATCCGAGTCAATGTGTTTATGGTAAACTTTATCTTGACCATCTGCCACCACTAATCACATACAATTGGCACTTTTAGATTGAAGGGAAAAATACTCAAGACCTGTGATCCCTCCTGGATAGCAAGGATCTAAAAGTTAATCTGCACACAACACTTCATTTGAATTTGTTTACCTTGGAGGCAAACAAGATTAAGGATGAAGCATATGCTCCAACAAACCAGTGAATTGGTTTGAGGTGATAACTGTGGTGAAAAAGCTCCAGGAGTAAAAATAAACCAGTGAAATAATTTCAGATTATGTTGAATGAGCAGGTTCTTTCCTGATTGGAATATTGTGACAAGTGTTGGAGTGAATCCAGAGAGGCACCAAGATGATCAAAGGAACAGAGCAGCTCTGCTGTGAGCAAAGGCTGGTAAAACTGGATTGTTAAGCCTGGAGAAGCTTTGAGTTGATCTCATTGTGGCCTTCCAGTGCCTGGAGGAGCCAAAAGGAAACATGGAGAGCAACTGTTTATGAGGGATGGAGAGACAGGGTAAGTGGGAATGGATTCCTACTGGTAGAGGGCAGGGTTAGATGGGATATTGGGAAGGAATTTTTTTCCAGGGAGGGTGAGGAGAGCCTGGCACAGAAAATTGTCAAGAGAAGCTGTGGCTGCCCCTGGATCCCTGGAAGTGTCCAAGGCCAGGCTGGACAGAACTTGGAACAACCTGGGACAGTGGAAGGTGTCCCTGCCCATGGCAGGGGGTGAATTGGGAAGAACTCTGAGGTCATTCAAACCAAACCATTCCATGACTCTATGACAGCTCAGAGGGCAGGTAAACCAGACTTCATCTCTCCTGACACTGATTCAGGGTCTCATCTCCCAGACTGCCAGACATTCTCTACTGCCACTCAATACCCAACAGCCTGGTAGTGCCTCACCATTTTCTGACTTTATTTCAGGGGATTAGGCTCCAAAATAGAAAAGTAACAAGTGAAGAACTTGTCTTATTCCATAATTAACACACTTTGTCCAGCTTATATAACATTTCCTATGCACATTTTAAAGGACTGTCTTAAACTTTAAGCATAAGTATTTCTGTCCCTGCATTTCATTTATTTTTTTACCTATAATGCAGCTGTATCTATTCACAAAGATGTGATTTTTCAACCACTCAGGTGACAGATCTGGCATTTAGATTCTTTAGTTTCTTTTGTTGCCTTCTCCTTGTCAGTTGTAGGTCTTAAACTGGTAAAAATATCAATGATAATATCATTGATAATTTTGGATGGGAGGTTTGTCTGCTTGTTGGAGGGTGGGGAGTTTTGTGTTTTGGGTGTTTTTGTGGGGTTTTTTTGGCTGTGTTTGTGTATTCATTTGGTTGGTTTGGGTTTTGTTCTTGTTGTTGGGGTTTTTTCTTTAAAAACAGAAACACTTTAAAGACAAAAATATGCACAAATGTTTTGGGAAAAATGGTCTGATTGAAACTGCAACTTCCTTGAGGGAAAATTCCTGTCCTGTGTTAATACTCCTGGTGAGACTATGTGTGATATAACCTCTGTGGGAGAAAATAATTATAAAAAAAAGAGAAAAGGCAAACTGTTTTTATGAACAGTCAGGCTTAATCCATACAGAAAAGAGCATTTTATGCCAGATTAACTCCTTGTCCACAAAGAGTATGAATTTTAAAAATTCAGATAGAAGTCAATGAACAAGCCATCCAATTATTGTCAGGACATACTTGCCTTTCTATTGATATTTTTACAACTGATATCAATATTTTTACAGCCTTTATCGATATTCCTTCCTTCCTTCCTTCCTTCCTTCCTTCCTTCCTTCCTTCCTTCCTTCCTTCCTTCCTTCCTTCCTTCCTTCCTTCCTTCCTTCCTTCCTTCCTCCCTCCCTCCCTCCCTCCCTTCTCCTCTTTCTCTGGAATTCTTTTAGGGAAGAGGTGGCTTGTAAGGATAGTAACAGTGCAAGGCTGCATTGCTCCACAAGAGCAGCAATTTGAAATATTACAGCTCCATCCTTTTCCATGCACTGTTCTTTTGGGAATACCTCCCCTGAACACAATTAATGCAGCTCCTAACCAATGGGAAAAACAGATTTTAGAGCAGTGCTAACCCCTGAAGAACTGGACTTAGCACACCACATTTTGACAGCTCTTTTCTCCAAAATCCTGGACAATATCAACATCTGATAAGACACCACTGTGGCCTTTCCTCATTTGGGGTAAAGACCTGCCTGTTTTCAAGGAGAGAAAAGCTCACATAGGAGCTGTGATTAATTTGTTGTTGTTGTTGTTTTCCAGCAAGAACATATTTTTAAAAAAGCCCCAAACACTGACATTTTCCATTATTTAATATCTTCTTATTTTGGATGGAATTTGGGGGCTGAATTAAAAACAAATCTTCATGAAAAACTACTGGAATTAAATGTCTGTGTATTATTACCTAAAAGTTTGTATTTGTGGGGTTTTTTCCCCTGAAAAGATATCCTGATATTTCTAATAAAAAAAAAAACAACAAAACAAAAAATCAAAAAACCACAATATAAAATGTAAAGAAATTCCAACAAAACTCCCAAAAAGTTTAGGTTTCCCTAAATTTGGATTGTTGCTTTTAAAATTCACATCTGCATATTGATGACCTAACAATTATTTGTGAAAGAAGATGAATAGGGGGTAATTAACAATGAGGATTGACAGGTTTTGATTGTATTTAATTTTGTTTTGACATATTTGGAATGCACAAAAGATTTTAAATGTCTAGAGCATGCAAGAACAAATTCCATTAGAATAGACCACCAGGAAGAGAGAAAATAGCAGGCAAAACTTTTATTTAAATAAAAACATTTATTTTATTTAGTTTTATTTAATTTTATTTTGTTTTATTTTATTTTATATTATTTTTAGCACAGCCCATGAAAGATTATATTCTAGTCTGCACTACTTTTCACTTAAGAGAATTCCCTTGTCTGAACTCAATACTTTGCTCAGCAAACATGAACAAACAGATCTTTTTGAATGTTATGGGAGTGTGGGCAAACAATTCCTAAAGAATTATTGCCAAGCCACTGTGCTGCCAAACGTTAATCTCAGCCAAAGAGATGTTATTAAGACAAAGTAATTAAAAAACCTAGCAGTGAGGGTTAATGTTAATAGGAAATATACTAATACAGCTGTGAAAAACTGGTGAAGCTTTTCACGTATTATGTCTGGGCTGGGGGGAAGAAAAATGCCAGGAAAATGTGCCATCTTTTCCTTAACAACTGTCAGGAGTGTGCTGGCAGGACTTTGAAGATCAATAATTGTATGTCCAGAGCAAGATTCTGGCTGCTAAGGAGAGAGAGATGTGAAACAATAGGTGCCATCCCAATCATCTGTCAGGGGCAGCATTTCCTCAAAAAATACCGGGGAAGGAACAGAAACCGCCAGGACCAACGTGGTCCTGCCCCAGTAGGATAAGGAGATGTCACCAGAGCCTGGACCCTTAGCTCCAGAGCTCTGTGGTCCCTCCACTGGCAGCACCCTCTGCAGAACCGGGGTGAGGAAGGAGATTTACACATGGTGCCAAAAGTTGGGAATGTCCAGTTTCCCACACCTCAGGAGTTTCCATTTCTCCACTGTTCCCTTTCTTTGCACCTCCATAAGAACACCCGTTCAGGTTCTTGGCCCCGCTGTGGTTCTGCAAAGACCCTGCTGATCTCATTCTTTCCCCCCCAGTCACCACTACCCAGGGAAGTCCCTGTAGAAGAAGCCTGGAAATTCTGCACCAAACCCTTCTGCTCTGTGTGCTGCTCCAAGACTTAATAATCAGACTTAATGATCTTCCTAAAATATTGCATGTGAGATGCCTGTGACATTAATCAATGTTTAACAAAGGCAGGAGTGCTGCTCGCTGAATATAAATACTTGCACAGAAAGATTTAGCATTTGTTTAGTGAGCTTAATTAAAAAGCTCTACTTGATGTGAGCAGTGCCCTTTGGAGGATCTAAACTCCTTGATGAAGAAATAAACTGTTTTCCCTCTCTTAGAGCTTTCTTTTCCTCCTAAATGATGAGTGGTTTCAAAGATCAGAAGATAAATTCTCATCTGCTATCTTAATTTAAAAGCTATTTTAACATTCTGATAAGCCCAGGAGTTTTGGAAGGCTTCATTTCGTTTGCCTCAGTTGTCAATGAACAAACCTAAGGTAATTAACTGAAGTTAGATATCTCAGAAACATCCATAGTCTTTGCATTTAGCACAGGAATGGGAAAATTTAGGTAGGAAACCCCATATCCACTAAATGATTAAACTACTTTATCACCTGTTTAATGCAACAACCTAATTCCAGTAAAGGTCATGGTTGAGACACTGTGTTGCATTTACTGTCTTAGAAATATACAAATGGAAAGCATAATCAATAATCAAAAGATGTGGGATTAAACTCTTCAGATAAAGGAAAATCCAATAATGTTTTTCCACCACTGCAGCTAGGGCAGATCCTGAACTGCTCTGAACAGAACTCAATTCATTACACTGAGCCAAAAGTTTCTGAGTCATTCTGACCTTGCAATATCCAGCATTATATAATGTATATAATGTAGACATAAATACAAAACCCACACAGTTCTATACCAAGCCTGGAATGAGCATAAAAAGAGAAAAAAAGGAAAGAAAAATTAATTTCATGTCACATGGTTGAATTTTCCTAAGTTTCAGTTGTCTGCCTGTTTTATTCCAATGATAAAATTATAGATTATTAATGACCAGGATTAAATGGAACAATATACTTAGCATTAAAAAAAAAAAAATCCAAAATTACTGGTAATGAAAAAAATTCCCAAAGTTATTTGATAAACGAGAAACTAAACCAGAAAGATTTATATCAGCAAAGGGTTTTCCCTTGTCTTCACACAAACAGACATGGCTGTAAGTCCTATATCTCATTAAAAATATTTCAAAAATCCTCTTTGGAGACACTGATGCTTTTCTAAGGTAAACAGAGGAAAACAAGTAAAACAAAGTAAAAAATCCAACACTGTAAATTGTACAGATTTAAAATTGCAAAAGAAGTTAGGCCTTTAAAATGCTCAAAATATTGACCTGGATATTACTAGAATATCATAATCAAATAATGATATGTTACTGCAGTAAAATCAATCTGTTAAAACCTATAGACATACCTTATATTTCAAAATTATGGGGGGAATATTTGATTTATCAGAGCTTACCATTTCCTCACTGTTGGGCAATTGCTTATATATATTTTAAATTATGAAGTTTTTCTATGAGAAAAAACCCCAACAAACAAAACTTTGAATTCTCAGATTTTCCTGGAATGGAAAATTATTTTATTCTGAGCTTAATTGGTTTTCTTTTTTTAGCTTGTGCTGCCAGCAGCATTTGGGGCTTACTTCTTCTCATTAGAAGAAGGGATTTCTGACAGTCAGATTTTTGGCATAAATCCATTCAATTAAAAATAATGCAGAAAATTTCTATTTACCTTACCAGAAGAATAAAATAATACTGGATAGTTCTTATGTGGAAAAGCAAAGACCTTGTCAAAGTCCTTGTTATTCCATCATTCACCTCTATGGAGCTGGCTACTAACCCAGAAGGATTTTGTGACCCTGTGGTCCTATTCAAGTTTGCTTAATGTGAACTTGTGAAAGTCACACTCAGGGACTAAAACCTTGAGCCAAAGCCAGCTGAAGACACAGCAATTCCCATCTCTGTAGTGGACCTGGGAAATGCTTCGTATATTTTCCTAGTTCTGGGTGAGATTCTGAAGATCTCTTGTTTAAATCAGTTTTTATCAAAGAAAACTCTAGAAAACTGAGCAAGTCTGAGGCTTTATTTTCTGAGCAGACATGTCCTGGAAGCTACAAAATTCCCAAGATTCCCTTTTCTAAAGAATTTCCATGGGATGTTCACATTGAACTAAAATGGAGCTGTCATTACTATAATTTTTGCATCTGTAAAAGCGGGGCCTGGTTAAATTTCTTCAGGAATTTCATCCAAGTTTATACTGGAAGCTGAAGCAAGAACTACAATTTTTCATCAATATTTTTCTCCCATGAGCAGACTAGTGAAAATCAGGAATGATTCCCAGTTTTACTGATTACAGCAGAAGTATCTTTCATTTTTCTTTTTTTTCCCCCTGCTCTTGATAAGTTACCTCTTACAGCATGCTCAAACTAATTTCTGTATTTTACCATCAGTGTTCATTCTTGCTGATGAATGGTTTTTTTCCTTGCAAGATTCCTGAGCAAAAGGCTGCATAAAAAGGGTTGGATATATTCTCTTGGTGTTATCTTTAGTCCCAATGAAGAATAAGAAATTTCAAACATAGACAACTCTTCCCTGGCGTGCCAGAACTGATGCCTGGAAAGGCTGACCTGGAACAGAGACTATGCAGAGCAAAAGGAATAAAATAGGCATTTATTGAACAGAGACTAGGCAGAGCAAAAGAAATAAAATAGGCATTTATTGACAGGATACACCTTGGGCAGTGCAAGAGCGGGGTGGGGGCTGCACCCAAATAAATTCCAAGATGGATCCCGGTCACGAGATTTTACACTTTAATAAGTTTTGGTTCAGCTACATATTGGGGTCAATTATCCAACCACAGCCCCAGTCCATGAAGTCTCAACCTCCTGGCTTGCCCTCTTTCCCTCATATTTGTTTTGGTTGTCCTTGATTCTCTATCTAGGAAGGGATTGTTTTGTCTACCCTGTGAAGAGAACGCCTAACATGAAGTTTCAGAGTTATACACCAAGCAGCAGAGAATCTGAAAAATATAAAAGCAAAAACCCAAGGCATCATTTCTGCCACCTTAAAGGCAACCACAAAAAGACTGGTCAAGCTTAGGATTAATACTGTATTAATAATGATGAATGAAACTTCAGACATCTCTAACCCTGTACAGTCCAAACTATACCTGGAAAACCTTTCCTGACTAAAGCAGAACATTTCAGCTTATTGTTGCTGGGGAAAAAAAAAAAAAAAGAAAAAAGAAAAAAATATATTGCTAACCATCTTGAAGATTTTGGCTGCAGATTTTGGAATGGGAGGGAGCCCATGGAGGGATCCTGGGAGTCAGCACCTCAGGCCCTCAGGTCAAATACAGCATGTGGCATTTGGAGTTTGTGTTTATGTGCTTGGTCTCACAGCTAACAAATACCAAGTTATCCTTATCTAATTCCAGTGGATCTCAAATGCCACCCAGCATGACAATATCGTCTTGAATCATAGCAGGAGATCTGTAAAAATCCATGGACTCCAGCCCACCCACAGAACACAGATGTTCACTCCTTCTTGTGGGCCAGATCCCAGGCAGCCTCTGCAATACAAATCCTGACACAGGCCTAGTTCCCAAAATAGCCCCAACAATTTTTTTTCTTTTTATTACAAGCTAGTTTTTATATGCCTTCTTGCCATCTGTTCCCTAATAATTTGCTTACTGCTCTCCATTTCTGTAGCAAAAGAAATGAATTTTTCTCTTTTTATAATCTGTTTCTTTGTTGATTTGGTTTAGGGTTATTTATGTGTGGCTTTTTTATTTTTATCCTATGGTATTCTAATATTCCACCATTTTTCCCCATTTCCTAGCTAAAGAAGCAGGTATCATTGATTCCTCTCTATGGATATCAATCAATATATTTGAATAACGTGGAAGGAGGGATTGGAATGAGAAGAACTTTCAGGACTCTTCTAATCCAAACCATTCTATGATTCTACAGATACAGAACAAATTCCTCCCTGTGAGGGTGGGCAGACCCTGGCACAGGGTGCCCAGAGAAGCTGTGGCTGCCCCTGGATCCCTGGAAGTGTCCAAGGCCAGGTTGGATGGGGCTTGGAGCAACCTGGGCTAGTGGAAGGTGTCCCTGCCCTTTGCAAGGGGTGGAACTGGCTGGGCTTTGAAGCCCCTTCTAATCCAACTTGTTAATTCTTGGTCCTGGACAGCCCTGCAAAGGGCAACGGCAAAACCAGTTCACTGGGATGAAACAGGATATTTTACTGCTCTACATTAATTCTACCCCATAAGCAAAAGATTTGCTTCTTTTTTCAGATGATGGAATCACAAAATCCCATACTGCTTTGAGTTGAAGGTACCTTAAACTCATCCAGTTCTACCCCCTGCCATGGCAGGGACACCTTCCACTAGCCCAGGTTGTTCCAAGCCCCATCCAACCTGGCCTTGGACACTTCCAGGGATCCAGGGGCAGCCAGAGCTTCTCTGGGCACTCTGTGCCAGGGCCTGCCCACCCTCACAGAAACTATTCCTTCCTAATATCCCATCTAAACCTACCCTCCTCCACTGGCATATTTGCCATTATTTCCTCTTGTAATTTCCCAGTTTCAATTGGAGCTACAGGAACATCTTGGCCATTTTTGCAATTGTATTCCAACAGCTCATCTCCGTAGTTTTTTTCCTTTGGCTCCTGAACCCTGTGAGTTCCCCTGTGGTTTACTCTGCACCCTAAAGGGGGAAAATCATGGAAGTCTTAAATTTGGTGGAAGGAAAACTTTTTCCCAATGACCCCAGTTTTTTCACTTCATTGCTCTTGATCCTAAACTTAGTGTTGCATATGCCACGTATGCAAGAGCCTTTTCGTTTTTCAGTGGGCCTTCTATCCTGATTCTCTAGGGGAATTCTCTGGTGAGTGTGTGTATATCTGTAAATGAATCCTCTCTGCCTTCTTTGGCTCAGGAAAAGATCTTTGCACTTAGGCTGTTTGCTTCCCAGCAGCTGTGGGAACAGATCCTTTATCATATTTTATTTATCTGATGCATCCAGATGGAGTTCTGTGATCATGAAGGTATTAAGGAATGATTTGTATCCCAATAAAATATTAAAGAAATTAAACCTAATGTTTTTCCTGGGAATTTGCAGAAGGTGCTTCCTTTCTGATGCAGCTTTTGCTGCTCTACAGTCCAGCTGGAGCTGGAAAATGGTACAAGCCACAGCAGAAAATGTCATCTCTATGGAAACCTCCAAGCCCAATGGAGGATGATGGGATCAAGTTTACAGAATGATCAATATTTTATCCTGAGCTCATTTCTAAGTGAGGCAGGATAAATTAAACTCCTGATTGGACAAACAATGCTAAATACCAGACAAAGGTGGAAACTCTTGAAATGGACTGAATTGAGGGGTGGGATGGAGTGTCTGGGGCTTAATCCTCACGTGAAAGAGGGACTGGAGCAAAGACAAGCTTCGCTGGGATATGTACCATGGAATCTGGGAGGAGGAAGAAGCAGCAGAGTGTGTTTGTGCACATGGCCCTGAGCCAGGCCCTGTGGAAAGCAGATGCGTTGGCTTTGTCACAGACCCAACCAGGAAACAAGACATGGCAAAGCAAGGGCCAAAGCAAGTCAGGGTTCTGGTCTGAGTAACCAAAACCCTGACTACGGCACTGACATTTTCTACAATGATCAGGACAAGACGATCAAGGGCACCCTCAGTCATTTTTCAGACAACACCAAGTTCAGTGGCAGTGGAAATGTGCAGGAGGGCCAGAAGGCTCATGGCTGAGGTGCCATTGTAGCTGCTGCCTCAAGAATGTGAGGAGTAAAAATGGGAGAATTAAGAGACTTAAATTCTGTAGGTGAAAGTATAGGTAGATGTTAGTAGATTCACTTGCTAGAATTTAAGGTAACAGGACAAAGGACATCTCATGTTTTCTATTCCTATTTAATTAATTAATTACAAACTGGGGTTCAGACTAGGCGGCAACAGAAGAAGGACAAGTGTTTAATGTAAAGAGTTCTGAAGGTTTCGACTAGGCATTAGTGTGTAAAGATAAGTGGTAGAAAGCTCTTTTTTCTTATAGATAATACTAGACAACACTCAGTCTGAAATGTGTTCCTCTGGAGTATGTTCCTTAGGCAGTTGAGCTGACACTTTTGCTAAGTTAGAACGGGTTAGATAAGATGCTTTCATTGAAATAAAGTTATTGAATTGATAAATCAGAAGTGCTTGCTGTTTTCATTGGGCTGTAGTCATTGATTTTGGGGGGAAATCCTGAAGGCCAAAGGGTTTTGGGTGCTGGGGCAGTGCAGTGTGTGCTGTGTGGGGCAGAGGAGAAAGGCACAGCCTGGGCTGGGAGGGATGTGGGGACACCAGGCCCTGGTGACGTGTGGCACAAGGCATTTGTTTGATGCAAAACCCCCTTTATTTGTGTCCAGTTCTCCTCCTGGAGAGCTGCCCTGGGGCAGAGATCATTCCTTGGGATCTCTGCAGGGAGGAGTGCTCTCAGTCCTGCCAAGTGGATGTTGTGGAACTCCCTGTTCTGCAGGGGAGCAGCTCCCAGGCTGTTTTGTGGAACTTGTTGTGAGGCACACAGTGATTTTCCTGCCAGAAGATTGGATCCCACTCGCTGTGTCAGAAGCCCCCAAAGTGCTGCAGCACTAAAATGCATTTGCAAACGCAGCTCTTGCTGCCTCAGTGCAAATCTACTGAGACACCGAGCCTGAGAGGACACGGGCTTGGCAGCAGCCAGCGTCCATCTGAAAAGTGCAGGATCCCACAGCGTGCACTGCTGGGCACTGCCTGTCCTTGGGCTCCACGGCAAAGCAGCTGCTTGGTTTGTCTGTGCGGTCTCAGGCTCCTGCCTGCTCCCAGAGGAGCAATTGCCAGGAGATGTGTGCAGAGCTGCCCGGGCTCCCTGAGCAGCCTGGCAGGAGCTGCAGCACATGGGCTGCCAGCCCAGCCTTGCGAGCCTCTGAATCTCTTGGTGCTCTCACCCAGGGGAATGGGGTGGGCTGAAAGGCTCCGTGTTTGCCAGGGTGTTCCAAAGGAAAAGGGAAAATCCTCCTGAGCTCAGCCAAAGGGAACCTGCAGCCGCTCAGGTGGGTGCTGAGCACCTCCAGCACCAATCCTTCATTCCCGTGCGTTTCCCAGCCTGGCCCACGTGGCCAATTTCCAGTGCCTAACCAGAGCTCCTGTATTTATAATCTGAACCTCCTCCATGGCAGCAGAGCTTTTGCACATGAGGCAGAGAGTCCTGTCTCACAACTGCTTCTCCTTTTAAACCCCCTGCCCTGCCTGTAGCTCCTGGCTGAGGCATTCATCCACTCAGCTGTGACAAACTGCAGTGAAGCCAAGCACCAGCAAGGCTGCCTTTATTATTCTCTGCTTCAATTATTTTGCTGATTTGGTGTCGTTGCGGGGTTCTGATTATGCTGGGCCAACTTTTCTGCTCAGTTTCTCTGAAGCAGTTGGAGTGGAAAGTATGAAGTAGTAAGGAAGGTTGCCAGTGCAGACTCCTGAACACAGGGACATAGCAGAGAAGGAACTGTGCCACATAAGTGGCTCAAGCAGTTTAGATTGATGTACATTATTATTTTAAAGGAATTCTATGTAGCTGACTAAACTGCATCTTTCTGATTTTGAAAGCTTAGAAAAGTACTGGTAGAGCTTAAGTCAGAAAACAGGATTATGTGGGTGCAGGCTGCAATCCACAAAAAAGGCACATCACCATGAACTCCACTGAGCCACTCTTGGCTTTTGGAAAGTTCCACTGTATGCAGAATAAAGTGGATTAATTTGGTCCCTTCTTTTCAAAAACCATAGTAACTTTTATTCTAGAGCTATCATGGAGTCATGGAATGGTTTGGGGTGGAAAGAACCTTAAAACTCATTCTGTGCCATGAGCAGGGACACCTTCCACTATCCCAGGTTGTTCCAAGCCCCAGTGTCCAACCTGGCCTTGGGCACTTCCAGGGATCCAGGGACAGCCACAGCTTCTCTGGGCACCCTGTGCCAGGGCCTGCCCACCCTCACAGGAGAGGATTTCTTCCCAGTGAATCAAGACTGAACAGCAGATATTTCAGGGTGGTTCCTTGGAGGACTTCATTGATAACCTGTTACATTACAGAAGTCATCAAAATCCCTGTTTTCTCTGAAACCTCCATAAAATCCATTCAATGAGTTTCTTTCAAGTTTAGTGGTTTTTAGTTCTCATCACCCAAGGCTTGATTGAAATGGATGGCCTAAGACTTTATGTTAACAAACATAAAGCTCTATCATATTTTGAAATTTAAAATAGATCTGCCAGAATCATAGACAAAGATTTGTTTTAGGGAATAGTATATAGAATTTTTTCCATCTAAGACTTCAATGCCTATGTATTTCAGAGCCCTTTGTCTCCTTTTAGCCCTTTGGCAGAGAGCATGATCTCTTTTAAGTGAAACCTATTATCTCTAAAACCATGGCAATCAACTTTAATTGGGTTACCGCATATCACAAAGAGGTTAAGGAAAAGAGATTGAAGCTCTTCAGTAAAAATATATTTAAAAAAATACATTGGGAGGTTGAATCTCCTGAGAATGGCTCATCTTTTAAGGAAACTTGGGCAGCACTTAATGTAAATTTTATTCTTAAATGCTCTCTGAGTTAGGAAAGTTTGACAGATATTGAACATCAAATTAATTAACAAATAATGACAACTCTTACAAAAGATCCTTCATTCAGCAATGGATCTTGATTTAATCAACGTGTCAATGGGAATGGCTGGAGCTGTGCCAGGGCAGGGTCAGGCTGGAGCTCAGGGAAAGGTTCTTCCCCAGAGGGTGTTGGGAACTGAACAGGCTCCCCAGGGAATGGGCACAGCCCCGAGGCTGCCAGAGCTCCAGGAGGGTTTGGGCAACGCTCCCAGGGATGCACAGGGTGGGATTGTTGGGGTGTCTGGGCAGGGACAGGGGCTGGACTGGGTGATCCTTGGTGTTCACACCCCACTCAGGATATTCTGTGATTCTGTGAAACACAAAAGTACATAACATTTATCCAGTCTTATTTTTAATTCTTTTGTGTCCAGAGCTGTAATGGACTTGTCAAACTTTGCTCAATATAGAGCCAAAACCTTGAGTCTTGAAAACCTTAGAAACTATTCTTATAGACACATCAACTCCCTAAATTAGCATTGTCAATGCAGTTCTGTCAAGGCAGATTTGCAAAACAAAACAAAACAAAAAAACAAAAAAAAACAAACAAAAAAAAAAACCCCAAACAAACAAAAAAATCAAAACCAAAAAAAACCCCAACAAACCAAACTCAAATTATAAGGATTTAAATTTTGTTGCTATGCAACCACTTTGCTCTCTTTATTAGAAAATTACAGATATTGCCAAGCTATTCTTGCACCAATGAAAAAAGTATAGCTGCTAATCTGAGTGGTTCATTTTTCTGCTTTCTAAAGAAAGCAATAATATAAGAGAAAACTAAGAAAATCAAGGAAATGGGACCTTTAGACTTTCAAAAAAGAAGAATAAACTTGAGGACATGAACTGAAGTTCTCTACACATATTGGAAGTCAGACCTGTTTGCGAACAGGCCCAGGTTTACTCATGTCTTGTACTATATGCAAACATATGATACAGTTCTCTATTCAACCTTTAACAGAAAAGGAAATGCAGGAGGAATTGGGTTTTTTTGCCCTTTGTTCTAAAAAATATATTTTGCATAATTCTCTAAAATATTCTTGTGTTTAGACAAGGAAAAAGTGTTAGCAATAACTAAATATGTAAACATTATTTTATGATTTAAAGTAGTCAGCTTCAAAGTTTACAGCAAAAATCAGGTTTTCTCTTCGTACCTGAGGTACAAGTTTTTTAGTCTGACTCTCTTTTGTTGTAGGGATCTAGAAAATATAAATCTATTTTATTTTAAGAAATCACAAGCCACTTCCAAGAGGAGGACTTTCAAGCTTTAGTAATGATTCCTATTACCTTCAACACTCAGCACTTCTGAACCCTGACTTCTCGGACTCATCACCCTCTCCAGCAGCATATAAAAAATAGTGCAGTGCAACTCTTTAATGCTGTTCACTACTCAACTCAAAGAATTAGCATGTTTTGCTATTTATTTCCAGCAGAAGGAAAAGTGATGTTATAGATTTATTCTTTTTATGTGCTCTTTACAGCACTACAGCTGCACCACTAAAACACCGTGTTCTCCCTCCCCCCACAACACCAGGCCCCAGGAGGATTGGTTATTAACTCCAAATGAGTACTGCAGGACTGCCTTAAAAAGATTTCTGGTCTTGAACGTTGAGGTGGAATGAAAATGGAGTGCTCCTTGGTGCCAAGAATTCCCACACAGCTGTGCTGCAACTGGAGCAACGAGCAAATTAGCCAGGAAAGTTTATGGGGGGGTGCTATGACTCCATTTTGGCTTCACTTCCCACAGTGACTATTCCCTGAGCTAGTAACATTACCTTCAATAACTACATTTGTTTTTCATTTGAAGTCTGAGATGATGAAAAAACATCCCGTTGTAATTTTCACTCCAAATCACATATTTGTCCCTAGTAAAGTTGAAGGGAAGTGAGCAAAAGCCTGTAAACTTTGAAACTCATTTCATGCCTGCTGAAAAATTGATAGATAATCTTGTAGCTTTGAAATCTGTACAGAGCACACTTAGTGTTGAAAGCATGACCAAAAAAATAAATTCACTTTTGAAAATTTTATGACAAAAACTATGCACTGCTATTTACAACACAATTGCTAAAAATTCTTAGGAATAACAGATTGCCATTCCCCAAGATTTTCTGCAAAGGCAGTGGCAGCAGCAAAGCTCTGCGTGGGGCACAGCATCCCTGCAGCCTGTGTGCAAGATTGCAGGTGGAAATCAGAGAGAGCTCCAGCTCCCACTGAATGCAAATGCCTCACGTTCTCCTGGCAGGATCTGCAAATCCTCGTGGCCCTGGGTGTGCACTTCAGCCTTGCTCACAAACCACTCTGTTCCTCAGTTAATGATGCTTTTCCCTTATTGTCCCAAAAAGGACACACATTTCACTTGGATCATAAACAATTCACCTCCAAGCTGTACTCCATCAGGCAACGATCTTAATATCAAAATTATTATTGCAAACAGTAGTGGTAGCTAATGGAAGAACCCAATAAAACATGAATATCTGCTCGGAAGGGCATTGGAGGGATCATGAAACATTTCATTATATACAGCTATTTTGCTAGTCTTTATCAGATTATAAAAACAAGACATGGAGTTATTATATCCACATACAATCTAATGAAAGGGACCCAAACAACACAGAAAGAGAACCTGGAGTGTTCTTCAAAAGGAGGGCCTTGGCCTGTTCCCAGTACAACTGGAAAGGGTCATTGAAACCAGCACACTCTATTCTTTGACCAAAATATCCGTGGATCACAAGTATTTGGAGCAGCTCTCAGCCCCATCTATGCTCTACCCCAGTGCCATTAGCTCTCACAGTCACAGACAGATGCAGGTAAACATTAGATATGACTTTAACTGAAAATAAATTTTCTTCTCTTTGCTTACATGATTTTTTACTTACTAGCTACTCCTTTTTTGTGAGTATTATATAATTTTATAACATGCTCTTGTCTCATATATATATAATCCCTCCTTAGCACTGACTGCCAATTGCAATCACAGAATTATTGGGAAATTAAGGTAATTCTTTCCCCTCTTTGGATAGCAAAGCTGACATCACCTTGTCCCGATCCACATATTTTCCATTTAGTTCTTAATTTTGTCATTCATTGTCCTGGTTTGAAAAGACGGGTGTACTAGGGAAGAGCAGGGTCTCCCCTTGAAAAGGAGCTATTAAATCCCTCCCTCTGAATTAGTATAATTTTGGAATTAAGGGGGTTGTCAGGGCAAAGGTACGGGGATAGGAATGACAGTTCTCTACTAGTATATCTAACAAGACAAACAAAACCAACAGCAGCTGTGAAATTATCACCAAACACAGCAGTAACTCAGTCCCAGTCCCTTTTGGCCACAGGCACCCTCTCCCTGAGCTGCAGGTACCGGTGGTGAACAGGGGCAGGAGGGCTGGGGGTGATGGCAGCGCTGTCCTGGGGGAGAGGGATGAGAAGCTCTGAAGAAAAAAACAGAGAGGCTCCCCCTTCTCCCTGTCAGTAGTCATCAGTGCTGGGGGCCTGGCCATCAGTGCTTCTGAGCATGCCAGTGGGAAAAAAATCCACGGAGAAGAAAGGGAAAAAATAAAACCAAAAAACCCAACCCCCAACATTCGTCTTTAAGCTTTATCACAAATATCAAGTGAGCAGACAATCAGAGAATCACTGAGAGTGGAAAAGGCCTCCAAGGCCATCAAGCCCAACTCGTGCCCAAATCACCTCGTCACCAGCCCAGAGCCCTGAGTGCCACATCCCGTCGTTCCATGGACACCTCCAGGGATGGGGACTCCACCACCTCCCTGGGCAGCCCCTTCTACTGCCTGACCACACTTTCCAGGAAGAAATTCCCCCGGATGTCCCACCTAAACCTCCCCTGGTGAGTATCATGGAAGCTGATAACTCTGTATAAACCACAACTAATTTCTGTTAAGCCTTGCAAGATCCTGTGGAAACAATTTAGTTGATGCATTTAAAAAACTGCATTTTAGCATCTCAGTTTCTCTGTGCTCTCGGTATAATACTGGCAATTTCAAACAATTATCAAAAATGATATATAAAACACGCAGAGTTACTTTCACACACAAAAACCCCAAACAACCAAAGCAATGACTATGTCCAGTTTAAGAGGGCAGCTCTATCCCTGCAGGTGAGGCAGCCATTTCAGCCAGTTCCATGTTCCAAGTGGAACAAACAGAGTGAAAAATAGAAAATGTAACACAGGAGTCCCAACCTACTAACTGAAAGAGTTTCTTTACGTCTTATTAGACAAAAAATGGGAGTATTTTCTGAGTGGCTGATTAAATGTCTCTGTCATGGAGAGTGGCAGGACTGAAGGAATCTGAGAGCTTCCAATTATTGAAAATTGAGAGAATGTCTTATTAACTGAAAATGACATCATTGCTAACCTTTCTACCAAATGCTCCAGGTTGTTTTTTTTTTTTTTTTTTTTTTTTTTTCTGCAGGAAGAGGCAAATCCTACAGTCAGAGCCTTAAAAAAAATTGGTGCCAGAGCAATTTTGGGTCAAAAGTGCCTTCCAGGTTGAACATATGTGATTAATTACTTCTATTTATAGTTTTTGTTGCATTTGATTTGGAGAGGACTTATATATATATATATATATATATATATATATATATATATATATATATATATATATATAAATATATATCTGCTTTTGTAGTTTGTCTGTTGAGTCCACAAAAGCAAAACATTGATTTTCAAGATAGATTTTTGTATTTTACTTTAAGAAAACAAGACCCCAATAGTATTAAGAGCAGAGAAATAGAGTTCAAGTGTGCACATGTATGTTGGCAATGTCTAAAAAACAAGCCAACACTGCTCTCACTTTTTAGTGACTTCATGCTGTCAAGATAAAGCTTGTTAATTGAGATTTCCAGATTTCCAGGATCTGAGGGTCAGGGGTAGATTTGATCAGGAAAATATACATTTCAGTGTTGTTTGTTTGTTTGTTTGTTTGTTTTGGTTTTTTGTTTTTTTTTTCTGGCTGATGAATTTAAAAACACATCTTCCATCTATATAATCTCACTATAGAGAAAAGGCTTCTGGTGAATGCTTCTTGAAGTAGAAAGATTAAGGAGAATTTGTTTTCTTAGCTGGGAAGACAAGCAAAAACAGAGAAACAAATAAAAGGGGAGAAAAGAGAATTTAAAAAAAGGAAAATACTAAGAGGGCAAAATTCAAAGATTTATTAGATCTTGAAGAGTCATAGAAGAAAAATTCTAAGTCAGCAACATGTCTGAGAGGAATTAAGACAGGATCACTTTCCCCTTCACATTTCTTGTAGGGGAGATGCGAGCTGCAAGGTACACCAGGACGGGGGAGCATCACTTTGGAGTAGCTGATTGTCTTGGGGATGTTGTTTTGATCCCACAACATTTTAGGGGTATTTATTATTTTGTGTCTGGGGCAGCTGCTGCCTCCCCCACCCCTCCAACCCTCTGAGTATTGTGAGCCAGGCCAGTATTTGTTGGGTATGTGGTGAGGGGTAGCTCCTTCCTTCCTTCCTTCCTTCCTTCCTTCCTTCCTTCCTTCCTTCCTTCCTTCCTTCCTTCCTTCCTTCCTTCCTTCCTTCCTTCCTTCCTTCCTTCCTTCCTTCCTTCCTTCCTTTCCTTCCTTTCCTTCCTTTCCTTCCTTTCCTTCCTTTCCTTCCTTTCCTGCCTTCCTTTCCTGCCTTCCTTTCCTGCCTTCCTTTCCTTCCTTTCCTTCCTTTCCTTCCTGATGGAATTTAGCACCCTTCCTTGGAAGGCACCTGTCCTTCAAAACAAGACACTGATCTACAAAAATAAACCACAAGTTGCAACTCAAAGACAGTATTTAAGTATCTCTTGTGCAAAAGAGCTTTCTCCTCAGTTTTTCCCGAGTTTTATCACTGCAGAGGAGCAGCAGCTGTCCCATGTCATTTGGTACAGACACAGCAGGTAAAAGGGATTAATGAGTATGTGACAGGCACACAACACTGTGGTGTTGACAAGCATTAGCATTTAGTACCAGCCTGTCCTTGGATGGAGCAGTTCTGATCTCCACTTCAGATTTATCAATGTAGAAGTGATCTGATCCCTTCCAGGCACAATCACACAAATGGCATGTGGAATTGGAGTGAGAAAATCCCTGTCTGTCTCTGTGTGCTCCTCCTTCCTGTTCAGCTCTCCGGGAGCATGTTGCTTGCAAGAGAAAACAGAATTGCTGGGAGCCACAGAAAATGAAAAATTAAAACTGAAAGTAACAAGGAGAGCAAAACTGGATGTTGCCTAAAGGGCTTTTCTTGTGTAACATTGCCCACAGGCCAGTGGGAGCCAGGAACCATTACTGCAGGATACACAGATGCTCAATGTCATCTGCACCAGTGAAAAGACCTCTCTGCTCAGAGTTCAGTTGGAATAATTTATTAGCACCCCAATCAGCATTTTCACCCCAGGCACTCCTAGGCAGCTGTTTGGTATGTAATGAGCACTTAACTGCACAAACACATCTTTCCATCTGCACTCGTAAATAAATCTCTGCTGCAGGATGCCCAGCGCTGGGGGTGTTGCCATAAATCAGAACCTCGTCTTTCATTTAAGGTAACAGCAGATATTTTCATTGTCAGAAGTTTTTGTCCTTATATAGTTCAATGAGTAAGCCAGTTTGTAGCACTCAAAAACAAACACTGGTTGAAAAACCAAGCAAGTTTCAAAATTCTCGACTGTTAAATGTAGCTTTGCTTTACAACCTCAGAAAAAAAAAGTAAAATAAGTAGAAGAGATATGGGAATGGGTTGTGAGGGTGATGAAGATCAAATTAATTCTCCAACATAGTAATGGAAGGCTCCTCATCTAGAAAAGAAGTGCTGGGGGTGAAGCATTCAATGGTAAGAGGAAAAAAAGAGTCAAAATACAAAATTTGAGAGCAGTAATTTAGCAATATCATTGCAGCACATTTAAATACAGTAAGGGGAAAATAATTTTTTCTCAGGCAGCATAATGAAACTGGAGAAATATCTGTGGAAGCATCCCATGGAATCTGATGGTCTAGAGAGTTTTGAAAATCTCAGAGATGGTAAGAGTGCCCTCCCTGTTGTCAGATGTTGCCTCTCATCCTGGAGAGCCTGAAGGGCACACTGGTACCTTCCTTTCCTCTGTGCTCTTGTCCAAAACACAGCAGTGCATTAGAGAGATATTTGTTCTCATTTAACAAAGCTTCTCATATATTCTTACTTCACCCATTGAATTGACTTGGCAAATAAACCCTCAGTGCCCTCTACTACACAGAGAGCTCTAGATAAATGAAAATTGAGTTTTAGCTGAGTTGTCAGTAAATGTGAGATGGATTTGTCTTTGTGTGGTTTTGAGAGGTCTCGTGACTTCAGGCTGTATTTTGGAGGCTTTTTATTTCAAAACTATGAATTATCATTTTTGTGGTTTTTTTAGGTATAATATGCAATAACATTTTGTGGATTTGTATGGATTTAAAAATATATAAACCAATGCAGAGAATAAACAAAAAGAGAATACTTGGAATAGCACAGAAAATCTGATAATAAATAGACCAAGTGCAAAGATCAAAAGGATGGGTAGGATTGAATCATTCAGAGCTTTTTGAAACCATTAATTTGGGTATAAGGAGGATATTTCTACCAATAAAAGGAAAAGGTTTTTTGGATTGGAAGATAAGAGAGCAAGCTGTCATACGGAGCTATGAGCTGTTCATGAAGGCAGTGACAATATTATATTTAGAGTGGCAAAAAATATAAATGCTAAAAGATAAGCTTGTCCTGTTCAGAAGTCCCCTGGAGTGCCATGAGAAACTGAAAACCTGATTTCTACTGGATCCCAGTAGAATCTGGGGCCTGTGTTAAGAACAAATTACATTGTAGGGACTGGAGATGTAGGAACAAATAATACTTGAACAAAAGATAATTATGGTAAAAGAAGAACATAAAGATTGTGGTATATAAATGCTATAGAGAAAAGAAAGAGAGGGAAACAAACAGTGCAGATGGGAGTCCAAAGAATGCTATTACTTTGTTTTGGCTAAACACAAGGAAGCAGATGATTTTTATTTTTTTTAATTTGAAAAATACAATATTCCAGGGATAAAAGGTGAAGTTGAATTTTCTGACTGAGATAAGGGGACGGCTTGTAAATCCAGGCCCTTGTGAACTGGCTCTCTCCCTCTTTCTTGCCAGCTCCTTTAGGCACTGGAAGGCCACCATGAGGTCACCCCAAAGCTTCTCTTCTCCAGGAGGCTGAGCTGAACAAGCCCAATTCTCCAATTTACAAGAAGGACATGAGGGAAGACCCCGGAGTGCTACAGACCTGGAAGTCTAAACTCAGCACCTGGAGAAATCATGGTGAATGACACTGGCTGCTATTGAAAGGCCATTGTACAATCAACATGGGCTCCCAAAGGGCAGGTCCTGCCTAACTGATCTGCTATCCTCCTGTGGTTAGGTCAAGCTCTGTGCCTGAAGGACAGACACTGCACATACTTTTCCTGGTTCTTAGTGAGGATTTTGATACTGTCCCTCACTGCATCCCTCTGGCCAAGTTGTGCAGCTGTGACATGAGCAGGTTCATGGCGCACGGAGTGAAGAGCTGATTGAAGGACAGATATCAAAGGATTGATGAGATTTGGGGCACATCTGGCTGAAGAACCCTGGAGGCAGGGGTGGAAGGCACAACCTGTGAGAAGTGGTTGAGGACTCTCATTTTGGCCACTTTGGAGAAACCGAGGCTGAGGGGTCACACCATGGATCTCTGTAGCTTCCTTGGGGGACATGGAGAGAGACTCACCACTCTGTTTCCCTGGGACCCAGTGCCTGGAGCCATGGAAATGATTAAAGCTGTGCCAGGGGAGATTCAGACTGGATATTAGGAAGTACCAAGAGGGTGGTCAAGCAATGAACAGATTTCCTCAGGAGATGGGGGATGCCCCAAGCCTGGCAGTGATTGAGGCATTAACACATGCCCTTAATAATATGTTTTTGATCAACCCTGAAGTGCTCAGGCAGTTAGACACATGATCTTTGTTGGTCCCTTCCATTTGGAATTATTCTGTCCTACTCAATTTGATTTGATTCCAAAACCTGTCATGTTTTTTATGATTGGCAAGGTATTCCAGGTGGCCAGCTTTGTTCAGCTGTGGCTATAGGGCTCTAATCCCATTGTAGATAACTTATCTAGTTCTGAAAACTGTAACTGCAGGGCTTGAACAGAAGACAAACAAAAGGGCAAAACAGTTTGTGAATAGTCTCAGGAAATGCATATTTAATCTCAGTAATTGCTGTCTCCTTTGCTGAATGTGGATAATTAATTCTGTGGATTACCCAAACACTCTTCTTCATTGAGTTTTCTGTACTTCAAAGGGTTCAAGTTTAAAACAAGTCAGCTGCAATATAATACAGACCCAATACATAACGATATTGCTCTTGTAAAAATCCTGTTAAAAATATTTTTTGTTGCATAGTTAAACCTATAACAAAACACAGCTGACTACTTCTGCAAAACTAAACAAAGCAAAGCACTTGGCTTTAAATGACTGCAAGAATCCACCATTGATTAATCTTTAACAATATGAAATGGAATTTAAAACTGACATACATGCAGAGAAGGATGCTTTATGGTGGTATGGGCTTGGCTGTCAATATGCATACAGCATTCAAATAGTTTTTTTCAAAACAAACGTTCATAGAACAATATATTATGCGAGGTGAGGTTATTTTGATTTACTCTCTCTCAGGTTCCTCCAGATCATTGAAGTGTACGAGCTGACTCATAACCCCTGAGGGCTGGGTAATAAAGTGTATGACAAAGGTACTAAACACAGATACTAAAAGAAGATAATGAGGTTAATTATGTGTTTCAGTGGCTATAGTCTAAATTGCTATCACACAACCTATCAGGGCAATCCTTACTTACAAACTCACACAGGTACCAGGGGTGTGTAGAAGGCCGAAGAGAAAATGCTTGGAGAGCTACAGCCAATTAAATAATTGGTATCTTCCTAATATACAGAGACAACTCTGGATCGTCCCTTGTTATGATCTAGGACTATTTATTAAAAATAACAACAATTTATCAATACATTTTATCCCCTTCTTCATCTTTCACAACACTTTGAGATGAGCACTGGGAGTTTTGCATACACAACTGAAAAGAAAGAAGGGCATGAGCTCCTCAAAAAAAGAATGAAGGAGAACATAGGAATTCCAAATGTGCACACAAAAAAAGCCCTTTCATGTTCACACAGGAAGAACAAAAACAACAACAAAAAAAGATCCCTGCAGCAACTAATTCTTTGTCCTCTCATGTTGAAGCTTAGAAAAAGCAGAGTCAATATCAGAGAAGTCAATTCACAAAGAACTCTCCAACTGTCCAATGGTGTTCTTTGTTCATGGAGCTGATCAAAGTCCCTGGATGGAAGAGGGAGCAGGACCTGTCAGGAAGCAAAGCCCTGTTTCTCTGCTTTAACAGCAAAAACCAATCAGCATATTCCACTTGTTCTGTCTAACAGCCATCCAGGTTCTCTTGTGTGACCCAGGGAGGCTCCTAAAAACCCACAATGGGAAGCTTTGTGTAGTGATTTTTTTTAGGTTTGGGCTTCCACTGTTGCAATGCTACTGAATGGCACAATATAAATAAGCTCTTGTTCCTTTGCTGGACTGTGGTTCAGCATGAAGGAGATACATCCACACCCAGAGTTTGCTTGGCTCTGAAGAGCTTTTGTTTAATCAAAATTTCCTGCAAATAGATATTTCTTGTTTATTTATGCATTATATTTACAAATAAATTAAGAAATACTTCAGATTTCCTGTAACTGAAATTCCTGCATTGTGGGAGACTGCTCAGCCATTGCAGATTGCTTTGAGGAGTGGGGCACTCATGTTTGAGATCTTATGTTTAAAACTCATATTTTTCCCTGTACATCTTTTGCTTGACTTGCATGGAATCTACTCTTTTGTTGCTGCTCTGCTTTCCCCTTCCAAATCAGAATGAGCAAGCTTTTAGTAGCTTATCACTGAGTAGTAAACCAGCTGTAAAACTTACAATTTACACCTATGAATGTGTATATAAATGAAAAATATAAACTTATACTTTATCTATCTACATCTATATTTACATCTATATCTATATCTACATCTATATCTACATCTGGATAGATAGATAGATAGATAGATAGATAGATAGATAGATAGATAGATAGATAGATATGGGTCTTGCCTAATACTTCCTTAATAAATATTGTCTTGTTATAAAGAAAAAAAAAAAAGGTAAATATAAGAATGTCCTCAAATTATTCTACCAAGTAAAATGGTCCCATTTTACAAAAATCACAAAATTGTTCATATCCGCCACAGAAACTATAAATTCTGCTGCAATAGCTCTGATCACCAGACTGCCCTTGATTTCTGGGTCAAGTTTAGGAAAGAGGGATAAATTAAAAAAAAAAAAAAAAGGGACAGTATTGCTCATGAAGAGAGTGCTGGAGATGGAAACAAAATAACATTTACACTGAGCTTTTCTTAGATGACAGTAAGCCTAGGCTTAGAATTAATTTTACACCAGGTTCATAATTTTTTCTGCAGTGTTTCACAATTGCAGAAACCTTTAAACAGTAACAGATGACAGAGCCCCAGTGAGACATCAAAAATAGTCTTTTAGCTGTGCTGCTTGACACAGGCAGCCTGGCCCACTAAAGCAGGAAGCTGGAACCAAATCCCAGCCTCACAGGGGCATATGCATGGAACAGCAACTAAGAGAACCCAAAGTTCTTCCTAATAGGACTGCATAAATAAATGAAATAGAATAAAATAAAATAAAATAAAATAAAATAAAATAAAATAAAATAAAATAAAAAATAAAATAAAATATTAAAATTAAATTAAATTACATAAATCAGTTTTTTTATATTTTTCATTGTATCAATTAATATTTTATATGTCTGTAGCCCAGCATAAGCTCTAAAGGCTCAGGATGAAGGCAAATGTGCTGTGCAATCTCCTTGACTTTCCTCTCAAAGCTGAGACCTGAAGAGCTGATTTAGGTGTGTGCATGAACCAGGCACACACAAAAAACCCCAAAAACAAACAAACAAAAAAAACCCCAACAACAACAACAACAACAACAAACCCAACAAAAAAAAAAACAAAAAAAACCAAACAAACAAAAAACACCTTTGCAGTTTGGAATAATTTTTTGGTGCTCTTATGGGTATGATTTAAAGAACTTTCATGAATATCTGCCTAAGACATATGAAATGTACTTAATTGCACCAGCTGGGTTCTTTTCAATAAGAAATTGGAGCTAATCAAGTCTGCCATTATCTACTGAAGATGCCAGAGGCTTCCTTGTTCTTTTATTCTCCTTCTAAACTGGGAGAGGGTGACTGCATCTCCTTTGTATAATTTTCTGTTGCTGCCAGAATGTTTACAATTTAGCCTTAATTAACCACAAAATGATTCTGTAATCAGTGGCAAAGTTCAAAACTATAATAAGTAGGCTTATTGTGAGTATATTTTTAAATAAATTCATTGTGGTTTGTTCTCAAGCCTTCTATGGTTTGCAGAAGTGGAAAAAAACCTGATAAATTTCAGCATAATCTGGAAGGGATGATGTACGAAATTACAGGGTCAGGGAATCACAGGATGGTTTGGGTTTCCCTGGAATTGTTCCAGACCAGCTGAAGGAGGTCTAGGGATACTGGGAAGGAATTGTTCCCTGGGAAGGTGGGCAGGCCCTGGCACAGGGTGCTCAGAGAAGCTGTGGCTGCCCCTGGATCCCTGGAAGTGTCCAAGGCCAGGTTGGATGGGGCTTGGAGCAACCTGGGACAGTGGAAGGTGTCCCTGCTCATGGCAGGGGGTGGGACTGGATGGGCTTTGGGGTCTCTCCAACCCAAACCATTCTGGGTTTCTGTGATATTTCAAAGCATCAAGGATGTGTTTCTAAATCCATCAGAAATGCCCTAAATCTGCATAGAGATATATTAAATAGGGAACATTGTGGTTGGTGTTGGGAGCTCTGACCAATAGCTGAGCACTGGGAAACCCAGAACAAATGTGCTGTAGTGAAAACAGGAGCTGTTTGACACATGTCAAGAATTAAACCTCCTGAACAACTCTTTCCATTCTCTGTATGAAGGTCTCTGTGCTGTGGATTGGTCAGCCTAGCACCTGGAATTGACTGAAAATGATCCAGGTTGCATTAAAACCAAAGTAAGCAGAAAATTATCAGATGTCCGTGTTGGTCTGAATTGACATGAAAAATATTCAACATTTATTTCCCGAGATAAAATAATAAATTTTGGCTGAACTAAACCATTATTGGTGCATTTTTTTTTCTTGTTTTCTCTACTGTCAGAATACTGAAAAACAGTGGTTGTTCCTAACAGTCTGAACAAATGCAGAGGATACAAAACTGAGAGGAGCAATCTGTACAGTAGATGGAAGGGATAACATCCAGAGGGACCCTGACAGGATCATGGGAAGTGAGTCCATGCAAACTTAATGAAGTTCAAAAGGTCTGGAGTAAAGTCCTGCATCTGGCCAATGGCAGTGAAGACTGTGGGATGATGGAACTGGGAGCAGCTGGGCTGAGAAGGACTGGGGGTGCTGGGGGTGAAAAAGTGGTCTTGCCTCAGCAGTGTGCCCTGGGCTGAGCCCCCAGCGTGGGCAGCAGGGGAGGGATTGGGGTTCTGCCCCTCTGCCCTGCTCAGGTGAGACCCCACCTGCAGAGCTGCTCCAGCTCAGGGACCAGCACAGGAAGGAGCTGGAGCTGCTAAAACATGCTGTAACAGCAGAGCAGGCCCACAGAAATGATCAGAGGGCTGGAATAGCTCTCCACAGGCGTTGAGCATCCTGATCCTGTCATAGGTGTCTCTGTCCATGACAGGAGGGGTGGGTTAGATAAATTTTGAACCTCCCTTCCAACCCAAACCATTCTAGGATTCTGTGATTCTAAACTCCTTCATTACTTGTGGTACTTTGTGCCATTACTTTTATATCAAACTGCCATAATGCTGCTCTCACTGAGTGCTATTTTCTCTTCCAGAACCCCAGAGTTATTTCTTCCCTCACTTACACTCACGCTAAATTTCATAGTGTTGCAAACACCAGCAAGGAATGCGGAACCAGGTGCAGGAAGTTGCAGATGTGTCTTTTTTCTGTCTTGTTTCTATCTTTTAAAATGCTTTTTTCTCAGCAAGTTCTCCACAGCACCCAGTTGGTGTTGCCAGTGTCTTAGAAAACTGGAACTGTCTATGTATTCAAATGGGAATTGACAGGGGTAAATATTGAAGCAGTCCAAATACATTCTTGAGATATGTGGCATTATCAGCAAGCTTAATAAAAAAATAAAAGTCTATTTTGAAAAAACAACCAAACTAAAAGGACTGGCATATTAATAAAAAGAATAGCCCTTGGCAAGGGCAAGGTGTCTGATGGAACTCAATAATGACATTCATGGGGTGTTTAATGAACCCTATGTTATTGTGATATAAGGAAAAAAGTGCAGGAGTGTTAAATGGAGCTTGGGGCTGTTTTGCAGATTTCTCCAAGCTTCAATTATTAGGAGTCTGGAAGACTGAGGGGAGGAACAGCTAAAGGAAAAAGAGTTTAAACATTAAATGTAACACTTAGAGTCAGCTGCAAAACATCCATTGCCTTGCACTGCCAAAATTTGATCACTGAGCAGCTTGTTTCTGTGGTTGCATTTATAAAACTTCTCATAAACTATAAGGAATGGAGTCCTTGGGAAAAAGAGAAATGCTGAAGACACCTCCTGGCTTACTGAGCACCGTGACCAGTGCTTGGTTGTGGGGAGTGTCACCCTGAGCAGAACTGTGCCTGGAGCATAATTTTCCATGCCACAGGCAAGCACCTTATCCTTATAGAATATCCTGAGCTGGAAGGGGCCCACAAGGATCACGAAATTCCAGCTGCCCTTCCCATCACACACAGAAGCACAGCTTGTTGGGTTTGACAGGGGTGTGCCTTGCTCCTGGTGCTCCCTCACTGCCTTAATTCATATCCCTGCTCACACCCACAGGTTCCTCAGCTCCTGGAGTTGACTTTAATCCTGCCCAACATTATATATCTATAAACTGGGCTCCTTTTCATCCAGCCTTCAACTCCAAATTTGAATATTTCCATGTTCTGGTTTCCTCCTCCACTAGTCCAGCCAGCTGGTGCTATTGGGAGTTTGCTGATGAATCACATACAGAGATGAACAGAGTGTGAACTTTCAATAAATATTTAAAACTTGGACCAGTTTTTCATGTGCTGTGGGAGGTTTCCCTGGATATTGGAAAGAGGTTCTTCCCCCAGAGGGTGTTGGGAACTGAACAGGGTCCCCAGGGAATGGGCACAGCCCCGAGGCTGCCAGAGCTCCAGGAGGGTTTGGGCAACGCTCCCAGGGATGCACAGGGTGGGATTGTTGGGGTGTCTGGGCAGGGACAGGGGCTGGACTGGATGATCCTGGTGGGTTCCTTTCCAACTCAGGAGATCCTGTTATTCCATGTCATTAACCAGAAATTCTCCAGAAACAGGTGTCCCTACAATCCAGATCTCCTTAGACAAGCACATCTCTGCACTGACAACTTCCAGTTCCTTCAACAGGAGCACTCTCCCACTGCAGGCTCATCATATTTAATTCAATACACCTGCTACTCATGAATATTTTACCTTGTAGTAAACACTGGGAAGAAGAAAGCCCAGAGGAAACCTCTCCCAACCTGCTACTGCCAAATATGCCAGCTTTGCCTTGCTGCTGCACCCTTATAGCTGGAACTCCATCCTGGAGTTAATAAGGGGGTTAATAGGAAATAATTTGCAATTTTTTCTAAATCTTTCTGTCCAGGTTACCAGCATTTACGCTGTGTGTGCTAAGGAGGTTCTTTTCAGGAAAAAAATATACATCCAATTTGTATTCTCTACAATAAAAAGGCACATTGTTGGGTGACAAAAAAAACATGCAGGGCCATTGAATTGAGCAGAGAGGTGTTGACTGAGAACATGAGAACTCTGCTTCAAGGTTTTCCACTTATTAGATTGAAATAATGTTAAGAGGTCTGTTATAATGTATTATTTCCATGATATTCCTGCAAACTGTGGCTTGGGAGGAGCTATCCAAAGATGACTGTCCACTGTGGCTAATCTCCAGTCACTCTGTGCCTTAATCCCATTATTTTTCTACACATTTTTCCCATTCATCCCATAATTTTGCATAAAGCACATTTGTCATTTTATGTGTCCATATGGACTGCAGGGTTCAGTTTATGAGAAGGCTTGGTTTTGAGATTTGCACATTACCCAACTTAGCATGAAAGTATTTTCTCTTCCTGACAAATGTTAGATTGGAAAGAGATATTATGCAGTAAAGTCCAGGGAAAAATGCCAAATCTAGCATCATGAACATATAAAAGTGACTAAAAAATAACTGCAACATTTATACTCCCAACTTGGAAGTATGGAAATAAACTTTAACTTTGAACCAAACAGCTTCTGCCTTCAAGGAGTCTGACATTTGCATCTCTAATAGTCCCAAAATTTCTAACAGCAAATCCAAACAGCCCTATCTGCACCCTTAAAAGTGAAGATATAAATACAGATACATACAGACATATGTTTATATATTCATTACTTAGAAACAGTTTTAACTGCTCAGAGCCCACGGCAAGATTAAATTTTTCCATGAGTATTCAAAAGGAGCTGCAAAATGTGTCATCACCGATCTGATGCTGATCTGTTTCATGCCAAATAATCATATTTAAATAACTAAATATTTCCTAAATAGTATTTTCCTTAGAGCCTTTTAGATGCAGTAATGTGTCCAGCAGTGCTAGAGATTATTACCCAGAAGAATTTGTGAAATATAGAAGGAAAATAAACCCCCAAATATTAAACATTGGCAACAGCACCTTAACGATCTAATTGATTTCACTCTAAATATTTTTTAAAGTCTTGTTGTAATGATTTTATTCAAAGATTTTTCCCCTGCTATTTTACTATGAAGACCCATTTTATAAAATAAAGCGATGAAATTCTATGTTCATTTCCAATACATTTTTTAGGCTAAATGATCTGAAATTAAGATTTACTATTTGTTTTGGGGTTCATCCTTGACGCAGCCCCTCGATAAGATGAAATTATATAATGCACCACACATTTTATATAGAATCCCACAATCACTGAGGTTGGAAAAGCCATCCAAGGTCACTAACTCCTTGTGCCCAGTTCCCACCCTGTCACCAGCCCAGAGCACTGAGTGCCATGTCCAGGTCTTCCTGGGACACTTCCAGGGATGGGGACTCCAACACCTCCTTGGGCAGCGCTTTCAAGGCCTGACCACACATCCTAGGAAGAAATTCTTCCTTATGTCCAACCTGAGCCTCCCCTGGCACAGCTTGAGGCTGTTCCCTCTCGTCTTGCCCCTGTTCCTTGGAAGCAGAACCCGGCGCCCCTGGCTGTCCCCTCCTGTCAGGGAGTTCTAGAGAACCACAAGGTCCCCCTGAGCCTCCTTTTCTCCAGGCTGAGCCCCTTTCCCAGCTCCATCAGCTGCTCCTGGTGCTCCAGCCTCTTCCCCAGCTCTGTTCCCTTCCCTGGACACACTCCAGCCCCTCAAGGTCTCTCTGGCCATGAGGGCCCAGAACTGGACTCAGCACTCAAGGTCCCTCAGCTGTGCCAGCACAGGGCACAGCACTGCCCTGGGACAGTGGCCACACCAGGGCTGGGACAGCCCAGGGGCCATTGGCCTCTGCTCCACCTGAGCACACCTGGGCTCACATTCAGCCACTGTCACCAGCACCCCCAGGGCCTTTCCCAATGTGTTAAAAACATGCCCTTGTTAGAAACCATCCAATTAGCCTTCAGTGGGGTTAATACTGGCTTTGGAGAAAGCTGGAACACACAACCTATGTCAGGGGAACTGCATGGGGAAAATCCCAGTGTGACTGTAAGTTATATAATTTCCTGGTTGTTTGGATTCAAACGAGGAAAGACCACCAGAGTCCGCCAAGAGGTAGACAGACATCTGCATAAAAACAATATTTAAATCAATCCTGAATGTTCAAGGGAAGCCTATGGGGCATCTCATGGTGTGAAAGCTCAGAGAGAATATGTTTCCACAGACCTGTGAATAACTGGGAATGGTGAAGAGAAGACTGCAGCGAAAAGGAAAGGAAAAATTCACCCAGTAAGAGGAGGTGTACCTGGATACTTTTGTTTAACACCCTGTTGCTGTGGACAGTGGTGGCCAGAGCGCCGTGACCTTCCCATAGAAACATCCTTAAAATGCTGTCCTGGTGGCACAGGCACTCACCATGGAAGTTTATCCTCCAAAATGCCTACAGGGTTTTTCAAAAGTAGAACAAGAACATTCAGATCAACATTAGATGACAAGGAGAAAATTAGTTTCATAAATTAGATCTTTGGAAGAGTTCTAGGCAAAGAAAATTTTTCATCAATTAAATATTTTCCATTTGACGTGTAATTAAATGCTTTATTTCATTTTAGACCTAATTAACTTTTTAAAAATCAATTAAAAATGAAAACACTACTTTAAAATGAAAGGGGATGTTTCATTTAGAAATGCTGAAACATTTCACATAAACTTCCTCTTTTCCTATATGAAATTCATGATTCCATTTTGTCTGTGCTTATTGATAGCTTTGTTCATGTAAAATATACATTTCAATGAAATTATTAATCTTCAGAAAGTTGTACCCACGTCTGTAGAGGGTCACTCTAAGTATTCTCAAAAAGTTTGTGTTGTCTTTGCCCAAACTGCCTAAATTATGTCACCATTACCTGGGACTACATATAAAAAATAGTGCTTTAAAAGTTATTCAGATGTAACATAATATTTACTAAATAAACCCAAATTAATATAAATATATTGTATATTAATTTTTTTGCCTTTTATGTATACCCTAGAGAAAGTTTATTGTAAATATCAGATTATGCAGGCTGGAGTCAGGGAACTGTAAGTGATGAAATGCATCGGCAGCTTGTCATTGTAGCCAAGGATCAGAGCAGTTTTCAGCTGATGCTAAGTTCTGTCTGTACCTGGAAACAGAAGCATTATAACTTGATGCAGTTCTTGGTTGAGTTCTTGCTAAATATTTATAGCAAAGTGCTAGAACGATATCCAGAAAAAATTGCATGTGAGTTTTTAAATGTTACTTGCAAAAGATACAGACATATTTCCATCTGTTCTGTGCCTCCTCCCTTCCAGAAATCCAAGCAATTAGAACTCACAAAGCTGATGGATCAAGCACTCAGTGATCTGCTTTAAAATCAATGGAGAAGAGATTTTCTGCTGGAGCAGCTCTGTGGAGAAAGATCTGAGGGTCCTGGTGGACAATGAGCTGCCCCTGACCAGCAGAAAATCCTGGGGAAAATGGATCCCATGGGATCCTGGGGGAATCAGGAAGAGAGTTCCCAGCTGGTCAGGGAGTGATCCTGCCCCCGTGCCCATCCCTGGAGTCACCTCTGGAGTGATCCTGACCCTGTGCCCATCCCTGGAGGCACCTCTGGAGTGATCCTGCCCCCGTGCCCATCCCTGGAGTCACCTCTGGAGTGATCCTGACCCTGTGCCCATCCCTGGAGTCACCTCTGGAATGATCCTGCCCCCGTGCCCATCCCTGGAGGCACCTCTGGAGTGATCCTGCCCCCGTGCCCATCCCTGGAGGCACCTCTGGAGTGATCCTGCCCCCGTGCCCATCCCTGGAGTCACCTCTGGAGTGATCCTGCCCCCGTGCCCATCCCTGGAGTCACCTCTGGAGTGATCCTGTCCCCGTGCCCATCCCTGGAGTCACCTCTGGAGTGATCCTGCCCCCGTGCCCATCCCTGGAGGCACCTCTGGAGTGATCCTGCCCCCGTGCCCATCCCTGGAGGCACCTCTGGAGTGATCCTGCCCCCGTGCCCATCCCTGGAGTCACCTCTGGAGTGATCCTGCCCCCGTGCCCATCCCTGGAGGCACCTCTGGAGTGCTGTGTCCAGCTCTGGATCCTCAGCACAGCAGGGCCAGCAGCTCCTGGAGCGGGGCCAGCGGAGGCTGCGGAGCTGAGGAAGGGCCTGGAGCATCTCGGTGCCCAGGAAAGGCTGAGGGACCTGGGGCTGCTCAGCCTGGAGAGGAGCCCCAGCTGGGAGGGACCCTCAGCCCTGGCTGTCCCTGTGTGCAGGGAGGGCAGAGCAGTCCCAGGCTCTGCTCCGGGCCCAGCAATGGCCCCAGAGCCACGGGCAGGGGCTGAGCCCAGCAATTCCCCCTGCACAGGAGGCAGAGCTTCTGCCCTGGGCAGTGCCCAGCCTGAACACATTGTCCAGAGAGGCTCTGGGGTCTCCTCCCTGGGGCTGTTCCAGAGCTGTGTGTGCACAGTGCTGTGCCCTGTGCTCTGGGATGGCCCTGCTGGAACAGGGAGGTGGCACCAGAGGAGCCACTGAGGGCCCTTCCAACCTGACCCATTCTGGCACTCTGTGATTACTTTTTCCAAGCCTTCCATGAAGGTTTTACCAGCTCATACCAATCTAATGATAAAATCATCTCTGGCTTGCTCTTGGAGATCTTGTTTCTTTGTGACATCATTAAGTAGATTTCCCTGAAGTGGGTGTGAAAATGATCAGGATTTGTCCCATTAAATAAGTTAATATTAAATTGTTAAATTAATATCAAATAATTAAAAGAATAATAAATCTTACTAAATCATCAAGAATCCTATTCTTGTGCTGCCCATACTCTCAAGTGAGGAAAGACCTAGGAAATTGCAAAGTCTTGGACTTCATAAACCCATTTCTTGTCAAAAAGGAAATTGTAAAAAGAAATTGAAGTTAAGGAAAATGAACTTGTGTTTATCTGCCATTGTAGGGAAAAAGTCAGGCCCTCTAGCGTAGAGTAGGAGAAAGGCTGCTAATTAACAGTGGTTGGTTATTAATCACACTTATTTCCTCTCCATTCACCCCATGAAGTGCTTGCATTACAAGTACTTTTCTTGCTTGGAGAAGAGCAGCTGTATCTACTCCTGTGTATTCAAACAGACAGATGTTAGAAGGACCTTAATCTTCATACATTTTTCTGAAAAAAGGTCTTATTGTTACACTCTCAACCTTAAGACTAATGCTTCTTAAAAATAATGCTTCTGGAAACCCTTCTGAAAATAGAGCACACTTGAGCATTCTCAAGGATAGTGCATTATAAATTCATTATTTGTATGTTTAGAGGAAAATACATGGAAAAACAAAGTTAAAACTGAACGGCTCTACATCGATTACTCGAGAGTGTGAAATGACTCTTGGGATGGGCAGCCCGTGAGAGGTTATCTCAACAGAGTGAGAAGTCTGAGAAAATGGTAAAAATTAGTAGGGAAAGGCAAAAGTACAAAATAACCTATGTTAATGGCACTGCTCAGATCCAAGTGTATGTATATCTTACACATTCCCACAAAATCCCAGCACTGCTGACATGGGAAGGCAGCCCTGGAAGTGATCCAGTAACAAATGCCTGGCTCATGGACCTTATGGAAATGCTCTGATTGTTGAAAACTCCTCAAGGTCAGCATAATAATAGGAAGAAATGTCACATGTTGATAGTATCCTTTGCTAACGTGAGGAACATCCTCTCTCTCAGTTCCTGAACTCTGTGGTCACAGTGGTATTAGACAGACAGACTTGTTTCTCACCTCTCAAGGCCATTTCCATGTTAGGGTCACTTCCCAAACACTTTGCAGCATCAGGGATCATACTTAAGCCTAATTTTACCCCTTTTGAATTGCATCACATGATCGTTTTTTCATGGACACACAGCTCGACAGGCCAGGACAAGAACTGAGGAATATCTAATTCCTACTTTGGTAATGATCAGAAGAAAATAGCACCTCCAAGACTGGGAGGTTATTACCTATTTTATGTTATGTTATTGACCTCATTAAACTCAAACTCAGAAAATAATAACTGTCCATGGAAATTGCAATTTTCCAATGTGTTATTTCCGTTCTTCTTCAGATTGAGTATTGTCTTCTTTAATACAATATAATTGCATGGAACCATTTCTTTCAATTTTCACTTCATAGAAAATCGTGGAGTGAGAATTAAAGTTGCAGTGGTTGAAATTTATCATGTTCCTAATGTATTTACCCCTTTTTTTCTTTTTTTCCTGAAGGCACACATACCCATAAATATTCACCCTTTGTTTTCAAAAATCCTCAGATTAATTTAGCTTGGCAGGTCCTTCTAATGCATTCTAAAGTTTGTTAACATAGCCCTGACATTCCTTAAGGAAATATATTTAATCTTTCCACAAACATGTATTTTCTCCTGATTCATATCCATCTGCTCATCCAGTGAAATATGAGAATATTTCCTAGTTAAAAGTTTAGTGCTTTCAAGGTTTTGGCTAAAACAACTCTATCCCTCAGCTGGGTGATGCCAGTCAAACAATGCCCAGAAGAATTCTGTGACCTTTAACATAATGGAACTTCATAACCTTCACCGTCTGCTACACAGCAGTCTAAATCACATTGTAGTTGGAGAAAACCAAAAAGAAGTGGGTAAGGAGGTCTCAGAAATGTTAAACAGAAAGTTTTATTTGCAAATGCAGTGAAGTTTCCTTGATTTGGATATCTGATGATGGTCAGGAGCAGATGGTCTCCTGATCCTGGGAGGGCCGTGTTAGGGATGACTGGACAACTCTGGAGGTCAAATCATTGATGGTGAAAGCAGTGTTTTGGTTTCTATGGTCACACAGGAATCTTTGAAGACTGACAAGTGCATGAGAGACAAGAACCATCTGACGAAGTGGGACAAAGATACTTTTGCCAGGTTGGTCCATCTGGAAAGGAGATCTTTAAACTAGGAACTGGGAAATGAGCCAGCTCAGAGCCAGGAGAGGAAAGACCAACATGGGTAATATTACGTGTTCCAGGCCAGGCTGGACAGGGCTTGGAGCAGCCTGGTCTAGTGGAAGGTGTCCCCTGCTCATGTCAGTGTGTCCCCTGCCCATGGCAGGGAGTGGAACAGGATGAGCTTTTAAGCCTTCTTAACCCAACCCATCCTGTGAATCTATGATTCCATGATTGTGGTGACTGATTAGCTTGATTAGGAAGAAGTAGATGAGCCCCTCATTTTTACAGTATTTCCAACAGGAATCTCATCAGATTCAACAGTGGGAAGTGCTAAGTTGTTCCAGTGGGGAGAAACAAATCCATGCTCTAGTCCATGCTGAGCATGGCATGGCTGGAAGGCAGCTTTGCTGCAGAGAAGGACTTGGGGGTTCTGGTGAAAACCAAAGTTGAACAAAGATCCATGCGCCCAAACTCTCAACTATCTTATGATCCAGACATTCTGCAATGCTATTCTCCTTTATGTTTAGTGGAAGTTGTCCCTGTCCATGCACAGGGGTTGGAAATCAGTGGTTGGTGAGGTCACTTCCAAACGAACATCCTTGGAATTCTCAGATCAATGTACTTTTCAAAGTAGCATCTGATGTGTAAAAAAAACCATGAGTATGCAAAATTTTGTAGGTGGAGCACCAAGCACTTTCTGATAAAAAGCTATAAAATGCCAGGTAACAACACTTTCAGGATAAAAGCATGTGAATGTTTTAAATATTTTGATGAAACCATCTGTGAACCTCCAATGCTTCCATTATAGCAATTCTCTCAAGTATAATTAGTGGGAGGAATTACAATCAAATAAGCATCAAAGTGAGTGTTAAAATAGGAGCACTTTTGACAACAAATGTTCTTTCAAGGGTGAGATCTGTGGGTCCACAAACCATTAAATCAATGAAAATTTTAAGCAAAATTTTGGAATGATATCTGTTCAGCAGTGGGTACACCTGCAAAATATATTTTGCATTCAGCTCAGTAATTACAGGACATCCATCACATCTGAATCTTCTCACCAACAAATTGCATAAAGTTCTCTATATTCTCCAGCCTGTGTTATTGTACCAATATCTTATTTCTCTTGAAGATAATTTATGTTGCTTCTCTCAAGGATGTGTTGCCAAGCCATTATTCACACATTTTCCTACTATAAAAACAACAATGTGCAGACAAGTACTGCACTTTTTGGAGGCAGCGAGATTGGGGATAGATCAATATTTATGGTGATGCAAAGTTTATATTCTTATGCCAAAGACTTTAAAAGCCTTGCACTTGGTCGTCTCTGGAGCTGTTGGAAATTCCAGTGTATGTTGAAAAATAAGCTTTTAGTCATCACAATTAACAAGGTGAACGTCTGCTCCAAGACTATAATGAACCAGTAAATAATAAAGATTAATAAAGTCTTCTCCTCCAAAGGTTACAGTGCCAATAAAAATCCCGAATGTGTAAAATGTATAAAGAGTCATAAAAATATCTGGCTCCAACATAGAATTAATTTTCAATTACAGTAATATAAAAGTTTTCTGAGTTATTGTAACACTACCCTTTCCAGCTACATCTCTTGTACAGGGCAGAGACATTATCTACCTGGAAAAGCAAAGGTGGATGAAGCATTTGGAGTGCAGTTCTTGTGCTGTAGAATTATAGAAACCAGACTATTGCATGACCTATACACACCTGGGTTAATAGTACTGTAAACAATAGTCACCAATGAGAATCCATTGTTGAAATGATAATATTTCAAAACTGTGGAAGCCAGGAATATTTATCTGTCCAGGCTGTGGACTCTTCCTCCCTGGAAGTGTCCAAGGCCAGGTTGGACAGGGCTTGGAGCAGCCTGGGATAGTGGGAGGTGTCCCTGCCCATGGCAGGGGGTGGAACAGGATGGGCTGTAAGGCCCCTTACAAACCATAACAGGATTTTACAATCTTATTATTTATCCAATTTATTTTCTTTTCAAGTCAGTAGAGTTAAAAACAGTGAGTAAAGCAAAAGAAAGAGAGTAAATTCATGGAACTGTCTAAATGCATCACAAAAAGATATATATAACCCATTCATGGCTGCAAAGCACTTGCTGTGGAAGCAAGACAGATCACTTCTTAATCCCTATAAACTTTTCAGGAACAATTGGGGACTGTCAGAAGACTTGCAATAATTTACAAATCTGGGTGTCTTTCTCTTTCCTTACATAGTAAAATTTATGTAAGAGCTCTAGGTGCTCTTTCACTTTCTTTGTATTTCCACTTTTAGATTTTATCCTCAAATAAAATGTTGTTAATTTTGTGAAATGTGACAATGATGTAATGCCAGAGAAAGGTCTTTTGCATGTATTTCTTACTCTTTATTTTAAACAGCTAACTGACCCAAATACCTGCTACCAGGTTCCCTATTTTGGAATATTGATTTTTGCTTTGAATTTGTGGTGATGGGGTGACCTTGTCTGGCTCTGGGATGATCAGGTGTCCTCTGCTCTCAATCACAGAAATGTTTGCCCACATTTGCAGAGAACATTTGCTGGAAGGCTTCATTAACCATTCAGCTATGCCTGCAAGACAAATTACAGTTTATGGGACTTTTTTTGCCATTGTTTGTACATAAAATTTCAATTTAAAAAAATAACAAAGCCATTAAGCAAAGCTGCACTTTTCAGGTTCGGGAAAATAAAAGATTATACTATACTTTTTATTCCACTTTCTATTATTTTATTATTACTCCCTAGAAAGATAATGCACTTCCAAAGTTTTACTAAAAGACTTGAAAAGGCCTCTTATTATGGAAAATATATCTGTGTCTGCTGCTTTACCTTTTTCCTCTCTGTTGAAAGAGGTACATTTTCTATTTAATTTGCACTAGCAGTAAGCTCCCCATTAAAATCTAAGTTAAGCAAAGAATAAAAATGCTCCCGTGTGTTCTGGTTTATTGACAGGTTTTAACCTTAGCCCAATTTGTGTTAGATAAGCATAGTTTTACATAAGCAAATGTAAAATTAATAGTTTCCCCCAGTTGTAGAATGACTTGAACTAATACTGCTTTATTTAGATCAAAGAATGGAATTAAAGATATTCTGGAATATTTTAATTGCACAAAACATATTCGTATTTCTAACACAAAGCCAATTTAATTGAACATTGTTTAAAAATGTATTATTCTTGTTCAGGGAGAATATTAATCTTATAAGTTCCTGTAAAGCTTAAAAAAAATACTTTTTTTCTTTGTTTCTAACTCACAAAACAGGAAACCACAATGAAGTGACCTTGTGGCTGCTGCTTTCCTCCTTTCTTAACTCTAAAGTCACCTGCCAGGTACTCAGTGTTCTTAAAGACACACAAATGGTCACCAGGAGCTCAGACAAAAGCAAGTTCAGGTCTCAGGATTGTCCAGGTCCTGTCAGTTCCAGGAAGTCCAGGTATTAGTTTAAATTATACACCCTAACCAATCATCAACCCAGCATTAATTTAGGGCTTCAAAATCTCCTGAGCTTGAGGTGTTTTATCCAAAGTGGACATTTCCCAAGGGGTTGGAAAGATGATTTTTAAGGTCCCTTCCAACCCAAACCCTTCTGTGATTCTTTGACTTTTCATCTGTTACTTGACTTAGCTGCTTCTTGTACAACTGTGTCCCCGGTGACATCCCTGAGCATGAATTCCAGCACTTTTTTGTCATTGTGTGTTTTCTATAGCGTGTCCCATGGGCTGGCACTGGAACCATCACCTCACAGCCACCAGTCTGGATGAGAAGGGAGTTCAGAGGGGATGTTGGAGTTGTCATTTTGGCAGGACCAAAATTTCCCTCTGAATCACATCTTGGCTCCCTCCTATCTCCTGGAGTTTTTTTTAAAGTGCATTTCCCATACCTTCTTATTACCAATATAACCTTCCTACCATGCATTGATAAAGGAATCACCTTTCTTTTTCAAGAGTTTCTACTGGTTTTCTTGTGAGGAGTAGGAAGGGGAAGGTGGGTCTGTGGCTGTCCCAAGGAGGGAAGGGAAGCAAAAGAAAGTCTTCACAAAATAGCACAGAGGAAAAGGCATTTTGCTGGATACAGTAGGATTCAGGCAAGGGTCGGACTTGATGATCCTGAAGGTCTTTTCCAGCCTTACTGGTCCTGTGATTGTGTATTTCTGCACAGGACACTTAAGGCCCTGATTCCAGCAAGGAACACCCTGCAATGCAAGCTCACAGCATTTTCAGAGAGCCAGTTTCAGGGCAGGGGTAAAACATTGATTTCTCTGTGCTTGGGGCTGTTCAATGGTTCAGGCTTTGTTCAGTTCAATCCCAGTGAGTAGTCCTTTATTGAGGGCCAAATTCTATTTTCCCCAGGAATGATGATTTATGTCTTTCCCTGTGATGTCTTAGCTTATGGACTAACATACGGAATTAAATCCTGCTTGATATGAGGAAAGGTTCTGGAATTAACCAAGAGGTTGGGACCAGGAGATCTTTAAGGTGCTTTGCCACAACCATTCGGTATTCAATGATTATAACTATGTGCATAGTGTTAAGGCATCCTCAACAAAAAGTGTCCCTGAAAGAATGCTCTAGGAAAAAGACACAAAGTTATTAAATTAGAAACAAGAAAACAAACTATGAAAGAACAGCCAACCAAACAACTGCAATCTGCTTCATGTACAGCAGGAATTGTCTCTTCAGATTTTGCTATTTTGAGTACTTGTGCACAACTTAGTTTGGATGTTTTTTTTCTTCACTTCTGTAGATTTTAATCTGTATTAGTGCCAAACTAATGGATGAACCTGAAAGGCTCTCTTACAGAGAGACAAATAGATGTAGCCCCTTCCCATTTACCCAGAGCAGGCAGCCTACGACTGAGGAAAGAATTGACTTTTTTGCTATTCTGGCAAACATTGAGAGACATATAAAAGGTATAACACCAGCTGCCCACAGAAATCCAACACGAGGCAGCACTTTTTCATCTGGTGTTGTACATCTGTTTTCAGTGGCTCATCCAGCACATTCTCCTGCAGAGATAAGCACACAAAGAGACAGAAATGGAGCATTAGTGACAGGCAGAGTTCATCAAACTGCTTCTGGACAAGACACTGGCAATGAACATTAATAGGCCAAATCATTGCAGTCTGAGCTGAAAATACCATTCATATAATTGGCTCCTACACACTGTGAGAAATGAAGTTGCTGTATTAAAATTTAAAATAAAAAGTCTTCTGCATGCAGAGGAAAAAGCTGTTTCATACAGGAATTTTTTATACTGTCGTTCCTTTCTTTTTAATATCTGCTGTTACATAAAAAATAAAGGACACCTTCAGGAATGGGAACTCCACCAACCTCCTTGGGCAGCCTATTCCAATCCCTGACCGCACTTTCTGTGAGGAAATTCCTCCTGGTGTCCGACCTGAACCTCCCGTGGTGCAAGTTGAGTCCATTTCCTCTTGTCCAGCCCCTCATTCCTTGGAAATAAAGCCTGACCCTCACCCTCCTTTCATCATTAGTCAAGGATAAATTCAATACAGAGAAGAGCCCATGTGGGCCATACAATTTAATTCTTTATTTGTAACACACTGTACTTGTTATGTCAAGTAACATAACAGCTCCACGGTGCTCGCTTTTAACTTCTGACATCCCAAGCTCCTCAAAGACTTCCCTTACATCATGTTTTATTTCTAGGTCAGGCCTATGAGAACTCCTTAAAAAGACTAAATATTTGAGACAAGCACTACATCACTGGGGAAGCAAACCAAAACAAACATAAAGCAAAGCAGAAATACAATAATTACTGAAATATTAGTCAACTTTCTTTGTTGTACTTCTGCCAACAAAGGTAAAAAAGGAAAAGGTTTGGTGACAAGTAAGAATGATTTACTTCAAATTTTAAAAAGGAATAGAAAAATTCTTTAAGTATATCATACACTAGGTTAAAATGCATCTCATTTTCAATTACATTAACAAAGCTGTTTTTCCCATAAATATGGTCTTTGTTTTGTGTCTGTATAATTTCTTCTGTTATGTTCTGCAAGAGTAGAAACACAGGTCAACAATGTATGACAAAACAATGCTAACAAATATTAAGAGTCTATGGAAAAGGAAATATATCATCATGGTTCTGCAACTTTTACCTTTTTTGCAGTAAAAAAACAGTCCAAATTTCACAGTGGGAACTCAGCACATCCACAACATGCTCAAGCACTTTCTCCTTCAGAGCATCAATCAATGTACTTAAATGTTTTTCAGAAAAGAAATGGATTAGAATGCAAATTAAATTGAGTGAGTTGGAGACACAATCCAAGTTAGCGGTCACATTACATTGGAGCAACAATTTAATATCATTTCTGTTCCTTCCTGAGTGCTTTTTATTAAGCCGTGTGACAGCTGGCACAGCTGGCCAGAACTGCTCCCTGGCTGTGCATCCTCTCTGCCAACCACTAAAGCTGCAAGGAAAAAAAGCCTTTTCAGTGAATCTAAAAATACTGTAATATATACTGTAATACACCATCTGAGCATTTCAGAGTTATTAATATATTTCTTTACCTTGGAATCAATATTGCCCCCTGTTTGAAAGGAAGAATAATGATAAAAAAGGCCTAGAGAGAAATTTTATCAATTATGAAACTCATTTTCAAGAGTAATGCTGGGACTTGAACAAATAAGCCCTAATGATCCTGTAGCCATACATGACAATAGGATTTACCTGGCTGTCTGTTCAGGTGGCTTCAAAAGCTTTAGGATCCTTCATAATCTTGAGGATGCTCAGGAAAAGAGAGGGAGGAGAGGGAGCTGAATTGTTGTTTACAAGGCTGGAGGATTTTCTTGTGTAGCACAGCAAAAATAATCTTACAAAGCAAGAAACATTCTTATTTCTTCTGGGCTTTTGTCTTAATTTCTTTTTCTTTTTTCTTTCTTTCAGATAAATATTCTAACTGCTGCAACATCCTTTTCCACTGTATTTGTAGCCCTTTTTAAAATTGGAGCAATGAAAATATTTTAGTATCTTTTCCCAAGTGCAGGTGAAAGAGTTGGGACATCTGAATTTATCCAGAATCACCTAAACTTGGCAAAACAAAACAGCCTGACATGGGGGGGAGATGAGGAAAGGTCATTGGAACACTTTGTATTCAGAGCTTTTTCCTCAGCTTCAAAGGAACATAAACAATCAAAAAAAATGTAAGGGAAGTTTGGAAATGCAAAATCTGATTATTTTTTCAAGCAAGACTCATTTTAATTTCTAAATCTAAACTGTTTCAATACACAATTATTTCATGCTGTACTCTCATCAGACATGGGATTACTCTCAGTATTTAATTCATTGGAAGAGCTGACCCTTTCACTTGGAGTACTAACAGCTTTCTTCCCAATCTTCCAATACTTAAATTAAAAGATTGATCTATTCAATCATCTGAACATTTTTCCTGTTGTTTTTCAGCTTGCAGCATAGCACCATATATTCATTGGAGTATTTATTTTATTTTATTTTATTTTATTATTTTATTTTATTATTTTATTTTATTTTATTTTATTTTATTTTATTTTATTTTATTATTTTATTTTATTTTATTTTATTTTATTTTATTTTATTTTATTTTATTTTATTTTCAGTGCAGGAAGAACCTGGGTTTTTATGGGTGTTAGACTACAGTTCAACCACTTCCCTGGTGTCAACACCAATGAAGTAACCACAGATTCCCCAAATGGTTTGGGTTGGAAGGGACCTTAAACCCAATCCTTCTGCATGCCCGGGCATAGGCAGGGACTTCTGCCACTGTTCCATGTTCTTCCAAGTCCCATCCAACCTGGCCATCAAAGTCTTCCTTTGTTCCCTCACCACATGGCAAAGATGTTCGACTCTCCAAACTCCCCTGGGTTGGATCCAGTTTGGTTTCCAAGCCCCAGGAAATGATTGCTGAGTGCTTTGGGAAAGTGTTCCACCTGCACCACAAGTGAGACCATGGTTTCTACTGTCCCAGGATGTGCATCTGGCCTGGGATAATAAATTTAAGTCCTACATTTTGCCACATCGTGGTCCTCAGTTTGGCCAAAAACCTCTTTACCTCTGTTCTTTTCTGATTACAGACCTACAGCTCACAAGATTCAGAATTCAAAACCTGTGCTGATTCACACTGATGAATGAGAAATTAAACATTATTTTTGAAAGGAAATTATGAAAAAGTTTGGTTGCTGTGGTTTTGGGGTTTTTTTTGCCTCAATGAAAATATTTCTATTTTAGAAGGATTAAGTAAAAAGTGAGATATTGGGATTACTTTCCTTTACCTCAATAAGCACATAATGAGATTATTTTTGTTTCCATGAGCTAAGGAATTACGTGTGTCTTTTGCATATGTTCCTTGAGTTTCTGTTTGCAAAGCAAGTAGGAAAATCTAGATATTTTCCAACTCCATAAATTTATCTTTTTTACTACAGGGTAAAAAGAACCTTCTTTAAATATCTAAATATCAAGAGCTATTCAATTAATACAGGCTTACCCTGAGGAAGGCAAGTTTCCGTCAAACTGGCAGTGAAAACTAATCCATGTGTTTGCATTTAAAAAGAACTTGAAGAAAGGTTTAGAATGAACTTCTTTGATATGACAGATAGTTTTGTGAACTCATAAAAAACTTCAAAAATGTGGGGTTTGTGTTTGTCTAGAAATTGAGATGGATAACATGGGCATGTTAGACAGTCATGGTTTTATATTGGCTGAAGTATAACATAATTAATTGCCTTTAAAACCCCTCCTGTAGGTCTCCTGCACTGATGAGAATGTATTTTTAATGCACTTGGAATCTCACACTTTTCACATTTTTCCCTATGTATTTGGTACAAAGTACCTGAAAAACCTGCACAAACTCTCTTCTGTAAATGCAGCCACTGGCTAGAATGTAGCATGACAATTAATACCCATTAATTAGTTTTTTATTTGCTCTCTAACCCCTTGCCAAGGAACGAGCAGTCCTCCTAATCCTCTTCCAACAGCCATGTCCTACCAATCCATCTTCTATGAAGCATGGCAGTGCTGCATTTTATTTCAGTATTCAAAGCAAAATTAACTTAAAATTATCCAGAAGAGATTTTCTAGCATGGAAACTCTGCCCAATATCCCTGTCTTCTATTACTCTGACCATGCATAACTCTCAAAGCTCAAGAAATTAATGACTTGTACATTGCTCTAATCTTGAAGCAACAAAACTTAATGTCCCAATCTTCTCCCATGTGCTTTCAAAAAAACCCATATCAAATAACTGACAAATTGAGATGTTACAATTCTTTCTCTTGTCAGCTGGTTTTGCCACATAAGAGCATCCTCTCATCACTGTTATCTCGCTGAAGTGGGATGAGAGTTTTGTGAAAGCATCACAGCTTGTGCAAAAGGTTTTTGCCTTGATCTTCACAGAATCATAAATTAGTTTGAGTTGAAAGGGACCTTTTAGAGGTCTTGAGAGCATAGTGTTGGATCACAATGATATCCCTAAAGCACAAGAAAAATCTGTTGTTTTATACCTTTTTTTCCTTTAAAAACAGTGTTTATTAAAATCCTGCATCACAGGACTTCAATATTGAAAACTATAGTTTTCAAAATCTATGTTTATTATATTCAATATATTATTATATTCAAGATATTATTTTCAGTATGGAATATTCAGTAGAATTTTATTCAGCATTATTTTATTCAGTTTTATTATATTCAAGATATTATTATATTCAGTATGTAATAAAGAAAAGCTCCTGGTATAGCTTATGTCAGCTCAATATAAAGATACAATTGAATATTGCTTGGATTTTTATTCCAAACTGGACACTATTTTTGTAAAGTTACAAGGAGAAATGGGGCAGTTCAACATGTCTTACACTACTTTCCTGTGGCAATCTCATTGCCAATGGTGTGCCTTCTGCATGGCCATAATCCTGTTTTCCCCCAACACAACCTCGTAAGTCAATATGGAACATAAAACTCTGAAATAGCAACAAGTTAAAATATTTGTGTTGACTGCTAGAGGGAATTAGAGTACAAAATTAAGAGCTGATGTTCGGCTAGAGTTGAGAAGTAATTTTTTAAAATTACGTTTCCTTGTGGAAAGGATGTATTGTGTGAAGTCTTGACGCATTCCCAGAAAAAGCTGTGTTTTGCACTAAGTGGTGCCAGAGCAGACAGGATTAAGCACACAATTCTTTGACATTGCATCTGTTCAACTCCCCATTGCCCTCTGCTTGCAGAGCACTCTGCAGGTGCTGAGTGCAATAGAAAATTCAGTGTTCCTGAAACCTCCAGTAAAGAGCCCAGACCTGTGAGGCTCTGGGTTAGTGTGATCACTGGTTATGAAACGCAAACCCCAAGGACAAAGGGGTGAAATGTGCTTTGGGTGCTCCTTGCTGCAGGGCTGTGGGGCTGAACTCCATCAGAAAGAGCTTTTGGGGGCCCAGTGGGACACCCCTACACTGCACAATGCCAGGTGAGATTGACAAGAGAACAGGCAATCAGGGTGTACCCCAGTTCAGTTCAGAAAGTCAAAAAAAGTATTTTTTTAAATTCCTAAACTGACCTTATAAGGGTATTTGGGAATGGAAATCTCTCTTCCCAAATCCAAGCTGGTTATTCTCTCTGTGAATACCTGTAATTGAGGAATTATCCAAGCTTCTCCTCAGACTCACAGTAGGTAATAGCTCAGCTTCCTAAAGGAAGGAAAGGTAGAAGTTCCTTTAAAGGCACAAACTCTGTTATTATTTTCCTTAAACTCAATAAGGACCTATGTTGAAGGGTTTTCTTGAAGCAAATTGACAGAAGGCTCCCCCCAAGACCTCAGCAATTCCATAGCCTAATTCTTGACCTTTTATTTCAAGAAGACCTTCAATGTATATTTTTTTAGAAATAAATGAATCTCAAATTCACTGCAGTTTGCTTTGTTTTGTTTTTGTCGGAAAACTATTACTGTGCTTTAACACAGGTGGCAATTTGCTTCTTGAGGAAAAAGCAAAGCAGATTATAAAACAACCACATATTTGAAATTATTTGTTTGGGGAATAACACATCATCTGTGCTCAGCAGAACTTTTCTGCACTCTTGATATGTATGTGTGAAGTCCTTTAATCAGTGCATTTCACACATACTTTTGTTCAGTTCTACTTTAGATGGTTAAATAGGTAGTTTGGAATTTGGGTTGGTTGTTTGTTCTGTTTAGTGCATATTTTGTCACAATCACTGGTGCTGGAATCCACTAGAAAAGGAAAATTTTAAAAATTGCAGTATATGGAAAGCTTTTGCTGTTAGAATTTTTTTCTTTTTTTTTTTTTTTTTTTTTTTTTACATAATAACTGTGTTTTTTATTTTGAACTCTATACATCTCTAGAGGGCAAAAAGAGAATTAATAACAGAAGGGGGGTGGTTTTATGGGGGTTTTTTTGAGTATGAGGCTGCTGCTTCTGGCTAACTCCAGGACATACAATGTTAGGTGAATTAGAAGATGTTGCCCTTTTCCACTGCCAATTTAAAGAAAATAATTGAGAATCACAGTAGGGGGAAGCCACAGTGGTTGGGCACGTAAAGGCACCCCTCAGAGCTAAAAGAGGAGCTGATGCCTGGAACTGTCTGTGATCCACCAAAGCAGAGAACCATTGCACTCATAAACATAAAAGCATATAAAGTAGAATTAAAATACGAGCTCATAATAAAAATTGCTATAATAACATCAGGGCACAAAACCAACAAAACTGGGGGATAAAATCTAGTTGCTGTTTTTATATTTTTTTAACTTAATGGCTCAGTAAATATATTATTACCATCTCCAGGAAATGGCCTTGGGTCTTATCTCAACTATCCCTGTGCACCACTACAGTCCTGGTCACTTGGTTTTGTTATTGGCTTGTTGTGTGAGACCTTCTTGTCCCATCTCTTGATACAACCTAGACTCCACTGGGAACAACAGCAGACACCTTAAAAATACAGGGATGAAGTTAATACAGAAGCCCAGAATGACAGTCAAGTCAGTTATGGGATTACATTGAAAAAAACAACACAGAAAGAGAGGAAGTGGCCTCAAGCTGCACCAGGGAAGGTTTAGATTTGACATCAGGAAAAAAATTCTTCACAGGAATGGTTGTCAAATATTGACACAGGCTGTCCAGGGAGGTGGTGGAGTGACCATCCCTGGAAGTGTTAGAAAACACCTCGATGTGGCACCTGGGGCCATGGGTTAGTGGTAAACATGGTGGCAGTGCTGTTTGATGGCTGGACTTGATGATTAAAGTTCCTTTCCAACCTTAATGAATTTTTGGTTCCACTCTCTGATTGTAAAAGGAACCTTGAGAACCGTCAAAAGGCTGCTTTCTAAGCATGCTGAGAAGGAGATAGAAGCAGCTGAGAGAAAGCAAACCAAGAGCCAAACAGCCCCTTAGTGCAGCTGTTCTGGACTGGAAAACTCATTCCCAGCAGGATTAGCCTCTACAGATCTGGGAAAGAAAGAGCAGCCAAGCCTTGGGAAACATCTAAAATGGAATCGTCTTTTAAAGAAGACAATCTCTAATTGGGAAGGGAGGGAGAGGAAAGATGTTCCCTTCAGTTTTGGCTTCCTTTCCCAGTAAGCCCTTGAGCCTGAGGTGTCTGACCTCAGCACCCAAATACATTGAGAAGGCAACAGCACCCCGGGGAAAAAACAGGGCCAGCTCCTCTGGGAATTCTTTGACAGGCTTTGCTCCTCCTTGGCCCTTCCCAGAAATCTTATGAGGAGAAAACTGTCTTGTGAAGATTTCCCTGGTCATTGAGGACAGCCTTTAGCTGCCCATCCTTTCCCACATCACAGCACTCCTGGCTCTGCAGTGTCCCTGGGAATACCTGTGATATCCTTCACCCTGCCTGATGCCATGCACTCCTCCTTCCAGCCCAAAAGGTTTGTATTTGTAGGAAGAAAAGGCTTGGAATCCCTAATCTGAATATATATGAATGAAAAAGCCACTATTTAATGATGGAATAATTTCAGTGAGCTTTGGATCTGACCATTCACTCAAGAAAAATGCTGCACGGAGAGAGGTTTTCATGAACTTGGGGCCTCTTGCCATGAGCCTCAAACATCCCCTTCTAAAAATTCCGGAAATTAAATATCTCTCCTGCCTTTACGTTCATATTAGAAAGAATAAATCAAGTGCATGTTTTAAAAAACAAAGTGCTGAAAAAAAGCAAAATGGTTTGTTGATAATAGAAACATTTTCTCCAAAATCTGACACACTATTACACAAGACAAAAAGTGATAGATCTCTAAGAATAAGGGTTCATTTAAGTCTCCAAAAGATGCTGCTGTAATGCAGGAGAGAATAAGGAAATGAGTAGCTAAAATGCAAATCTTAAGCCTTTGATTAAACATTTTTAATCATAAATTTATCTGAGAAAAGGTCTTGTGAAAAACAGTGAAATCTTTCAGTAACTTGTCTTGAAGTGTGATGAATCACTGAAAAGAGAAAAAAAAATATGGAAATGCAAGTACAAAAAATAATTAATTAGTCCTGGGTATTTTGTAGAGATTTTTTCAGATGGAAGCAATAATTAAAAGTGAATGCATATGAAAATTTTCATATTTAGCATAAAGGAAGGGAGATGGGGATGACAATGTTGTCCAATGCCTAAATAAATTAAAATAAGGCTCAAAACCTCATAAAGATGGAAAAGAAAGAATGAAAGTATGAAATAGCAGTCATGCTCTGCAGCTGATTAGGAAAACCAGGTTCACAAATTAAACATTATGACTTACAAGATCAAGAATTTGAAAAATTGACTGCGATTGATGCAGTCCTTAATTAAGACAAACATTGTTCTATGTTAGAAAAAGCATAAATTTCCTAAATAAAAGTCTTGCAGGCCTAGTGGAATACAAGATTTTAAGAACATGCAAATAACATTAAACTTTATCAAAATCAAATAGTTTATTAGATGGGCGAAGCACCTCTGCTGTGAGGAAAGGCTGAGAAAATTTGAATTATTCAGCCCGGAGAGGAGAAGCTTCAGCGTGACCTCATTGTGGCTTTGCAGGATGTGAAGGAGCAGGCAGGAAACATGGAGACAGACTGTTTATAGGGGATGGAGGGACGGGACAAGGGGGAATGGAGGGACAGGACAAGGGGGAAGGGAGGGACAGGGCAAGGGGGAAGGGAGGGACAGGACAAGGGGGAAGGGAGGGACAGGGCAAGGGGGAAGGGAGGGACAGGGCAAGGGGGAATGAATGGCCTCCTGCTGCACAGGCTAGGTTTAGATAGGATGTTGTGAAGGAATTGTTCCCTGTGAACAATTCCAGGTGAGGCCCTGGCACAGGGTGCCCAGAGAAGCTGTGGCTGCCCCTGGATCCCTGGAAGTGCCCAAGGCCAGGATGGATGGGGCTTGGAGCAACCTGTGACAGTGGAAGGTGTCCCTGCCCATGGCAGGGGGTGGCAGTGGATGGGCTGTAAGGTTTCTTCCAACCCAAACCATTCTGGGAACCTCAGATTTTTTTAATTTTCTTTCCCTCCTCTTCCAAATAATACAGCTCAACTTCTGCTGTGTCGGCACAACTTCCCAGACCCACATGGATTTAGTTCAGGCTTAACGTCAAGCCTCTGCCCTGGTTTTAACACTGTTTTGGGAGTCTGAGGACAGTGGCAGGTTGCTATTTTCCCAAGAGGCACAAAATGATGGCATGTACCTCTACCTCCTGTAATCAGAATGAAAAACTCCCTTGTTTCTATTTGTGCCTGTTGTCCCTTTTTCTGTCACTGGACAATTTCAGCTTCATGGAAAGAAAGTGGTTTGAGCTCAGAATTAGGAGCCCCTTTATAAAAAAGTCAAACTTCTCACAAAAATACCTGATGAAATTTTATTTTCAGAAAAGATTAAGTAACACTTGGCTTATATCTGAATTCATGGAACCATCTTTCGAGGTGGTAGAGAGGAATAGTTAAAACAATAATGAGGAACATTATGAGTTTATTCAGCTATTTCAGTTTCTTAATTAGATGTCATAGTTGATTGCAGTAGGTTCAGGATGTTCTGTGTTCTCCATACTAAAACTTCTGATGAAACAATAATTTTAATTATCTTTTTTTTCTGCATTGCTGCTCTGATTTCTTTGCAAAGTTATTGGACATAAATTTAGAAAATAGAGATAACTCTATTAATTTATGGATGTGTGTGTGTAGAATTGATTTGATTTTCAAAATAACTACAGTTACAGAAAGGTGTCCTGACGAATACCCCAATGTCTCAGTGTGTTTAGAATACAGCCAAAATTTCTTCCACCTTCTCCCCATGAAACTGAAACTGCACAGACTCTTCTTCCATATCGACAGCATTTCACCTTGTGGGAAGAGGAAAAAGTTTGTTTGCAATTACCAACAGTATCTATAAACTTCTTGATTTCTCCCACTGTAACTAGAAAATAAGAATGGAGTGAATTCTTTGCCCTCTGCTACTAGTCCTGAAAATTGTAAAGGAGTTCTTTTCTTTTCACCCTCTTCCCATGACCTGTCATCATTTCCTGATGTGTAATTGTCAGGAATGTAATACCCTAGGAGACAGAGCTCCTGCAGGGTTTGAAATTCACCCTACGTCTATGCTAAGTGACAGTTTCGGCCCACTGAAAAATAAAGCAGCTTCACACTGTCTGATTTGCCTAATGTGTCAGTCCTGATTTTAAAGGGATTTATCAGGAAGTTCCTCACATCATGGTAATCCAAATTGGAGAAAGGGTAGTGGGGATTTGATTCCAGACATTCCAGAGAAGGATATTTCTTTTCCCTTTCACATAAAAGAGTTGTTCCCCTGACCTGAACCCAGAATTCAATGCAGATCCAGGAGCTGCAAATCTGGTGCAATGAAGGGGTTTAGTGTGTATGCAAAAAGGGCATTAAAAGGCAGCCCTGATGTCACTGAGACCAATGGAAATGCATCAGAGTCAATATAGTCAGCTTTGACTTTCTTCGATGATTGAAATAACTGCAGCTTTAGAAGAGAGAAAGTGTGGAATAGGACTTCTTCTTCTTCTTTTTTTTTTTTAAATAGAGCGTTTTATCTAGGAAAAATAAGAGTGTGTTCAGGGAGAGATGGCAGCAAACTGTGAACATGATCTCAATCTCACATTGCTAAAACAAAGGAAATCAAAGATAAAAATTTAATCAATCCTGAAAAATTAAACTAGCAAAACTTGTACAGCAACAAAATAGGATGGAAATTGAAGAGATGTTTGGGAGTCCAAAAATTATACATAAAAAACTATTTAGAAAAAAACCTCCATTCCATGTGAAACACTGCAATTTAAGATTTCTGAAAAACAAAATCTGAATTCTTTCAAAATGCAGTGGGTAAACTGAATTGATTCAGTACTTTTGAAAATCTCATTATATGAAATAAGAAATAGGGCTTTATAAATATTTCAGCTTTTTCATGTACACATTTAAATATCAATTTTTTGTACATATACAGATTTCTGCAATTTAAGTTTTTTTAGAAATTAATTTTTTATGCACCTAAAATGTCAAAATTTTAATAGTGCCGTATATCATCTGCCATCAGCCTAATAAAATCTAGCTTTTCATACTGAAGAACAATCTAAAAGAAAGATGAGCCAAACAGACCTTTTTTATTGCCAAATACATGAAAAGAAACAAAGGAAACCACATTTTTGAATATTTCTTTTATATTTGTTAAAGCAGTCCTAGTTCCTAAAAATTTTTGGTTTTCATGAAATTCTATTTTCAAAATAAGTATTATGTTTTTTTTTCCAGATTTGTGTTGGTTATCAGCATATATATTACCACCATGGACAAGTTATTCCAAACGTATCCTGTTGATGGCTGTATATTCATGTAAGTCAGCAAATATCACTGTCAGATCATTCCAGTCAACAAATCAGGTGCGTTACACTTATTTTTCTACACAATAAATAAATAAATAAAGTTGTCATCTGATTTAGCCTTTGATAATAAAGACCTGAAGTAAATAAATAGGTGTTGAGTCAGGGTTCTTTTCAGTGCTTCAGATTTATCTAATTACCCTCCTGTAGTGCAATTAATGATTAAAGTGTGGGGGTTTCTATTTTCTTAAAAACAAAAATAATGAAACTCATTTAACTACTGGAACCCCAAACTGAGCCTGTGAAGCTGAGCATGTGGAACTTCAGGAACAGAGCATGCGTGGTGTGGAACAGAGAATATTTTTTGATACTTGATATTGTAAGGCTTTACAAGACTTAAAACACCTAATCAATTTGCTAAATCTCTGAACAAGATGTTTTTGGGAGAGATTCTAAAAGCCAGTGAAAGTTAAACTCTTCTGAGCACTAGTTGGGTTTAAATTCTATCTTCTACTTGTTCCTTGTGAAGATTCCTGTCATATTTTTCATTTAAAAGACCTGCATTCCTTTAATAGAGCATGATCTCTCAGGCTAAGATCAATTTAAAATTTAACATAGAAAAATGGGAAAATTATTTCATTGAAAATTATCATAGAACAGGAAAAAGGGAAGCAAAATTTTGGGGCTGAGGTTTCAGTCCATGTGATACCTAAGGCAAATGCCCCATTGGTCTGCACATCCACAGCTTTCAATATTAATATAATCATAATTCTTCTCACACTGAGAAAGATGAGCTGCAACTTCTGCAAAAATAATCTTCTCAAAGAAATCTGCTTTCTGTTTATTTAGTTACTTATTCAATGATTATGATGATGATTTGGTGATTTATTTTCCCAATTAGCAATCATTCCTCTTTAGAAAGAGAGATGAAGCTAATTCTAGTAGGCAATTAGAACTTCAGTCTGCTCTGTGGGGAAAATTTTTCTCTTTCTCAACTAGTAATTTAACTAGCAGCTTTGTAAGAGGGTATTTTTACTATATTACCCATTGCACATTTTCATTTTACATACATTTTTATAGTCATGTTGCTGGATTCTTGTATTCTGTGAGATCTCGTGATGAGGATCATTATCTCTTTCTACTACTCGTCACAACTTCTTATTTTAAAAGAGAAGTTATTTCTCCTCATCTCATTGGAAAACTCCTGTGACAAACTTTCAGTCAAATAATTTTTGTTTGTCCTACTTTTCTTAATTGCTAAACATCCCGCAAAAAGACTATGGTGCAGAGATCCTTCAAAATTCTAAATAGGTACTTTGTGAAAATTAATAACTTCCCTACATTTGTGATATTTTCCTGTCATGCAAACCCACAGGAATGCTCATTGTCTAAAAGGAATTTACCTTGAGGAGTAAAGGAAGAAATTGTTAACCAATTATGTTAATTACGGTTTTACTAAACAAAACCAAAAGCAGTGTCTCAAATATTGTGTGGTTCTACATATGGAACACGTGATATATAGGACATATGGAAGATTTTTTTTGTAGAATTCCTGTAAGAAATATTCAAATTAATGGATTAACAGGGACGTTTTTCAACCTATTGCAGCCAATATATGTGCCTCCAGTCAGTGCCACAAGGTTTTACCTACATACATATTTATCTGGGAGGCTAATCTGCTTTGATTTATCATTTTAAGCAGTTTAAAATATTGCCTCCTAAAGCTTTTAACATTTTTGTGAACAAAAGCATTAACTTTTCCTCTAAAGCTGTAATGATTTATCATGTAAGTCTGCTTGTGACTCTATTATCCCCTTGATATATGAAGGAGGTTCACCTTAGAATCCCGTTAATACCCTGTGCCATTGATAAAATAGAGACTTTGAGCTTACAAATCACTGCAAGTAAAAACAATCATGCTCCACGTGATTTCACTCTGGGAAATATTATTGTGCTGTTGAGCTACCAAAAGTGCTGAGCAAACAAGAAGCAACCCAAGGTTTTGCACTGAAACCCCTGGAATTGCAGGAAAGGGCAGAAATCCCCCATGACTGTGCACACTGGTTATCAGGGGTTTCCTCTTGGAATCTAATCCTGAAACACAAACTCTGCTATGCGACACCAACTGAGATGAATTTACTGTTCTATTCATTAACATCTGCTTTGATCCAACTCTGTCAAAGATAAGATAACAGCAAGGCTGTTTCCAGAGATGTGCAAGCAACTCTGACTTAGTAATAATTTTTTGCTCTTGGATATCTGTGAAGAAAAGTCCTGTGAAAGGACTTTTGAAAATCACTGAAACAGAGATTAATTTTCCTGAATAAATGAGTGTAATGGTTTGAAAGCAAAACCAGTGAGAGACTCCAAGACAGAAATACAATTTAATAGGAAAAAAAGAGAAAAATAAAATACATGCAATAGTACAAAAGAAAAACCACTGACAGAGTCTGAATACAACCTGACACCCTGCTAGTTAGGTTGGTGCTCACAGTCCAGATGAAGAGATCTTGTTGAAGTAGTGAGCCTGTAGAAAGGTCCAGTAACTCTTGTCTTTGGAAACCAGTGGGTAAGGGTTGTCTTGGTGCTCCAAATCTCAGGTTTTATCCAGGTAGGAAATGTTTGGCTTCTCCCCCTAAGTGGAGCATCTCCCAATGGGGTGATGGAATTTTATCAGTCATGCAGTGGGACTCCATGGCCCATTAACAGGAGATCTCTTCCTGGAGGAAGGATGGATCCTGGAAAAGATAAAAGAACACTGCCCCACCTGGTTTTAACAGATGGCCCACTAGCAGAGGACATCTCCCACTGAGATAAGGATCACTGCCCCACCCAGTTTCAGCTGGTTTCAGTGACAGAATGCACACTTTTGGGCACATCTTTGCATTGTAACCTAGGACAGTGAGCAAACACACAGCAGTGATGTATGAAGCATTTAAGTAAAGAAAAACAATCACATAAAGGGGCATGGTTGAAGCAACCTGGGCTAATAGATAGTGGGTTTTTAAAAATCATTGCTACCAATTTATGATTGATTATCAATCATCCAGGAAAAAAGGAATTGACTCTATTTTCTCATTAGCATCACACAAATACAGTTTCGTTCTCCCCCATCTCAGAACTTTTCCTTGCTCCTAGCTGAGTAACCCTGGCTGCCTCAGGCTCTTCTGAGGCACACAGCCCACTCCAGGAGCAGCTCGATGGCTGTGGTGGGTTTGACCCTTGCTGGACATCAACTGATGCCTTATCACTTACCTCCTCTCCAAGACAGGTGAAGTGGGAATAAGACTTGGAAAAAGCCCTCTGGGTCAAGATAAAGACAGCTGAATAAAGCAAAGCCTGTGAGAGATGACAAAAAGTGATGGCAGTTGCCGTGACAGCAGCCATCCTTCTCTTGGTGCTTCAGTGCAACCCATCTTGAGCTTCTGAAAAGATCCCGGCTTGAGTAGCTCCTCTCCCACTGCTGGAAGCTCCTCTCCTCCTGAACTCTGTCTCCAGGCAAAAAAGGCTGGGAGACCTTGGAAGCAAGCCCCAGAGCTTAGAAGGCATTTTTATCTCTGTCTTCTGGCACTAAATCACTCTCCCTGTTCCCAGCAAGCCAATGCTTTCCTTGTTCACTCTTCTACTGATGATGGAACAGTATCAACTCTTCTTGCTCTTGAAACCCTTAAAACTTTCAGGTTCAACTGATCTGTGGCTTTTCTGCCACTATCTCTTTTTATATATGAATTTCTCACTCTCCTCTTTCATCTGTCCTCACATCCATATCTTGTACATCTGCCTTCCATCAGAGCTCAGCCTGCTCCCCCAAGCCAGACGTGGGACACAGACATTTGATTGGGGCGCAGCAAAAATCCTAGGTTTTTTGTTAAACAATTTTCTAAAGTGTCTCAAGCTGCAAACTATTTTTCATTGGAGGAATATATTCTTCAACCTCTTTCTTGCCGTGCAAAAATAATTCACTGACAAACTTCATTAAGGACCAAAACCCACAAGTTAAATTTCAGTCCATGGTGGAACTTTTCTATTCTAATGAATACTTTTGAATCCTATTAATTTTGCAATAGATATTTCCAAAGGTCACTGTAGTTAACAGGTGAAACCTTGGCAATCTATGAGGCGGAAGGAGCAAGTCTAACCAAAAGATGCAGAGAAGGGGCTGAGGTCTTGCAATCCCCTTATTCTTCAAACATCACTAAAATGACCCAAACCAAGACGGTGCCTTGTTTTGGCTTACAATTGGGTGGTTTATACTTATAACAGTATTGCACTTCAGCATTTTTCATTACATTTTGAACATTGACTTCATTTGGAGACCTTTCAAGCTTTTCACTCAGTTATCCATCAAGCTGTACTACATTGAGCTCTCAGGCAAAGCATGTAATGACTAAACTTTTCAAAAAAACAGATGTTAATGGCTCTTGACAGGGAAATATTTTCTTATCACAAAATTATGAGATGCCTTTAGGGCTGCTAGTGAGACATAAACAGCATTCATCAAACTTAATTCCTTTCTCATCTGATGCAGGTTGCTCCCTTTCTCTCCTTAGAACAGATGTATGTTAATGCAGGCTGCTGGTAATGATATGAAATGGGGGGTGGGGAAGAAATAATTTTAATAATTAAAATTAATACTATACTGGATTTTGGTTAGAGGGAGGGTGTTTTTTTTTTTGTTAGATTTTTTTTTTTTTGTGGCAAGGGCTTTTTATTTTACCACTGGTAAAAAACACCTAATGAAATTTAAGTGTAGTGGAGCTTTTAAATGAAGAATGGATTTTTTTTTCCTTACAGATTTGCTCTTGCTTCACCACAGTTTATCATTCTTAGTATTGCTCCCTTGCATACCCGAAAAAAAAATGAAAATCCTTTTACTCTAAAAATCTTAGAGCTACTTCTTATGCAGGTAGTCAGACGAGAAAATCAGAGGTTGAGTCAGTTTAAAAGTGAGAAAATATAATTTTTTCCCAGGAATTCACAGAGCACAGGAATTTCCCTAAATAAACACCATTTCTCTTCTTAAAGGGAAAAAAATGGGGTTTTACAAACAAAGAACAAAAGATAAATTGTATTCTACCTCTGGTATCAGGACTACTACATTCCTGGGAACAGCTTAGTGAAATGTATTAATTTGTGATTTTGAGAAAATCAAGTTAGATTTTTTTTTTTTTTTAAATGATTGCTACCAACTGATCATGCCTGAGCAAGTTTTGTGTCTCGGTTTTGCCAGCTGAACAGACTAAATGGGGTAATCCATTCTAGCACATTCCTACTGAAATATTGAAGCTTCCTCAAATGGTTTGAAAATTATTTTGTTTATTATGTGAAAGGCAGGAGTTATGTATGAACTTACTTAAGATCCAGGCAATTGGTTGAGGTGTCGAGCACCCTGGGCTGGTGGAAGGTGTCCCTGTATAGGGCAGGGTGTGGCACTGGATGGGCTTTAAGGTCCCTTCCAAACCAAACCATTCCATGAAGATTTTATGAACCTGAACAGCAAGTTTTTGAACTTAAATTTTACAATCACCTTTTTCTGATGCAGTATAATTTCAGTTCTGAATGGAATAAATGTGTTACAACAAAAGCTTTCATTTCTTCCAATCAAAACAGGTTGTGCTAATTAGCTGCCATAATGAACAGAGGCAAGCACAAAGTCACAGCATCCCTGAGGAAAGTGTGAGAACCCCAGTCCATTCCCATTTATCTTTCCATAAGATAAATGAGTGACATATTTTTGGGGTAGTCATTGTAATCCTAATAATAACTTAATGTATTTTGTCTTCTTTATAATACCTATAGGTATTTTTGTACAGAAATGTCATATCAAAAGTGCTTTTTCAGTTTTTAATCCTCTCACAAGAAGTGTCCTTTGTTACAAGCCTACTTTTGGAATTTCAATTCTGACTGTAAAGAATTTCAATGGATTCCACCTCTGCTCCTTTTTACAGGCACAATTCCCTTTTAAGCAGCTGTGGAAGGAAGGTATTTTCAAGATCTAAGCTGACAGAGAAAGTGGATTCTTCTTCACTGTCACTTCATTGTGTTTTAAGGTCTCTCATGAGGAAAACATTTAAGTACTGAAAGGTTTCCCCCTGCATGATGGTGGGAAAAGGACTTCTCAATCCCAGAGCAACAGGATCCAGATGTAATTTATTGTGATATGGATTCTACCATTAACATCCAAATTCCTGCTCCAGCTTCTCTTCCAGGATATTTTACAGCATCAGTGGGGAATCCACAAAGTTTCTGTCAGTTTTATCCTCTGAACACTGAACAGATCTTGGCTTTAGATCTGAGTTTAACATTACTAAGTCCTTTGCAATAACTTGAGCAAGGCAAAACTGGCAGAAACCCTGGGGTTCAGAAACTCCATTTTATTCAGGCATCCATTTCCATCATCTGAGAATTAAAAAAAAAAAATAAACAAAACCAACAAAATATGATATAATAACCCTCTACTGCCACTGGTTTCATTTTCTTTGAAATGATTTTTATTATTGGCCATACAACAGCACAAGCTGATAAAAGAGCACAGTATTTCCCAAAGAGAACCAGGCTTTAGAGAGCTTGCTATGGCGCCTTCCTGGATAATTTCCTACGAGTAATAAATGGAATGTGTTCACACAAGGCTGAAAAAAATGGTCACACAGAGCTGAATATGAGGCAGGGTGTTAGTAATGACAGGCACACATCAGCAGCAGTAAGCAACAAGAATCTGGAACAGCATATGCAGAATTAATTGAAAATCAGTTATCTGCATTAAAATATCTCCTAGGAACAATGGAGAAAGATACGATATTTAAAAAATAAGAAAACTATCCATATGTGGTTTTTTAGAAAACAAGGAGGCAGCATAAATAGTGAGAAGTGAGCAGCTAGATCATTATTCAACTGTTCTTCACTGAGAGGCTTTTC